>NC_067479.1:19327785-19927785 GCF_947179515.1 Apodemus sylvaticus
ATCAGGGAAACTGAAACTAAACAGAGTCACAATGAAACTAACTATGGACCAAATGGCCTTAATAGATATCTATACAACATTTCATCCCTAAATCAAAAGGATATACCTTCTTCTCAGCACTGCATGGTACCTTCTCCAAAATTGACCATGTAATTGGTCACAAAACAGACCAAAACAAACATAAGACGATCGAACTAATTCCATGCCTCCTATCAGATCACTATGGAGTGTGGGTGGTCTTCAATAGCAACAAAAACAACAAAAAGCCCATATACACATGGAAGCTGAACAATGCTCTACTCAGTGATACCTCGGTCAAGGAAGAAATAAGGAAAGAATTCAAAGACTTTTTAGAACTTAATGAAAATGAAGGCACAACATACCCAAATTTATGGGACACAATGAAAGCAATGCTAAGAGGAAAACTCAGCTCTGAGTGCCTACAAAAAGAAGCTGGAGAGAGCATACACTAGCAGATTAACAGAACACCTGAAAGCTTTAGAACAAAAAGAAGTTAATACACACAAGAGGAGTAGAAGGCAGGAAATCATGAAACTCAGGGCTGAAATCAACAGCCTTGAAATCAAGTTGAAACAAAAAGAACTATACAAAGAATCAACAAAACGAGGAACAAATTTTCTTTGAAAAAATCAACAAGATAGATAAACTTTTAGCCAGATTAACCAGAGGGCACAGAGGCAGTACCCAAATTAACAAAATCAGAAATGAAAAAGGTGATATAACAACAGAAACTGAGGAAATGCAAAAAATTATCATATCCTACTACAAAAGCCTATACTCAAGAAAACTGGAAAATCTGGATGAAATGGACAATTTCCTAGACAGATACCAATTACCAAAATTTAATCAGGATCAGATAGACCATCTAAATGGACCCATGACCCCTAAAGAAATAGAAGTGTTCACTGACAGTCTCCCAAACAAAAAAAGCACAGGACCAGATGGCTTTAGTGCAGAATTCTATCAGACATTCAAAGGATACCTAATGCCAATACTCTTCAAACTATTCCACAAAATAGAAACAGAAGGAGCATTACCCAACTCGTTCTACAAACCCACAATTTCACAGATAAAACCAAACAAAGATCCAACAAAAAAAGAGAACCTTAGACCAATTTCCCTTATGAATATCGATGCAAAAATACTCAATAAAATTCTTGCCAACCAAATCCAAGAACACATCAAAACAATCATTTACCACGATCAAGTAGGCTTCATCCCAGGGATGCAGGGATGGTTCAAAATACGGAAATCCATCAATATCATCCACTACAGAAACAAACTCAAAGAAAAAACCACATGGTCATTTCATTAGATGCTGAAAAGCATTTTATAAAATTCAGCATCCATTCATGTTAAAGGTTTTGGAAAGAACAGGAATTCAAGGCCCATAACTAAACATAATAAAAGCAATATACAGCAAACCAGTAGCCAACATCAAACTAAATGGAGAGGAACTTGAAGCAATCCCACTAAAATCAGGGACTAGACAAGGTTGCCCTCTCTCTCCATATTTATTCAATATGGTACTTGAAGTTCCAGCTAGAGCAATTAGACAACACAAGGAGGTCAAAGGGATACAAATTGGAAAGGAAGTAGTCAAAATATCACTATTTGCAGATTATATGATAGTATACTTAAGTGACCCAAAAAACACCACAGAGAACTCCTACAGCTGATAAACAACTTCAGCAAGGTGGCTGGTTATAAAATTAACTCAACCAAATCAGTAGCCTTCCTATACTCAAAGGATAAACAGGCTGAGAAAGAAATTAGGGAAATGACACTCTTCACAATAGCCACAAACAATATAAAGTATCTTGGTGTGACTCTAACCAAACAAGTGAAAGTTCTGTATGACAGGAACTTCAAGTCTTTAAAGAAAGAAATTGAAGAAGACCTCAGACAATGGAAAAATCTTCCTTGCTCTTGGATTGGCGGGATTAATATAGTAAAAATGGCTATCATGCCAAAAGCATTCTACAGATTCAATGCAATCCCCATCAAAACCCCAACTCACTTCTTCATTGACTTAGAAAGGGCAATTCTCAAATTCATATGGAATAACAAAATACCCAGGATAGCTAAAACTGTTCTCAACAGTAAAAGAACTTCTAGGGGAATCAGTATCCCCAACCTCAAGCAGTACTATAGAACAATTGTGTTAAAAGCTGCATGGTATTGGTACAGTGACAGGCAAGTCAATCAATGGAATAGAATTAAAGATCCAGAAATGAACCCACAGAATTATGGTCACTTGATCTTTGATAAAGGAGCAGAAAACATCCAGTGGAAAAAAGATTGCCTCTTCAACAAATGGTGCTGGTTCAACTGGAGCTCAGCATGCAAAAAAATGCAAATTGATCCATTCTTATCTCCTTGTACTAAGCTCAAGTCCAAGTGGATCAAGAACCTCAACATAAGAACAGACACACTGAAACTAATAGAAAAGAAACTGGGGAAGACTCTTGAGGACATGGACACAGGGGAAAATTTTCTCAACAGAACAGCAATAGCTTATGCTCTAAGATCAAGAATTGACAAATGGGACCTCATAAAACTGCAAAGTTTCTATAAGGTAAAGGACATTGTCAAAAGGACAAAATAGCAACCAACAAATTGGGAAAAGATCTTCACCAACCCTACATCCGAAAGAGGGCTAAAATCCAATATATACGAAGAATTCAAGAAGTTAAGACTCCAGAGAGTCAAATAACCCTATTAAAAATGGGGTACAGAGCGAAACAAAGAATTTTCACCTGAAGAATTTCAAATAGCTGAGACACACCTTAAGAAATGTTCATCATTAATCATTATGGAAATGCAAATCAAAACAACCCTGAGATTTTGCCTCACACCAGTCAGAATGGCTAACATTTAAAAACTCAGGAGATAGCAGGTGTTAGCAAGGATATGGAGAAAGAGAAACACTCCTCTGCTTGCAAGCTGGTACAACCAGTCTGGAAATCAGTCTGGCAGATCCTCAGAAAACTGGGCATGACACTTCTGAAAGACCCTGCTATACCATTCCTGGGCATATACCCAGAGGATTCCCCAGTTTACAATAAGGACACATGTTCCACTATGTTCATAGCAGCCTTATTTATAATAGCCAGAAGCTAGAAAGAACCCCCATGTCCCTCAATGGAGGAATGAATAGGGAAAATGTGGTATATCTACACAATGGAATACTACTCAGCAATTAAAAACAATGAATTCATGAAATTTTTAGGCAAATGGTTGGAACTGGAAAATATCATTCTAAGTGAGGTAACCCAATCACAAAAGAATACACATGGAATGCACTGATAAGTTGATATAGTTAGCCCAGAAGCTCTGAATACTCAAGACACAATGACCACATCAAATGATTCCCATGAAGAAAGAAGGAGAGGTCCCTGGTTCTGGAAAGGCTTTATCTAGCATTGTAGGGGAGTACCAGGACAGAGAAATGGGAGGGTGGATTGGGGAATGTGCAGAGGGAAGAGGGCTTATGGGACTTATGGGAAGGGGGGAACCAGGAAAGGGGAATACATTTGGAATGAAAACAAAGAATATATAAAATTAAATATATAGAAGAAATAATGACACCAAAGGTAATTTACAATCTATATAAGAATATAGAAAGGTTTCCCTGGGGGAAAGTTAACTTTTTTTGCTCCTGCCTTTTGTTCTATTTGCAACTGTGTCTACGCTGAAGAACAGACTGATCAGATGGAATCATGTCTGTCTTTGTAAGGTTTTTACTTAGAGACCAAGAAGTAAGTTTGTACTTCCTCATAGTCTGTTACAGAGTCTCATTGTAATCCATATTTGATAAAAAAAATCTGTATTTAATACAATTTTACTTAGCATGTTCATATTCTATTTTTTTCTTTTTCTCTATAAAATGGTTGAAGTAAATGTAATAAACATGTGTAATATCAATCTTTCTGATAGAAGAAACAAAGGCCACGTAGTATCATCTATTGCAGAAAATTATCCATTGAGTAAAGGTATATAGTTAAATGCTTTATTGATATATTTCAATCTGTTTCCAATAATCTTTTATGGTTCATGACATTTGATTTTAAGGATACCAGCCTCAATTTGTTAACTGAAACAATTTAAATTGTGACATCAGCCTTGAATTTGTACCAAACATAAGAAATAGCATGTCATTTGAAGTTAAAACAAAAAAAAAACAGCAATTAAAATACATTTTAAAGATTTAAGCAGGCCTTCTGAAGTATTATATCTACTTGTATGTGTATTATACAATTAGTCATTTATTAATAACAATCACAGATAAAGTTTCTGGAGGACTTTCATGTGCTCAAAAACTTTTCCTACTCGACAAATGGTAACAAAATTGATCTTCCCAGTAGTTCTACTATGGAAGAACTGTTATCTTCATTCAAAATTGACTAACGCAGGAAGAGACTGAATAAATTGCCCAATGACTATGTCTTCAACATAGCCATCTGCTAAAGACTATGTAATATATTAATAGAAAAATCAAAAGAGTAATAACATAATGTTCACTTGACAAACCTCTTCAGAATGTGTCATATAGCTTAACAAAATAATCAATTACATATGTAAAATAATGTATAAATAAGAAATATAGAAAGAAAAATATTTGAGATGAAAGAAAGTATGGAGGAAAAGGAGAAAGAAAAAAATCAGACTCAGTTTCAGTCCCAGGTGCTGCCTGAGCTGCAGGTTATCTTGCAGACATGGTCAAGTCCAAGAACCACACCACACACAACCAGTTGGTCCCAAAAAAATGACACAGAAAAGGCATCAAAAATTCCTGGTCACAAAGATTTGAATCTTTTGAGGGAGTTGGCCCCAAGTTCCAAAGGAATTTGCTCTCTGTTAAGAAACAAGGAAAGCCTAAAGAAGAAGCAGCAAGCCATGGGAAGGCAGAGAGTTCACCAGCAGAGGTCATCAAAGCTCTTGTGAAACTTGAGGCAGTGAGTCCCAAGATGGCAAAGGGCACCAACTGCGAATTCAGACATCTCGCTTTCATTGATCACCCCACCCTTGGGAAGCAGATATAAGTCTATATGAAGGCCCATAGCCAATCAAAACTCAAGTTTGAGGCTCTCAGCAGAGGTGCCCAGGACCCTGTGAAGGTCCCATAGAAAAGCCTTCATATCTGCCATTATGAAGACAGGGAGCTGCTGTGACACTATTTGCAGATGTACAGTGCCCTATGCTGTTCTTAAAACTAAACTGGAGGCAAGAAAACAATATATAAGGAAGTGCGCTAGTTGTCCCACAGAGTAAGTTAGGCATTTTTATTTGTATTTATTTAATTTCATTAAAGATACTTTCACCCTTTGACAACAGTTACATTAGAAAGCACAACTAGACCATATATAGAACAAAATCCAAATGTTGATTAGCAAATGGTTTTAAAATAGGAAACAGAAATAAATTATAATTAAAAAATTAAAACAAAAATAAATAAGTAAAAGTTTATAATAAACTCTACAGTGACAGCAGTAGCTAAAATATCGATATCAGTATGAGGAAGGATGGACTTCAGTATGAGGAAGGATGTTCCAGGGATACAGAAACACTGCATGAGGCCATCAACTGATCTAACATGAATACATACAAATGCTAAATTATCTGTGCACTTCATGAGAGAAGTCCACCACAGTGGAGAAGAGATGTATCAGAGACAAGGTAGGAAGATGTTAGCAATAGCAACTGGAAATTATACTTTTTAACCTGAAAGGGTGTGTATTGTCTTACAGACCCTGAAGAAGAGCAAAGTACAGAAAATACTGAGACCTGTGGCAAACTGCAAAACTTGTCAGCATTCCATAAATTCTATTTAAGAAGGATTATTATACAGTCTTAACTGACTCTCTTCTATCCAAAGATACTTCCAGATGGAGGCATGTGAACTATATATGCAGAAGTGCTCAACCACCAATCACATCTAAGAATGCTCAATACAGGCATAGTCCCACCCTGGTGTGAGAAAAGTAGCTTTTTATCTATAACATTTTATAACAGGATTGGGGCATGACAAAGGATATGTATGCTAAGGAAAAAGTGTATGTGTGTGTGTGTGTGTGTGTGTGTGTGTGTGTCTGTCTGTCTGTCTGTCTTCATCCAACCATGTATTTTTAAAGGAAATGTTTTCATCTTCAAATTAGTTCATAAACCTTGTAATAATGATGCAAATGAGCTTGATACCAAGGCTTTGTAATGTTATTCAATTATATTTTGTATTCAGATATAATAGATAATTTTAATAAGATATCTCTGTCATTCACCCTTCAAAATAAATGCCTGTGCATCATTGAAATGAGAAATTAGAGTTTCTAATATGATAAATATGAATTTGGATTGTAGAAAATACAATTTGCTGAACTCCATGGGAAAAACTCAGCCATTCATTTGCCAAAAGTATTTCCACATTTATTAATGTAATTTGTTGGTATTTAAAATCACTAAAGAAATCTTTACTTTTTTTCTTTTTTCATTTTTATTGGTTATTAAATTTATTTACTTTTCTAATGTAATGTTTCCTTTCCACACACACACCCCTCAATGAGGGTGTTCCCCCACACACCTACCCACTCCCACCTCCCTGCCCCTGCATTCCCCTACTGGAGCATAAAGCCTTCACAGGCCTCACCTCACATTGATGCCAGATAAGGCCATCCTCTACTACATATGCAGCTGGAGCCATGGGTCCCTCCATGTGTACACTTTGATTGGTGGTTTAGTCCCTGGGAGCACTGGGGGGGGGGGCTCTGGTTTCTGATATCGTTGCTTTTCCTATGGGTTTACAAACCCCTTCAAGTCCTTCAGTCCTTCTCCTAACTTCCCCATTGGGGTCTCAGTGTTCAGTCTGATGGTTGGCTGCAAGCATCCACATCTGTATTCGTCAGGCTCTGCCAGATCCTCTCAGGAGACAGCTATACCAGGCTCCTTTCAGCAAGCACTTCTTGTCATCAACAATAGTGTCTGGGTTTGTTGTCTACATATAGGATAAATCCCAAGCTGGGGCGGTCACTCGGTGGCCTTTCCTTCAGTCTCTGCTCCACTATTTTTCCCTGAATTTCATTCAAACAGGAGCAATTCTGGGTTAAAATTTTTCAGATGGGTGGGTGGCCTCAACCCTCAACTGGGGCCATGCCTATATATTGGAGATAGTCTCCTACAGGTTCTATCTTCCCTTTGTTGGGTTTATCTGCTAATGTCATCCACATTGGGTCCTGGGAGCCTCTTACTTTACTGGCATCTGGGACTTTTTGGTGGCTACTCCGAGTTCTCCATCCACCATTGCTACACATCTCTGCACATCCTGTACAATCCTGACCCTCTGTACATCTACCCCGTCTCCTTCCAAACGTGATCCTGCCCCTTATTTCCCCTCCCTCTCCTCTCTTCTTCCCAACTCTTTCCCACCCTCTGCTTCCCATGGTTATGTTCCTTGTACCAAGTAGGACTGAAGCATCCACACTTTAGTCTTCTTGCTTCTTGAGCTTCATATGGTCTGAGAGTTATATTGTGGGTATTTCAAGATTTTTCCTAATATCCACTTATCAGTAAATATATACCATGTGTGTTCTTTTGTGACTGGGTTGCATCACTCAGGATGATATTTTCTAGTTCCAACCATTTGCCTGGGAATTTCATGAAGTCATTGTTTTTAACACCTGAGTGTAAATGTCCCATATTGTCTGTATCAGCTCCTCTCTTGAGGAGCATCTGGGTTGTTTTCAGCTTCTGGATATTATAAATAAGGCTGCTATAAACATAGTAGCGCTCTGACCTTGTTATAGGTTGGAGCATCTTTTGGGTATATGCCCAGGGGTGAT
Organism: Apodemus sylvaticus; assembly: GCF_947179515.1. Classification (NCBI taxonomy): domain Eukaryota; kingdom Metazoa; phylum Chordata; class Mammalia; order Rodentia; family Muridae; genus Apodemus; species Apodemus sylvaticus. The sequence goes on from NC_067479.1 coordinate 19,335,639, forward strand.
ATAGCTGGGTCCTCAGGTAGTACTATGCCCAATTTTCTGAGGAATTGCCAAACTGATTTCCAGAGTAGTTGTACCAGCTTGCAATCCCACAAGCAATGGCGGAGTGTTCCTCTATCTCCACATCCTTACCAGCATCTGCTGTCACCTGAGTTTTGATCTTAGCCATTCTGATTGGTGGAAGGTGCAATCTCAGGGTCATTCTGATTTGCATTTCACTGATGACTAAGGATGTTGAACATTTCTTTAGTTGCTTCTTGGCCGTTTGTTTTTGCTTGAAGAAAAAGATTACAAGGATCCAGAGTTATTAACTATTTTTGTTAAGGATATAATGCAGCAATCCAGAGACTATAGTTATAGTAGGAATAAATGAAGTACTCACATGTCACTAACTAGATAGACGTGGATAGTTCATTGAACTCAATATGTCTGTTTTTGCCATTTCTAGTATTTTGGGGAAAAGTTTCTTACCATATCTTTGTTTTATGCTTTAAGTTATAAACCATGTCTCTTTATTCTCCCAACTTCCTGCTATGGCAACTTTTTTTTCAATTTAGCCATTCTTTAAAAGATTTCTGTAATGCATTTTGGTTATAGTTACCTTCTCTTTCTACTTAAATCCACCAGGTTTCTTTCTATCCAACTTTGTCACGTCTTTTTAGTTTGTTGCTTTTTATAACCCTATCAAACACAGTTTGGCTTCCCATATGTTCCTGGATGTATGATCTTCAATGGAAACATGGTTGATTCACCAGGGGCCATATGATTCCAGAAAACACATTCTACCTCTCCCAGCTCACACCAGTTGCCGATTATTACTTAGCTAAGGGTGTAACTCAGTGCCCACTTCCATCTACATGGTGTAAATTTGCCAGGCTTAACTTGTGCAGGTCTTGGACATGCTGGCTGAGTCCTCAGTTCATCTGTGCAACTGTACTTCTCTATCCAAGAAACAGTTTTCTTATAGTTATCTAACACCTCTGGCCCTTGATTCTAGATTGTTGGGAGGATGTCATATGGTATTGATGTCCTGTAGGGATCTATTTTTCACAGCCTACTTTTTTTTTCACTTGGAGGACAAATTTAATTCAACGTCTTTGCAATTCAGACTATATATAAATAATAGCATACTATTAAACTAATTTCAGGATTATAGTCATTGGAAAGATGTCCTATGGTTTCTCAAAGTATTACTTGAAAAAAATAAATTAAAATTAGAACTTTGGGGTTTGGTACATATTAATGCATTAATATAATATAAATGTAAATTTTGCACATTTTTGTTTTTCTTATTACTTTGTCTTAGGTAAGGTTTCTATTGCTGTGAAGATGCAACATAACCACCGCCACTCTTAACAAAGAAAAAGATTTAATTGCAGTTGTCTTACAAGTCACAGGTTTAGTCTGTTATAATCATGGCAGAAAACATGGCAGCATGCAGTCAGATATAGTGCTGGAGAAGAAGCTGAAAATTAAATATCTTGATCCACAGATGTCAGAAGCAGAATTGCCTTGAGCTTCTGAGAAATCAACCCTTGTGTCATTCCCTGTGGACCAAGCTTTCAAACACATAATCCTATTAAAATACTACATACATCATGAAATACATTTAAATTCCTGATTATTTCCCAGTTAAATTACATTATATTTATGTGTGATGTTTGAGCTAGTTTTTTTTTTGCCTTCTACCTTCTTTTTTTTTCTTTTTTAATTTATTCAATATATTTTTATTTACATTTCAAATGATTTCCCCTTTTCTGGCTCCCTACTCCCTGAAAATCCCATAAGCCCTCTTCCCTCCCCCTATTCCCCCATCTACCTCTTCCCACTTCCCTGTTCTGGAATTCCCCTATACTGCTGCACTGAGTCTTTCCAGAACCAGGGGCCACTCCTCTGTTCCTCTTGGACATCATTTAATATGTGGATTATGTATTGGATATTCCACGTTTCTAGGCTAATATCCACTTATCAGTGAGTGCATACCATGGTTGATCTTTTGAGACTGGGTTGCCTCACTTAGTATGATGTTCTCCAGCTCCATCTATTTGTCGAAGAATTTCATGAATTCATTGTTTCTGATGGCTGAATAGTACTCCATTGTGTAAACCCTGAGATTTCACCTCATACCAGTCAGAATGGCTAAGGTTAAAACTCAGGAGACAGCAGGTGTTGGTGAGGATGTGGAGAAAGAGGAACACTCCTCCACTGATGGTGGGATTGCAAGATGGTACAACCACTTTGGAAATCAGTCTGGTGGTTCCTCAGAAATCTGGGCATGACAGTTACTGAGGACCCTGCTATAGGACTCCTGGGCATATTCCCAGAGGATTCCCTAGCAAGCAATAAGGACACATGCTCCACTATGTTCATAGCAGCCCTATTTATAATAGCCAGAAGCTGGAAAGAACCCAGGTATCCCTCAATGGAGGAATGGAAAAAATGTGGTATATTTACACAATGGAGTACTATTCAGCCATCAGAAACAATGAATTTCACAGCCTACTTTATTGAAGGTTCAACCTCTCTAGTCCACCACCCACGGGAGGTAGTAGAAAAGAGAGATTATACTTCAGACATCAAAGACACAAGAGGCCATTGGTCCTGTGAAGGCTCAATGCCCCAGCTTAGGTGAATGCCAGGTCAGGAAAGTGAGTGTGGGCAATAAGGAAGGGAAGGGGAATGGAGGAGGGGCTTTTCAGGGGGTATTGAGGAAAGAGGATACTTTTTAAAATATAAATAAAGCAAATAGTCAGGACCAGAAAGGAGGAAATCATTTGAAATGTAAATAAAAAATATATCGAATAAAAAAAGGAAAATAAATAAATAAATAAAGCAAATAGAAAGAAAGAGAGAGACAGAGACAGAGGCAGAGGGAGCGAGGGAGGGGGGAGGAGGGGTGAGAAAGAAAGGAAGGAAGGAAGGAGAAAAGAAAGGTTATGAGGATACAGGGTACATGGACCTGGCTTAGAAATAGTTCTTTGGAGAGAACTTAATTGTTACCAATCTTAATTGTTCTCGGTCCAGTCCACTAGCAAAACTAAACTTGATTAGAATCTGTAGACCATTCCACTCAGCAGACACCATGCACGATATCTAACTCCTTAGAGTGTTCAGTCTAGAAGAAATCATGAGGCTTGCCAATCAGCCAGAGTCCAAGGAAGCAGCAAAAAAGCGGCAAAAATATCACAAGAAGTTCTTTGATGAGAAGTTCTCTTCCAGAAAGAGACAGTATTCCATAGCTGATAAACAATTTTGTTTTGTGTTTTTAGATTTGTCCTCCATATTTAAGAAAATAAGCCTATTTGTCTAACCTACAGATACACACTGTAGGGCTGAAGGAGCCAAGGTTTAATCCTATATATGGATAATACATGTTTTAAAAGACATATTTTTCTTTTTCATTTTTTTAATTTAAAAGGAGGATTCATGATGCTTGCTGTCACAAGTTAGGGGAAACTATTCAAGGATACCTGAAGGATGTCCTTGGAACACTGTGACAATCCTTTGGAAAAAATCCAATGGCATTATATTTCTCTTTTAGATTGTTAATCAAATACTGGCATCTGATTGTTACCTCCATAAATAGAATCTGTATTTTACTCAAAAAAAAAAGAAATTCTTTGGTGAGTTTCTCTCTATGAAATTACCACAAGCAATACTCAAAAACATAACGTAAGACAAATCAACACATGTGTCATCCATACAGACTAGCAAGATGGAGCGGAGCAAACCAATGTTCGAGTTCCCACTGACTGTGTGGTTATATTTATATTCTTTCTAAATGTCCTTTCACATGTTTGCTATAACAAAACATCCTTTCATCTCTGTCTACTTCAGCAAAACATTCTTCCATATGTTCACTTGAGCAAAACATTCATTCAGCTATCTGCCCCAGCAAAACATATCACTATAACCTGAGTCTCCAAAGAAACCGGAAATTTCCCCTTTAATGTCCCGTTTATGACTGAACATTTTGCAGTCTCTTATTCTCTGTATCTTGACCAGTTCTGGGTCTTTGTGTTTTGACATCTTCTGCAAAAGCTTTTCTGATGAGGATTGAGAAATTCACTCATCTATGATATAGCAATAAGTCTTCTGGAGTCAGCTTAATACTATGCCCATTTCTAAGCACAATAATACTAGGAAGGGCCTGTAGTTGATATCATGATTGCGTGTTGTTGTTGTTGTTGTTGTTGATGATGATAGTGGTGATGGTGGTGGTGGTGATTATGATGCTATTTTAAGAAATTCTATGGAAAATTTGTCAGGTCAAGTGCATCATCACACTGAGAATGTTCTCTCCTTGATTAATTTTTCAATGAGCCTCAAACTGTAATCTTTTTTGAGTTTATTTGGCTTCTCATAATGATAGACAAATAAACCAAAGAAGCCTCTTCCTACCCAAGTTGTAATTGGTCATAGCAGTTTATCACATAAACAGAAAACAACTGAGAACTCCTGGGTCAAATGGTAGGATAGAAAACTAGCACTGACTCCCTTACCCGTCACACTCCCAGCACTCCTGAGTCCCTGAGTCCCATTAAAACCACTGGGAATGTTCTGTGCACTGTCCTGACGCATGTCTGCCCTTGAAGCCGTTTGCAGTTTTGTATTTTGTGTCTTTTTTAAAAGTCTTTTATGAATAATAGGTAAATGTAAGGCTATGAAGTGAGTGAATTCACAAAAAACAGCATCTCATATGAAGAAGATCAGAGGAAGTAGACTAGTGAAAGAAGATTAGGATGCATTATTTAAAGAATTCGATGGCAAAGTTTAATATAACACTCTCCACAATCCTACAATCTTACAGTTCTTAATCTATCAATACATTATATGCCTGTAGGAATAGCAAGTTCTGATTTATACCTGGGCTAAATAGTAGGAGGTGTAGGATAAGAAAATTAATTAATATGTTATATTAATTACCATCAGAGCATAGGGGAAGTAACTCAACAGATGACTCATCAAAACCATTATCACTTAATGAGACAAATAATATGGTAAGTTAGTTCATAAATGCACAGAACTAGAAGAAAACATCCAAAAAACCACTGTTTTTCTTTAACAAATTTATCTTTAAACAAAAAAATCATATCACACAGTAGAAGAATAAATGAAATGTAAATAATATATTTAAATGTAAGCAATATATTTCAATCAATATTGTGACAGGCAATATTAAAAGAAACACTTAATTTTTCTATTATATTAAAGTATCCATTGCGCAATCATGACCATTGCTTTATTTTTAAGTAGATTTTGTCTTTTGCTAATTCCTTGAAACTCTGGGCCATGCTGTAGCTCTCTGTTCTTTGGGTCTATCGGGGTAATGCAAGTCAATTAAATTTCAGCAGAACATGTAATTACTGTTGGGAGTCCCTCTGCAAGGTTTTCAATTTCTCTTTAGGGATTTAGAACTGAACAATGAATACTTTTGGTTTAATTAAAATTCAAGTATCAAATCCCAGAAGGCTCATTTTACAGAGACCTGCCAATCAGTCAATTGACAGGCTCATAAAACTCTTGCTCACTCTGTGATGGTCTTTTCCCCAATGTTATAACCCTTAATGAAAATTTTTGTTTTCTGCTCTTTCATCCCAGATATCTTGTAATTTGGCAGTATTATAATAAAAGAAATGATATTCTATCCCAAACTAATGAACTATCTAGCACCAATTTACACCAGGTTTCTTGAATAAGATGACAATGTGGAGATTTTCTTTCTTCTTTTATGATTCATTATAGATTTACGTATGTACACATATGGTTACAGCAAAACCTGAAGTCTAAGAAACCTAACTGAGATAAACTTAGCATATCAGAGGACATTTATTATTTAGTTATTCCTTGGGTGTATATTTGTTAGCTACTGTATCATATAAAAATTCTTTAAATCCAAGAGAAAAACAGTATATTTTTTAACAATCCTAATAATGTAGTTAAGAATGCAAATAGCAAAATCTTTAAAAAGAAGCCACTGTAAAGTGGAATTTATTGAACGCTCCAGGAATCATCAAAGAAAGTGCATGTGATTCTGAGCAGGAGAACTGGGAGGAACAGAACCCTGTCACTGAATGCTGCACTGTTGTAAAAAGTAAGCTTTAGACACACATTGTGAAAATAGTGGGTTGGTGAGTCTTATTCAGATATGAGGAATACTGTTCAAAGTTCAAAGACTAGAGGGAGAATAATACACTAGAGAAACCTGCTGTGTGGGCAGACTACTAATTGTAAGTTAGTGATGACATTTAAGACGGTCACTAAATCACATAAACCGACCACTGGGGAGCCCAAGAGAGGGCTGACGGCCTGAGAACTGTATTAAAAGAAAGGAAGGAAGGGAGGGAGAGCGCTACGGAAAGAAGAAAGCTTAGCATTATTTTTATATTTTTATTGGTTATTTTATTTATTTACCATTTCATTTGTTACCCCCTTCCTACTTCCCCTCCACAAGCCCTCTATCCCTTTCTCCCTCCCCTGCCTCTATTAGGTGCCCCCATCCACCCACCCACTCCTGCCTCAGTGGCCTTGCCTTCCCCTATCCTGGGTCATCAAGCCACCACAGGACCAGGGGGCTGCCATCCCAGTGATGCCAGATAAGGCAATCCTTTGCTACATATCCAGCTGGAGCCATGGGTCCCCCATGTGTACTCTTTGAAGAGTGGTTTAGTCCTTGGGAGCTCTAGTGTGTCTGGTTGGTTGATATTGTTGTTCTTCCTATGGGGTTGCAAACCCCTTCAGCTACTACATTCCTTTCCCTAACTTCCCCATTGGGGTCCCCATGCTCAGTCCAATGGTTGGAGCTGTGTACATCTGCATTTGTATTGGTCCAGCCCTGGCAGAGTCTCTCAGGGGAAAGCTATACCAGGCTCCTGTCAGTGAGTACTTCTTGTCATCGGCAATAGTGTCTGGGTTTGTTGTCAGCAGATGGGCTAGATACCCAGTGGGCAGTTTCTGGATGGCCTTTCCTTCATTTTCTGCTCTATTCTTTGTTCCTGCATTTCTTTTTGAGAGGAAGAATTTTGAATTAATATTTTTGAGGTGGGTGGGTGGCCCCATCCTTCAACTGGGGGCCATGCCTATGCACTGGATATGGTCTCTACAGGTTCTATATCATTTGTTGGGTATTAGGCTAAAGACATCACTGTTGGATCCTGGGAACCTCTTGGGTCCCTGGCATACGTGACTTCCTAGTGGCTTCCCCAATCCCCCTTCCCCACTGCTTTTCTCACCCTCCTCTCTCCCTCCAAGATTCCTTACTTCCTCTACTTGCCAGAGATTATTCTTTTCCCCCTACTGAGTGGAACACATGGTATGTACTCACGGATAAGTATATATTAGCCAAAAAAGAAGCTCAGAATACCTACAATACAACGTACAGACCATATGAAAGACAACAAGAAAGAAGATCACACCCAAGTGTGGATGCTACAGTCCTACTCAGCAGGGGAAAGCTTGGCATTTTAAGGAAAGATGTGGCAATGCATGGATTTCTAAAGGAAAGTAATAGTAAATCTTTGGGTCCTCTAAAGTCATAGCAAATATACTAGATTACTAGTCATTACTGGTACAATGTATAAAACACAGAACATAAATTCTAGCCATGTTAGTACATGCATACAATGTTCAGACTTCAGATGTAGCTTCATGATTTTTTAATCCATCTCTGATCCAAAGCCTGATTGTAACGACTGTATCCTCAATAAACAGCATAGCTCGCTTAAGTACCAATTGGCAAAGCATGAAGAAATAAACAGTTGAAAAGGCATGAAATTTGTAATAATACATTTTTTCAAAGAAATAATTTAGCCATTCAACTTAAATATCTTAGTTTTGGTGCTGGCATCCAATTAGGAGAAAAATAATATGCTAAGAGGGGAAATAAAGAAAAGGCACCAAAATAGTACCCCCAACATATCACAATTATCCTCAGTGGCCATTCTAATTCCTGTACTTGAAGGGCTAGAATGGCCTTTCATGTGCATTAAAATTAATCAGAAGTGTAATATATTATCTTTCGAACTTGAGAAACTGTCCCAAAACATCAAAGCATCAACACCAATATCCTATTTAGGATTAGAACAATAATCAACAAAATGAGTGATAAGATTTGAAATAATTATGAATAACCATGTGTGCTTTTTCAATATAATAAATTTTTTAAATATTATAATGAAAAATGTGAACAAAAGCAGAAAAGACACTGTAGCTTCTGATCTATCCATGGCATGTGACTTAGAGGAAACAACAGAGAATATTATACTGACAGCTATGAGGCATAAATCACTTTGAATATTTCTGCCATTTAAGGTTATGATAGCATTGATCTGTTGACAATTACAGTAGTAATGACATTTTGTGGATTAAATTCCATTTGCATGGAAACCAGATTAATTTCTTTTGCTACTCCCATTTTATTAATGAGAGTTCTGAGACACCACATAGTTAAATATCTTTTCCAATTTCTCAGCAGTTCCAGAGACAGGATTATAGACAAGATTTAACTAACCTAAAACTATTGTCTCAAAACCGAAGTATTCTACATTGTAAGAGTCTCATTTTCTACAAACTGAGTTTTCTAAGCACATAATTTTTTGTGTGTGTTTTGGTGAGAGTGCTCATATGTGTGCCTGTTCACATGTACATGTATGCACATGTGAGTAGAACTCAAACCTCAATACTGGATGTCATCCTTGAGGAATTGCCATTGTTTTATTGAGACATAGTCCATCCTTTGTCTGAAAACTCTGTGAAGAGGCTAAATTGATCAATGAGTGATCTGACTCCCCAGATATAGGATTGCAAGAATGGACCACTAGGCTCAGACTCTTATATGTGTTTTGGGGACTGAAGACAGGTTCATGATTGTGTAATATACACCTCATCCACTGAACTACTTTCAGCATCATTAGCTGCTGTATTATAATCTATAAAGAAGAGCTTATACTAAAGAAATTTTAATAGGCAAATATATTTCATTGGTGTTTATCAGCCAGGTTGCTATACTTCAGAGCATCCTAAATATTATTGTATTTCTGCCCCAGAAAATCAATTTGAAAAGAGGTGAGAGAGAGAGAGATCTAAGGATGTAAACAATTGTTAAATTTAGGGAGTTCCCTTTGTGCAACCACTGATGGTCAGGACTATTTTGGCATGTGAAGTGAATCAAAATCAGAATTCTTAAAATGTTTTGAATATGGTGTTGGCATCCATAACAAGTGTATGCCTTATGTTTTGCCAACTTTGGTGTCAGAAATAATCATACTCTTTTTTGTTTCTATCAACCTTTTGATACCAGACAAACTTTACATCTTAAAACAGGTACCATCAATTTATAAGAAACAGAAAACCTTTAGTGCTATTTCTACATTGTCTTAGTCAGGGTTTCTATTCTTGCACAAACACCATGACCAAGAAACAAGTTGGGGAGGAAAGGGTTTACTCAGCTTATACTTCCAAATTGTTTTCATCACCAAATCAGGTCAGGACTGGAACTCAAGCAGGTCAGGAAGCAGGAGCTGATGCCGAGGCTTTGGAGGGTTGTTACTTACTGGCTTGCTTCCCCTGCCTTGCTCAGTCTGCTCTCTTATAGAACCCAAGAGCACCAGCCCAGGGATGGCACCACCCACAAGGGTGCCTTCCCCCTTGATCACTAATTAAGAAAATGCCCCACAGCTAGATCTCATGGAGGCACTTCCCCAACTGAAGCTCCTTTCTCTGTGATAACTCCAGCCTGTGTCAAGTTGACACACAAAATCAGCCAGTACATACATTAACCCAGTTAAGTTAGAGTTAATGAAACTAAATTTTAAAATAATAATTAGAAATTTTCACAAGTATTAGGTGAAACCATCACATCCTAATTATTTGAAAATGCCTATATCTTATTGTAGATAATTAGTTTAGTCTATTAGGACCATGCATCACAAGCTAAAAGTTGATTTTCTTACAGAAGTATGGGTTCTTTGTGCAATAATAATTATAATTGGCAATTATTTGAATAAATAATGATTTGGAAAGACTCTCTTGATCTCAATGGATTATTTATTATATCATTAATCTAATGATGGTTATGCAATGAATTATTGAGTTTCTATGTTTCTTTTCCTAATACACACATACACACACAAACACAAAAGTGTATTAGCTCTTTGCTCTCAAATAAAGCTTATATATCATACACTAACAACAAGAATAGTTGCATTTGTTTTCCTTTTCTCTCATCTTGATACTGCTTGTTTAACATCTTGGCATTATATTTACATGGAATTATAGAAATTTCATAGGCTTATATATTTAAAAATTCACTTTAACAGTATCATTCCTGAGATTAAAATATTTAGGATATAATGATAACTGCAGATGAAGATCTCAAAGCACAAAAATATCCAGAAACCATGTCCTCAAAAATCATCACTCTGGGAATTCAAGTGAACTTGTATGCTTTTTTTAGTGTTCTTTCCCCTATCTAGGCTGAGGACATACACATTATATTTGCATAATTGCATTATAAATCATTCTGTGATGTTGGCTACATTAGTCAGAGAGAAGAAAAAGAACAGAAAGATATCAGCATGAAAATTAGGAAACTACATGGAAACAAGCTTTTGCTATTTCTATGTCTAGTTGAGAAATGGCCTTTAGAAATGTCTTACTACACTCCCCTAAGCTCCATATCCTGTTCCACAACTCCAACAGAAGACCCCTGCTCTACCAGAGGTCCAGCCTATACTAGGACCTCCAGGTAAGATACTGCTCATCACCCACTAACACTCCTTAGAATTCATTATGAGCTCCTCCCCTCAGCTCCATATCACAACTCCAGAAGAAGACACCATGGGCTTTGGCACTTCCTGGGTTATCATCCACTGGGATTTGAGGCAAAGCCTGTATAATACACCTCAGAGAACAACTACTCCCTGGAATCCTAGAAGCCAAAGCATTATCGATAATCCCAGCAGCCATTCCAATTCCAAGAAACCCAGAAACCCAGAGGCAATACCATCATCCACATCTCCAATGAAGACATTGCACTGGACCTAAAAAGTCAGTGGTCAACAAAACCACAGGCCACTCAGGCGAGAACACAAGAGGAGAATCAGAAGCCAAAGGAAACATCATAGAAAACTTCCCTAACCTAAAAAAAAAAGAGAGAGAGAGAGATTCCTATAAAAGTACAAGAAGTTTACAGAACACCAAATAGATTGGTCCAGAAAAGAAAACCCATGCCCTGTCCAACACATAATACTCAAAGCACTAAACGAACAGAACAACAACAACAAAAAATTAAAAACTGCAAGGGAAAAAAGGGAAAGTAGCATATAATGGCAGACCTATCAGAATTACACCCAACTTCTCAATGGAGACTCTAAAAGCCACAGAGGCCTGAACAGATCCCACACAACCTTTAAGAAACCACAGATGCAAGCTCATACTACTATACCCAGCAAAACTTTCAACTACCATTGATGGGGAAAAGATATTCCACCACAAAGTCAAATTTAAACAATATCTATCCACAAATCCAGCCCTACAGAAGGTAGTAGGAAAACTTCAACCCAGGAAGGTTCCTTGCACTCATGAAAGCACAGAACATAAATAATTTCAGAGTCTGCACTCTGACAACGCTCTTGCATTGGTTCACCTTGTTTTCTTTGCTGATCTTTGCTTGTTGTGACTTCAGAGAGAGAAACGTACTAAAGAACTTCTGGTTATGTTGCAGCTGCTTTCTGCCACTTCAACAGAATCATGCCAATTGGCAGTGCCTCCTAGTTTCTTCTGGATCAAGCTGCTGCTGATGATTCATGTTTGGTATATTGCTAGTGGACTGGATGGCTGACAGTGAAGATTGGAATTGCCCCCAAAGCACTACTCCTAAACAGGTTCACATTACCACTTGATCTATTAGCCATCTTCCTCCCCTATGTTTGTTTGGTGGGATAGTAAAAAGGTTGAAGCATTTAAGAACCTGTTAAAGAAGGTTTAGAAAAATATTAGCCTACATTTCTATGTACCAAAGATAAACAGACTGAGAAAGAATTCAGGGAAACAACACCCTTCATAAGAGTCACAAATAATATAAAATATCTAGGTGTAACTCTAAACAACCAAGTGAAAGAACTCTGTGACAAGATTTCAAGTTATTGAAGAAAGAAACTGTAGAAAATGGATGGAAAGATCTCCAATTTTCATAGATTGCTAGGATTAACATGGTAAAAATGGACAGCCTATCAAAAGCATTCTGTTCAAATCAATCCCCATCAATATTCCAACACAATTTTTTACAGATATTTAAAGATCAATTCTCAACTTGAAAAACAAAGGGTTGGCTAAAACTATCCTGTACAATAAAAGAATTTCTGGAGGTACCACCATCCTTGATTCCAAGCTGTACTGTAGGAAAAACTTAGTCAAGTAAGCCCAGATGCCAGGCTGGCACATATGCCGCTGAGAGTTCCTCCCTAAGCAACCTAAAATCTGCTGTCATGTGTAGAGACTGCTGATGCTGGACCAGGGGATGGAAAGGGCCAATTAGACAGAAACAGCTCCACATCTGGATACTTAAGAGCCAATGAGATGCTGGGAGGTAGGTAAAAAGTTTGCCCAGTTCCTGCAATAAAGGAGACAGTTTTTGCTGCTTGCCTGACTCCCAGAGTCTGTGTTGTTGTCTCTTTACTATCTTACCCTTACTTCCCAGGGTCTTGATTGGGCTCACAAGCAACACTGTACTACAGAGCAATAGCAATAAAAACTGTTTGATAAAAAACAGATAGATAAAAACAGATAGGTTGATCAATAGAATCAAATAGAAGAATCAAATGTAAATGCATACAGCTATGGACACAGGTGCTCATATTCCTCTCCCAAGAATCCAGCCCCAACCTATAACCCCTTAATGCATTTATGGTTCTATTATTATCCCATGTTTTAAAGTCACATGTGAGGATTTGGAGATAACAACTTCAGCAGAGACCAAAGGATCATGGGTGCTCAGTCACAGTGGACATATTTATATCACAGCTCCTGCAACACTGTCTACAAAGTTATATCTATTTCTAAAAAATAGGAAAGAAGGAAGAAGGAAGGAATGAAAGAGAAGAAAGAAAGAGAGAGAGAGAGAAAATGAAGACACATTTGTAAATTTCCCTATAGGTGTTGCTTGAAACAGTTTCCTTGTAACTCGTTTTGAAAAGTTTCAGCAAGAGTAACATTTTATGAACTAAAGAGTTGCTGAGCAGCACTTTTTCCTTTTATTGGAGCATTTCTGTGCAGACTGAGTAAATTAGAATTTACTTCACAGTAATGGATAAAATAGATACTCTTTGATCCCGCGGGAATAGAGAATATACAGCATCATCCCCATATGCTCTTTGGAAACCATATTATTCACTTTAGTATTCAAACAAAGAGTAATTTGTAAAGGTTGCATGCTCTGCAGAGTCATTTTGTCAAATTGCTGAAGCTGACTGATTTCTTCAGGGACGCCTTCAGTTGCCATGCCATTCAGGACACATCCAGAGGGCATCTCATTTGACAGTGGTTTGGGGAAACATATTTGTCTGAGTATCAATTTTCTGTCACCTTACAGGCTATCTCTATAAATTATTAAAGCAATTGTACTAGTGGGGTGATTTTTGAGATGTGTTATTTCTTGGCTTTTATTTGACTGTGATATATTAAAGTCATGATCTGCTAAAAAAATTAGTATAATTTGTTTGCTACCCTATGAGCAATGTTCTTATAAATCTTCAGCAGTCTGATGAGGTTTACCTCTAAACATATGACTTAAAGTTCCACATATTTTGAAGTGGCTTAATACTTCCCTTTAAAGCGATATGTGAGTGCTTAATTTGTGGCATTTTGATTTTCCAGAGGAAAAAAATAAACCACCAAGATGTTAAGTCACTCATCACAATTACCCTGATATATCTAAGGACAAAGACCAAGTACTAGTGAAAACTGCTAAGTCTTGATCTGACACTAGTTTTAGTTACATCAAGGAAAAATCTATTTTCTTCCCTGTGTCATTTAAAAGGCTTTAATTGTTAGGTGTGACTGCAGAGACGAATGGATGTCATGCACTTTTGCTCAGCCCTAATCTCTCAGGATGAGTAATTGTCATAGCCTATCTGCACCTCCATACCCTCATTTGTAATACTTAGTTTTGACACAAACCTAACTCAGATGACTCAATATGAGTCCTAAATGTAAGCACCTGGAATAACATCCAATAGATAATAGGCTACGAAATGATCATTACTATAATGTATTTCAATCATCAGCGTAAACCTCCAGGATTCACTGCTTAATGTCATAAAAAAAAAAATCCATTCATTTATTCACAAACCATCAGCTTACTGGGAGTTTAGGAAGTTCACACCTGTATCCATCTCTTATATTGTTGTTGAAGAGTCTCGGATGTACACCTTGACTTTGATTCCACTATAAAGACAATAAATTTAGATAAACAATATGGTGATAGCAAGCCCATATCAATATGAGATTGTTCATGTTTATTGAAGTTTGGACACCACTAGACTGTCTTCTGATATTTTCCTTCTACTCCATCAGATTCCAAAACTTCATGTGTTTTTATAAGTTAAAAACTTGAATAAAGGTAAAACTCCATTGATATTGTTTCATGATATCACCCATGCTGAGGTGGAACTTTTCAGGGTCATAGCTACTTTGGAATTACCAACTTTTTCCAAACTCCTATAGGTAACAAGTAAAATCACTGTTTTGGTATGTCCATGTTCTATTTGTGATAAATAGATGCTTCTTCACATCTATCAAGAAAAACATAAACAACCAGTACATCTGTATATACAACAGGTATATTTATAAACACATACATTTACATATTTACAAATGAAAATAAATAGAAAAATAAAAAGAGAAAATGAGAAAGGTTTAAAGTTCTAGATTTTCATGACACTATATTTGTTTCTTTTAATGGGAAATCATCTTGAACTTTTATTAATAACTGATAAGGATAAAATGATCACTTTTCCATTAATAATTATTTTACCTGTATGAAGGATATGTATAAAACCATGGGTTATTCCAATCTTTTTCACTGATACACTGGTTAACGACTTCTTACTACCATTCATATTTATCTGTTTTATTTGGTTTTTTATATACAAAATAAAGGCAAATTCAAAAGGGATTCATCACAATGGTAGATTTGTGTCTAACAAATATAAAGTCCTCAGTTTGAATTCAAATACTAATAAAAGGGATAAAGATAACATGAAAAGGCACATATTGAAGAAACATTAGCTTAACAGAATGAAAATTTTCAGTCAACACCATGCTGATGTAAAGGGAAAGATTAAAGGATCTTGCTAAAGACAGAAAAGTTCAGGAACACTCAAATATATACAGTAAGTATAATACGAATTTAAAAGATCCTGTTATAATAAACACATTCCTTGGCATTTTGAATTTCTGCTATAGAAATGTAAACTCCTATTCAATCGTGTTTAGGATGCTATGCTTACTTTTAACATATGTGACCTAAGGACAGATGCCAAATGGCTTGACATACAAGCTACAGCTGCTTTCAGACTTGTCTGGGCAGTGATGACTATCATGGGAGCAGAAATTTAGCAAAATTAGCTCATGTGTGTCTAGGCTATGAAACTGCCATAAAGGTCAGTAGTTAAGGTGAAGATTTTTCCACTTCACCGGTCATACTAGCAATACAGCTAATTCAATTTTGTAAAAATGGCATAGGGCCATTTTCCTGCTTAGCATGTAGTTATAGTATGCTGCACTTTCTGATATTTTGATTAAATGGCATAGATATTGATGTTTTAATTTCTAAGAAATTTTAACTTGCAGGTATATAGTTTGAACATTGTCCTGCTTATGTAAATAGCTTACTAGTCATTAAAAATAAATGTAAATAAATAGTCTATTAAGAAAAGCTGACATTAATAATGAGCAACTGAATTGTCATTGTTTGCATTTTGTCACTCTTCTGATCTAACCTGTTCATATGTGTGGACTTTGGAGGAGAAAGTACATAATGCTCTCCTTGTCCCTCACACCAAAGTAATTGAAAACTAGCAAGGCAGTGTCATCAGCGGATGGAGCGTAGGAAGCTTGCCCATCCTTTCTCATTAGTACAGGGGAGTAATTTATTATTATTAAAGCATTGTTACTATTGTTTTTATTATACTTTGTCTTATGTCCTCAGGACTTAGAATTTTCTTCTTTCCTTTGTGGCTTCTTTTGTGTATTTTTCCTCTTTCCTTTGTTTATGACATAGTTTTTAACACTTTCAGTTGAACTCCTTGTTTGTCTTGTAACTGTCTCCTCTCTTTCCTACTCTTGTTCGAGCTTCCTTGACGTTTCCTATTGCCTGTTCCTCGATTGAAGTACTGTACTTGTTTTCAATGTTATTTTTGTTGCTGTTTTCTGTCCTGAGTGGATTTATCCTGGTACAGAGATGAAGCACCTGCTAAGAAGTCAGTCACACCTTTAAAAAAGAAATCTCTGAACAGGATCTCTATGGCAACAAATAAGCATATCACAATGCAAAAGTAATAAGAGAAAGACAATGTGACTCTTCCAATGCTCAAACAAACTAACATGATTGAAAGCTTGGAAATTTTCAAATACCAAGCTGAATATAATATCAACAAAATGATTGAAACAAAAAAAAAAAACTGAGAACAAAAAAAAATGAGATGTGAGACATCAATTTGCAACTTGCATGAGAAAATCCGGTGACATTAGTGAGGATTTTCACAACAAAACATGAGACCCTGAAAAGGAAAATATAAATATTAAAAATAAAAAACTCAATAAATACAAAACAGCGAGGAGCAGGCTGAGTATGGTGGCATATGCCTTTAATCTTGGCATTCAAAAGACAGATGCAGGAAGACGTCTATGAGTTCAAGGTCAGCCTGGACTACATAGCTAGTCCCAAGACAGCCAAGGCTACACAAAGAAACCCTGTCACAAAAAAAAAATGCAATGAGAAGGATAACCAATATTTTAAGCAGAAAGAAAGAAAGAAAGAAAGAAAGAAAGAAAGAAAGAAAGAAAGAAAGAAAGAAAGAAAGAAAGAAAGAAAGAAAGAAAGAAAGATTATCTACTACCTAATACAAGACCTAGAAATATGTGTTTGCTTATTTTTGTCTGTTTGTTTTTCAAGACAGACTAAGGAATTATTAAATTTGTGTGCCATAAAGAGAATAAAGAGCAGAATTAATCAAGGTACCAAACCTAAGTGGTAAAGGAGGTCTGAGACACAGACTAACAATAAAGAAAACTTACTTCCCTAAATTGTATCAGGAAAATTATAAAAACCTAAAGAGTTGGGCACACAAGTACTTAAGATATTTGGAGCTACAAATAGCCAGAATCCCAGGATAGCAGTGTTGCAACAGAGCAAGCACTCCAAACTGCAGTAGGAAGAATCCTGCATCTGCTTACAATAGCAGGTTCAGTGGGAATGTCATCAGAATGCTCAGGGGGGAAGGAGACCCTAAAACTTGAAATCATGGAATGATACCATTTCAATTCCAGACAGTAGACAAGCTCTAACCAAGATTAATATGCCCGACAAAAGTATCCTTTGCTATAGATCGGAAAAACGGGAGTCAATAAGCACGGAACAACGAATGTGTTGCCACCAGAAAGCAAGCATAGCAGAAGATGCTTGAAGGAATTAGACACAATGATTGCAAAGAAATACTGTCACAGCCGTGGTAAGAGAAGACAACATGATGACAACGGGTGAACACACATGGGAGAATTAGGGAAGAGTGATGCAGACTCCACTGAGCACACCAACAATTTTCTGTAATGAAAAGGGCAAGGCGAAAGCAGTACAAGGAATCAGATAGAAAACACAATTTAAAAAAAAATGGCAAAAATCAATAATGTCCAGGGTAAACCAACTTCTTGATGCCAAGATGTGCTTGCAGACAGAAGCCTGGTATGGCTGTTCCCTGAGAGGTTCTGCCGGCATCTGACCAATACAGACGCAGATACCCACAGCCCACCATAGGACTGAGCCCAGAGACCCCAATGAAATAGCGAAAGGAATGAAGGGGCTTAAAAGAATTGAAATCCCTTAGAAAGAATAAGAGCATCAACTAACCAGACCCAACATCCATGGCTCCAGATGTATGTGTAGCAGAGGATTGCCTTATCTGAAATCAGTGGAAGGAGTCCTGTGGTCCTATGGAGGCTTGTTTCCCCATTGAAGGGGGGATGCTAGAGGCGGGTGTTGGTATATGGGTGGGAGAGTACCTTCTTAGAGGCAAAGGCTAGAGGGTTTGAGGAGAGGAAACCAGAAAGGGGGACATTTGAAGTGTAAATAAGCAAAATAATCAATTTAGAAAATGACAAAAAGCAATGAACCCACATCGGCAGTGTCATTCATGTAACTAATCCTTACTCTCCAAGAAAAAGACATGTATTGACCAAATAGATTTAAAAATATGAGATCCATTAACCATCTTCCACTGAAAAAAAAGAAGGTACTTTCAACAAGGCTGAGAGCACCACTAATCTATCCAAATAAATATCAACAAAATGTTTTACAGATCATACAGTAATGTAAATGCTGAGTGTGGTTATTATGTAATCATAACAAAGATTTTTCAGAGTCCTTTTAAAATATTGCAACCTTTGGGGGATAGATGGTGAGCATGATGATGAGCCTAAAAATGCATCAACTTCCCATCTCCTGTTCACCTATTTACAAATGTGATATTAGTCAGGCGTGCGGAGCTTCCTTAGCATCCACGGAAAAGATAACAAACTGACATTATGTTGATAAAATGGGCAGCAAGCAAAACACATTTACTGCTAAGAAAAATGTAACTGGACCTTGATACAGACATGTTTTAAATCACATCAGACTCAAGTGCTTATATTCGGAAGATTCTACACTATTGGATTAGAATAGCAAATTTAAATTTAAGGTAGGGGAACATTAATAAAGAGTAAGTTCATAAAACATACTACCTTAACAGAATGAAAATCAATAGAAATCATTCCAGTCTCAATAGATCAAGTAAGATAAAGGGTACAATTTAGATTACTAGGGTCTTGGGTAAGTCTCCTATACTGTGTAAGGTAGGTGGCAGCAATAAGTTATCTTAGGGTACCAGTGACCAAAAGCAGCTTGTTAAGGCCATAAGGGAAAGACATAAAGAAAAATCAGTGATACAGAGAGTTATCTTCACAGCTGTGAAAATGCAGGCAACACTCAAAGCTGAAGAAAGGATAGAAAAAACAGAATAGCACTATCACACACACACACACACACACACACACGCACACACGCACACAAACACTCAAATACAGGATCATAGGAGATCAAAGTAGTGAACTGGGAAATTCATTTCAGAACTAAGGTTTGGCTTGAGGCTCACTTTCATATGGTTCCTGACAGCTGATAGATGAAGTTATTATATGGAATTTGTAGAGAATCAGATTTCTGGCTTCAACTAGAATCTTGATCATCTACAACATGCTCACCATTTTCCAATAAGAATAAATTCAAACAGTAAGGACAGGATTGCCAATTCATTGGTCAAAGCACTTTGGTCTGCCCCCAAAATATTCTAATTCGGGTGTACAATATAGGCAGAGAATACAATACAATGGATTATAGTCTGTAAACACTGGTGAAATAAAATATGAAACATATTAAGTCATAAACTAGACAATAACATAAAACTATACATACAGCCTTTCAATAGCAGACCAAGCATTGTTTTCTTAGCAAAATATAAAAAATGAAGAACACACAAAAACTTATTAGTAGTAAAATACTGAAAACATAATATTCAAAATTAACTACAAAAAGTTAAAAAAACATACTAAAACCAAGTATTAATTTTCCCACTTTAAAGCTTAAGAAAATAGAAAATTAATGTGTGCAGTGTTTGTCCATTAGAGACACGGGTTTCAGTGCTTCACTGCTGGTTTCTCCTTCCTTCCTTCCTTCCTTCCTTCCTTCCTTCCTTCCTTCCTTCCTTCCTTCCTTCCTTCCTTCCTTTCTTCCTTATTTTCACCCTATACTATAGCATGTAATAGTTGTAAATGCATGTATAATACAGTATTGCAACTTTGTATGGGTGTACAAGGCATAAAGACCAAATAGAGACAAGAATTATGTCATTTCAAATGTGATTTACAAATTTTCTTCCTCTGCCAATTTCTCCTATACATTACATTTAAAAGTAAAACACACAGGCCTCTGTGCATGGGTTCCAACAGGAGAGAGTTGGGCTCCCAGGAGCACTTTCACTTCTGGGCTTGAGTTGAGATCTCCACTTTCTCTCCAATACCTATCCAGTGCAGACCTGCTAGGAACACATGCACTGAGCACAAAATCAGTGGAGCAGATGGGAGGGGAACCTTCCGGTGACCATCTGCACCTGCCAGTCCTGGCCTCTAGTACACTGGTCACACCAGGAGAAAGTTGGGCTCCGAGGAGTACTGACACAGGCTTACAGGCCCACAGGAGGGATAAGTTCCAGCCAGAGACAGCAAGACCAACTAATACCAGAAGTACCCAGATGGCGAGAGTCAAGCACAAGAACCTTACCAACAGAAACCAAGGCTACTTGGCATCATCAGGACCCAGTTCCCCAACCACAGCAAGTCCCAGATACCCCAACACACCAGAAAAGCAAAATTTAAAATTAAAATCTCATCTCAGGTCACTGATAGAGGACTTTAAGAAAGACATAAATAACTCCCTTAAAGAAATACAGGAGAACTCATAAACAGGTAGAAGACCTTAATGATGAAACACAAAAAAATCCCTTAAAGAATTACAGGAAAATAAAACCAAACAACTGAAGAAATTGAACAAAACCATAAAGGATCTAAAAGAAAAGTAGAAACAATAAAGAAATCACAAAGGGACACAGCTCTGGAGACAGAAAATGAAGGAAAGAAATCAGGACTCATAGATGCAAGCATCTACAACAGAATACAAGAGATAGGAAAAGAATCTCCGGTGCAGAATATACCATAGAAAACATTGACACACAGTCAAAGAAAATGAAAAATGCAAAAAGCTCCTAACCCAAAACATCCAGGAAATCCAGGACACAATGAGAAGACCCAACCTAAGAATCATAAGTACAGAAGATAGCAAAGACTGTCAACTTAAAGGGCCAGTAAATATCTTCAACAAAATTATAGAAAAACTTCCCTAACCTAAAGACAAAGATGCCTGTGAACATATAAGAAGGCTACAGAATTCCAAATAGATTGTACCAGAACAGAAATTCCTCCCATCACATAATAATCAAATCACCAAATGCACCAAACAAAGAAAGGCTATTAAAGCAGTAAGGGGAAAAGGTCAAATAACATATAAAGGCAGATCTATCAGAATTACACTAGATTTCTCATGAAAGGAATGAAAGCTAGAAGATCCTGCACAGATATCGTACAGACCTAAGAGAACAGAAATGTCAGCTCAGGCTACTATAGTCAGAAAAACTCTCAATTACCATAAATGGAGAAACCAAGATATTCCATGACAAAACCAATTTAGGTAATATCTTTCCACAAATCCAGCCCTACAAAGGATAATAGATGGAAAATGACAACACAAGGAGGGAAACTACACTCTAGAAAAAGCAAGAAAATATTTTTTCTACAAACCCCAAAATAGATAACCACACAAACATAAAAATAACAGGAAGCATCACTATTTCTTAATATCTCTTGACATCAATAGACTCAATTCCCAAATAAAAAAACATAGACTAACAGACTAGATACAAAAACAGGACCCAGCATTTTACTGCATATAGAAAACACACCACAGAGTCAAAGACAAACACTGCCTCAGAGGAAAGGGCTGGAAAACAATTTTCCAAGCAAATGGTCCCAGAAAACCTGCTGTAGTAGCCATTCTAATATCAAATAAAACTGACTTTCAACCAACAGTTATCGAAAAAGATAAGGAAGGACACTTCATACTCATCAAAGGAAAAATCTACCAAGAAGAACTCTCAATTCTGAACATCTGTGCTCCAAATGCAACGGCACCCACATTTATAAGAGAAACTTTATTAAAGTGGAAAGTACACATTGTACCTCACACAATAATTGTGGGTGACTTCAACACCCCACTCTCATCAATGAACAAATCTGGGAAACACAAAATAAACAGAGACACAATGAAACTAACAAAAGTTATGGAGCAAATGGATTTAACAGACATCTCTAGGACATTTCATTCTAAATCAAAAGAATGTGCCTTCTACTCAGCACCTCAGGGTACCTTCACCAAAACTGACCATATAATTGGTCACAAAACAGACCTCAACAGATATAAGAAGATTGCAATAATCCCATGACTCCTATCAGATCACTATAGATTAAGGCTGATCTTCAATAGCAACAAAAACAACAGAAAGCCCACCAACACATGGTAGATGAACACTGCTCTACTCAATGAAAACTTGGTCAAGGAAGAAATAAAGAAAGAAATTAAAGACTTTTTAGAATTTAATGAAAATGAAGACACATCATACCAAAACTTATGAGACACAATGAAAGCAGTGCTAAGAGGAAAACTCATAATTTTAAGTGCCTCCACAATGGAACTGGAGAGAGCTTACACAAGCAGCTTGACAGCACACCTGAACGGTCTAGAAAAAAAGGAAGCAAACACACCAAGAGGAGAAATATTCAATTTCAGGGCTGAAATCAACAAAGTAGAAACCAAAAGAGCTATACAAAGAATCAACAAAACCAGGAGCTGATTCTTTGACAAAATCAACAAGATAGATAAACCCTTAGCCAGACTAAGCAGAGGGCACAGAAAAAGTATCCAAATTAATAAAATCAGAAATGAAAGAGGAGACATAACAGCAGAAGCTGTGGCAATTCAAAAAACATCAGATTCTACTACAAAAGCTTATAATCAACAAAATTGGAAAATCTGGATGAAATGGACATTTTTCTACACACATACCAGGTGCCAAAGTTAAAATAGGATCAGATAAACTACCTAAACAGTTTCATAACCCCTGAAGAAACAGAAATACTAACAGTCTCCCAACCAAAAATAGCCCAGGACCACATGGCTTTACTGGAGAATTCAAAGACCTAATACCAATACTCTTCAAATTATTCCACAAAATAGAAACAGAAGGGCTACTACCCAATTCGTTCTATGAAGCCACAATTATGCCTAAACCTAACAAAGACCAAACAAGGAAAGAGAACATCAGACCAATCCTTATGAACATTGATGCAAAAACTCTCAATGAAATTCTTGCCAACCAAATCCAAGAACACATCAAAACAATCATCCACCACGATCAAGTAGGCTTCATGCCAGAGGTGCAGCGATGGTTCAATATAAGGAAATCCATCAATGCTATCCACTACATAAACACACTCAGAGAAAGAAAACATGAATATTTCATTAGGTGTTGAAAAATCATTTGACAATATTCAGCATCCCTTCCTGTTAAAAGTCTTGGAAAAATTAGGAATTCAAGGTCCATACCTAAACATAATGAAAGTAGTATACAGCAAACCAGTAGCCAAGATCAAACTAAAAGGAGAGAAACTTGAAGCAATCCCACTAAAATAGGGGACCAAACAAGGTTGCCTACTCTCTCCCTATCTATTCACTATATTACGTGAAATTCTAGCTAGAGAAATTAGACAACAAAAGAAGGTCAAAGGGATACAAATTGGAAAGGAAGAAGTCAAAATATCACCATTTGCAGATGATATTATTGTACACTTAAGTGACCCCAAAAATTCCACCAGAGAACTTCTAAACCTGATAAACAATGTCAGCAAAGTGGCTGGATGTTAAATTAACTCAAACAAATCAAGTAGCCTTCCTTTACTCAAAGGATATACAGGCTGAGAAAGAAATTAAGGAAAGGACACCTTTCACAATAATCACAAATAATATTACATACTTGGTGTGACTCTAACCAAGCAAGTAAAAGATCTATATGACAAGAACTTCGAGCCTCTGAAGAAAGAAATTGTAGATCTCAGAAGATGGAAAGATATCTCATGCTCGTGGATTGATTGGCATGATTAATATAGTAAAAAAAAATGGCCATCTTGCCAAAAGCAGTCTACAGATTCAATGCAATCCCCATCAAAACTCCAAATCAATTCTTCATAGAGCTAGAAAGATCAATCTGCAAATTCATTTGGTATAACAAAAAACCCAGGATAGCAAAAACTATTCTCAACAATAAAAGAACATCTGGGGGAATCACCATCTCTGACCTCAAGCTGTACAGAGAGAGCAATATTGATTAAAAAAAATTTTTAAATGGTATGGTATTGGTGCAGAGACAGGTAGGAAGATCAATGGAATAGAATTGAAGACACAGAAATGAATCCACACACCCATGATCACTTGATCTTTGATAAAGGAGCTAAAAAACATCCAGTGGAAAAGACAGCATTTTTAACAATGGTGCTGGTTCAACTGGAGGTCAACATGTAGAAAAATGCAAATCAACCCATTTTTATCTCCTTGTACAAAGCTCAAGTCCAAGTGGATCAAGGACCTCCACATAAAACCAGATACACTGAAGCTTATAGAGGAGAAAGTGAGGAAGAGCCTTGAACACATAGGAACAGGGGAAATTTTCCTGAACAGAACACCAATGGCTTATGCTCTAAGATCAAGAATTGACAAATGGGACCTAGTAAAATTGCAAAGCTTCTCTAAATAAGGTAAAGGACACAGTCAGTAGGACAAAATAGCAACCAACAGATTGGGAAAAGATCTTTACCAATCCTACATCTGATAGAAGTCTAATATTCTATATATACAAAGAACGCATTAAGTTGGACTCCAGAGAATCAAATAACCCTATTGAAAAATGGAGTACGGAGCTAAACAAATAATTTTCAGCTGAGGGATATCGAATGATCCCCTTTTAGCTGAGAAGCACCTAAAGAAATGTTCAACATCCTTGGTCATCAGGGAAATGCAAATCAAAACAACCCTGAGAATCCACCTCACACCAGTCAGAATGGCTAAAATCAAAAACTCAGGTCATAGCAGATGCTGGCGAGGATGTGGGGAAAGAGGAACATTCCTCCATTGTTGGTGGGATTGCAAGCTGGTACAAACATTCTGGGAATCAGTTTGGCAATTCCTCAGAAAACTGGAAATAGTTCTACCTGAGGACACAGCTATACCACTCTCGGGCATATACCCAAAAGATGCTCCAACATGTAATAAGGACATATGCACCACTGTGTTCATAGCAGCCTTATTTATAGTCGCCAGAAGATGGAAAGAACCCAGCTGTCCTTCAGCAGAGGAATGTATAGAGAAACTGTGATATATTTACACAATGGAGCACTATTCAGCTATTAAATACGAGGAGTTCATGAAAATCTTAGGCAAATGGATGGAACTAGAAAATATCATCCTGAGTGAGATATCCTAATCACAATAAAAACCTAATCACACATGGTATGCACTCACTGATAAGTCGATATTAGCCCAAAAGCTTCAAATGCCCAAGATAAAATTCACAGACATGAAGCTCAAGCAGAAGGAAGACCAAAGTGTGAGTGCTTCAGCTCCTCTGAGAAGGGGAACAAAATACACACAGGAACAAATACAGAGATAAAGTGTGGTGCAGAGACTAAAGGAAAGGCCATCCAGAGACTATCTGGGGATGAATCCCATAAACAGTCACCAAACCCTGTCACTATTGTGGATGTCAAGGAATGCTTCCTGAAAGGGACCTGATATGGCTGTCTCTTGAGAGGCTCTGCCAGAGCCTTACAAATACAGGGGCAGATGCTTGCAGACAACCATTGGACTGAGCACAGGGTCCCCAGTGGAGGAGTTAGAGAAAGGACTTAAGGAGCTGAAAGGGTTTTCAATCCCATAGGAAGAACAACAATATCAACCAACCAGACTCTCCAGGTGTCCCACAGACTAAGCCATCAACCAAGGGGTACACATGTATCCAGTTGCATTTGTACCAGAGGACAGCCTTGTCAGGCTTCATTAGGAAGAGAGGTCTTGGTCCTATGAAGGCTCGATAGATGCCCCAGTGTGAGAGAATCAAGGGCTGGGAGTGGGCGGGTGGTGGAACACCCTCAGAGAAGGGGGGGGGGAGCATGGGACAGGGGGTTTCTGGGAGGAGGGAAACTGGAAAGGGGATAAAGTTTGAAATGGAAATAAAGAATACATCCAATAACTAAAAGAATAATGTCTGTTGATTAGCAAAAAAAAGGAAAATACATACCTGTGAAATTTTAAATATTAAATCATTAAATATTAGAGGATCAAGCAGGTAATCTCACCATCTTAATTTTCATGTCTACTGTTGAATAATTCAGCCTGCTTTGTGATTGTGAAACAATCTGCCCTTTTTTTGCCATTAGGTTTGATTAAAGCAGCATGTCACTCAATGTATTTTTTCTTTATGTTTGTTCATTGTTTGACTCTCTTTTCACACAATTATATTTATTCTTCAAATCTCAATTTAAATATTTTTAAGAATTTTTCAATGGTCTGATCTAATTTAATTGTTTTTCTGTCATCTGTCTCACAAAGCAGGATATTTTGATTTTAACAATGTGTTAAATTTGTTCATTTTCCTGGTATAGTATAAATTTATGATAGAATAATATAATGCTTTTTTGCTTATTGTTTTCACTGAAGCATTATGTGACTATTTCACATAAAACATGAATTATATATGATGGAGTAAATTTCTATTGAGAAAAGTTCATTAAATCTGAAAGATTAAATTTTACTCATATAACTAATAAAAGCAATCATCAATCAAATAGATCCTCTAATACAGTGGTTCTTGAACCCCTGTGGTCGAAGAAGTCTCTTAAGACCACTGGAAAATGCAGTTATTTATATTATATTTCATAATAGTAGCAAAATTACACTTGTAAAGTATCTACAAAAGAATCATGTGGTTGGGAATCTCTGTAACATGAGGAACTGCATTAAAGAGATGTAGCATTAGGAAGTTTTGAGAACCACTGTCCAAATGTAACTTCACATACATCCTCTCAACATTTTATTAACTAAACTTCCTTAAGTATTTAATTCTTAGAGTACTTGAAATTAGGGCTAAGATTTTTTAGTTCAATGTGTCATTCAGTAAGCGGAGATCTAGCTCAAGATCTATATTTTCTCTAAACATTTAAAAGTCTAAGTCATGCAGAAATAATTCTTCTGTGAAATCAATAATGTCATGATAAGAACTCTGTGCTGCATTTTCACATTTCGCTTCTCTAGGCTGCAGACCTGGTACCAGAAACCCAGGTTATAAGCCAGAGCCTCTGCGGCTGACTTCAGGCTCCATCACATTTTCTAACCTTCCATTTTCCCAATGTACCTGGAGGCAAATAATTTTCTCTTGCTATCAGAAAGGATACGAGGTCAGAACACCTGATTCCCTTATAGCACATGTGTCATACAGCTCTAGTCTTTCAAATTCAGTTGCATAAACACCACAAGATTAACATCCTCAAGACAAAGGTCCCTGTCTTCTTAACTGTCAATGTTGTGCACATTCCTATGCCGTATTTCACCAGTATATAAATTAAGTTCCTTCCATCTTGCTCAGTATCAGATACCCAGAAATATCCAAGAAGAGTTCACAGATCCTCATTCAGTCCCAAATGAAAGTGCATTCTTTAACGATCCAGGTGCAGGGAAATTCTTTTGGTACCTTTTAGGCAGATCGCTTCCTTATAACCAGTGTTTTTATTCCAAAAACTAACAGATCTCATAAGCTTCTATTTCCCTGTGTTGTCAGTTCTACAACTGTTTTGCTGCCTTCACATTTTAAACAGCTGTTAGCACCCTATGTAGTGAAAGACACATTTTAATATTCCAGGTTTCAGGACTCCATTTAGAAAATTTATGTTTGACCTATCTGTATTTAGCATGTGCTATCTATATTCTCCCTTGAGCACAATTAAAATCAACAAAATGGTGTTCTCCCATGGACGATACTGGTCCAATATCAGGGGCTTGGTAGGAATTAAATATAACCCTCAGTTCTTAGACTGATTCTAAATTTCTTGCATCTTGAGCAAGAACATGTACCATTTTTTCCTCACCAACAGCCTTGAGAATCCTGTAGTTTCTCACAAGATGATACAAAATTATACTAAAGAATAACCAGGGTTAGAATGTTAAAGAAAAGTATATTTTCCATTGAAAATATAATTGAACCATTACCAGGAAACCAGAGCTATGACTTTTAAAACTTATTTATCTTTGTGGTGGTGTATTTATGCCCCAAAGAGTTTACTTGAAGCCTTAACAATTGTCATGGTTACCTTTTAAACTTAAACAGAAAATGTCAGCAGTTCACACAACTCAAAACAAATTTTAAAATGCTTCCCTAGTAAGAGAGCATTTTATTATTCTCCTTAGAATTAGAGAGGATGAGCGGTAAGTGCGGGATGCTAAGTAGGAGGAGAGGAAATGAGTCGAGCACCTGTCTGTCTGATGAGCTGTGCTCTCACTTTTCTCCTGGTAGAATTTACTTATGATCATCATTAATACATTTTGGGTAGAGGTGTTGCAAAAGAAACTAAAAGAAAACAAACTCTTTAGTAAAAAGAAAAAAACAGTTTACGATTTATCATTTATTACTATTTACCTGCAAGGGACCAAGTTACAATATTTGTTTTCATATACATATAAATATGCCCTCCTAATGCTACACTTCAAAATATCATAGAATTACCTCCTTGGCGGAAGGATGTGCTTCTCCTCTGAGCCTACCAGGTTACTCAAATTTATTTTACTGATTCCAGTAATACATTGTGTCTACTTGGGAAAACGTGTATCATCTTCAAATCAAAATTTCAGCAGGGGATGAAACATCGCAGTTTTCCAGATTGTGTAAACCAATCTGAAGTGTTTCATTTTTGTGGAAATTGCTTTAACTTCCCAGGGCTGATGATATAATATTTAAGATGCTAATAGTCAACTATTCCTACTTTGTTGGAGGGCTCAATCACTTTCATAAAAATTTTGTCTTAATAAAATTCACCATAAATAAAATTGTTTGAGAGTATGGTTATTTTCCATACACTTTTATTCACTTGTTTGAAATAATTTACAGCAACCCAAGATTAGACTCAAAAGTCCACAGCATTTTCTTACAGGGCACAGACATCTCTGAAATACTTCAGAAGACACATGTCTAATGGTTCTCATTTTAAATCACAATTTTCTACTTGCATTTAATTTTGATAGCTTTGAGATTGGGTACTCAAATTAGCCTTTAAAACTTAAGTAAATATTATATAATATTTCCCTGAATTGAGGATTAATGTGTAACAAACATTGTATATCATAACTAGTAAATAAGTAGATCAATACAGGACTAAGAAGACATACATTATTTATTCAACAAGTAAGCACATGTCAGACACTATATCATTTGAACAAAGGCTGGCTATACAAAATTTAAGAATCAGATGTTTGTGTTGATCTCTATTTTAATTTCTATTTAAAACGTGCATCTATTATAATGTGGTGGTCAACAGATCACCCTAATGTAGCAAATGTAATCAAACAGTATGTTAATGATTTTCTTGAAGCCTTTTCACATTAGCTTGCAGCCAGAGGAAGCAAGGACATTTGTAGGCATGGTCATGAAACCTCACCAGGAGAGAGAGGTTCGATCTTGAGTTTCAGTTCTAGAGTTGTGTATGTATTAATTAACTAAATGGCCTGTGGTGAAGCACTTAATCTCCTCATATATTGTTTTCTTCTGAATAAATAGGAAAATAGAATAAACATGTGCTTTGAGAGCTGCATTAAACATACATATGCTTATGAAACTGAAGTAAAATTTTTCAGAAATACTTGGGATATGCTAACATACATAAATGCAGTTATTATTATGTATATTTTCAATAAATGAAAAATGTATAAAAATAAACCTGTAATTTCTAATTCATAATAGTGTGTTGTCATGCATGTTTTATGTGCTTTACACACACACACACACACACACACTGTATTTACTGAACTTGGTTGTCACAGTTTACACACAAAGAATAAAGATTGTGTCACTTTAAGACACAAAACTCTGCTACCATCTTCTCATCAAACTACTTTGGATCCTGCAGAACATTCTCATTCAAATGATTTATTCTCAGCATAATTCTGCCTCTGTTCCTTATAAATAGCAGATTCTCAGGCAATATGATACAAAGAAGTAGAAATAGAGAGGGTTACAATGTTTTTATACATAATGTCATCTTTTCTCTATTATTTCTCTTAAAATTATAGTTACAAATTATAATGAGCTAACAATTACAAGGGTTACAGTTTCAAAATGCTAATTATGGAATGTCAATAAAATTTCATATCTAAATTATATTAGGTACTCACTACAGGTCAATTTGCCAGTTTGCAAACAGGACACATATTATCACCGAGTGAGTTTTCTTAATTCTCTGTGATTCAAGTGGTCTATGTCTCCTCATTTAAAAAAAAAACAATTCTTTCATTTACAACTGTAATCTGAGACTGAGAAAAAAAGAAATTTCAGTGGAAATGAGATAATTAGAGTATAGTAAGTCCCCCAGGGTGATGTCCAAAGAGATTCTACTATATACATTTCTAGTTTCCTTTCCTCTCAATTCAATTCAAGGGCATAAGGATACTCAGAATTAAATTAACTTGGAATTATAAAGTCAACTTTCAATAAAAGTGACAGATTAGTGATCTTTACGTTGTTCTTTCTACTCTCCAAATCATATTTTCTGCTGCTCCTTAAATCTCCTGAGTCTAACATAATTATGTACAATATGTGCACACTGGCAAGTGCTAACTCCAGGCTGAAGTATAGTGTGCCTACTCCCCTTACACAGGATAACCCCCTTAGAGCATGAAATGAGCACCTAGGATGGAGGGTCACCTTAGGAAAATTTACTAATTTGGAGGTGTGGCGTTACACTTAACACTCACAACTAGCTTGTATGTCAAAGTATTAGGAAAACATGCAAAAATATTTGTGAAATACAGAGAGTTTCAAAGCTTATCAAAAAATGATGACACTCAATGAGCTCCCAAGTGAAAACCATGTTTGACAGTTTTACATCTGTGTATGTGCATCTGTGTGTACTTAGGATGTCTTGCAAGTGACAAGAGAAAGTGGATTTCCAAGCCAGTTCTGAGAGAGCCCCAAAAGCCAATGTATGCGCTTTATTCAATTCCACATTGAAAATGACACCTTTGTTCCTTGGAATGTGTATTTGTCCTAACATTTTTGTCATAGAAATGTGAAATAATTTACCTTTCCCTGGACATCCAGATTAAACGTTAAGATTTTAAAACCTATTTTTGTACATATATGTGTGTGAAAGAGAGGGCGAGAGCATGACAAAGAAATACACACATGAGAGAGAAGGAAAGAGAGAGAAAGAGAGGAGAGAGAGAGAGAGAGAGAGAGAGAGAGAGAGAGAGCAGCAGACTTGAGAGTGGAAGAGTCATTCTCTCTGAGGTCATCTATGATCATACTTAAGTCCTCAGGCCCTCACAGAACACATGCCTACTGCTTACTGATTCTATCCAGCATCCTCATAAAAATGTAAAATTTAATTCTACAGTTGCCTAAATAATGCTTTTCTCAAAACAGTAGTGATTAATCTATACAGGCACTTCATTATGTAATTGTGTTTTAATGACAGCACCCTAGAATTTTAAGTTACCTGTGGTAATTTTTGACACCCAGCATTGACTTTGATTTGCATAGTTTCACATTCTATCTTCTTCATTATATTCTTTGGAAGATGGCCTTTGTTGAGCCCCCAGCCCACTCATCTTTTCCCTCTTAGGTGATCTACAAGCTTTAGAAGATCTCCAGCTTATTTTGATGTTTGGGAACTCTTAGATCTATACTAGAGACTGAATAGCGCTGACAAAATGTCCACATCGAAACCTCCTTTTGAGAATGATTCTGTATAGTTATAACTGAACAACAGCTCAGGATTCACTGTCTTAAGGGTAGAAATGTTTTTTATATATTGTTATATTAATTTATCTTACATTCTAGTAATATTAACTAGTGTGAGAATTTTAGTTGCTAATTCAAGGATCAGATCATAATCCTGACTCTGAAATACTTAAAAAGTAGGTGAGTCAAAGGCTATTTAAGGAGAATTAAGAACCATTTTGTCAGTACCACTGAATATGATGCATGTCATTTGGGAGTTTGTGGAAAACACACTGAAAGTATGATTTTTCTCTAGAATTAAATAAGTAATAAAAATTAAAACATTCTTCTCTCTGTCTGTCTCTCTGTCTCTGTCTCTGTCTCTCTCTCTGTCTCTGTCTCTCTGTGTCTCTGTCTTTGTGTCTCTCTCTGTCTCTCTCTCTTTCACACACACACACACACACACACAACTCTCTCTCTCTCTCTCTCTCTCTCTCTCTCTCTCTCTCTCTCTCTCTCTCTCATTTATATTGGTGTTTTGCCTACGTGTATGCGTCTGTACCACTCATATTACTGGTGTTTCCAGGGACCAAAAGAGAACATCATATCCCCAGGACCTGGAAGTACCTGGTCTCTATGTGAGTTCTGGGAATCAAATACAAATCATCTGGGAACAGTCAGTGCTGTAACCACTGAACCATCTCTCTATCTTACCCTGCTATTTATTAAGAACATCCACGTTGGAATAACACTGTTACATATTAAGTATTATTCTAGGCATTGACTACAATGCTGTAAATACAGTTAGCTGTGTTTTTACAACACTGTGAATACAGATAACCTGCCCCCAGCCTCAAAGCTCTCACCCAATCATCAGACTTCAATAACCCTTGTCTGGTTTTCCATACAACAAGTATATCTTTTACAAATTTTAACACCAATGCATATACTTCAGAGTGTTTTCTCTCCTGTGTTCCTTATAACAATGCTAAAGAGGGACTACTCCATAAAAATTGACTAGTGGAATTGGATTCCACATGTGGTGCATTTTCAATAAAAGACTTCCCATAAGAAAAAGCACTTCCTATTCTCTGCGAGACATAACCTGCAGTACCTATTGGAGAAAAGACGCAGCAGTGTGTTTTCAGCTCAGAAGATATAAAAGTTTACAGTAATGTACTATATGTAATGCACGCCGTATTTATTACGCAGTCATCAAATCAAGAAAATAGCACATATTTATCTTGAGCATTTATCTAGGTGTATCTATAGTTTTCTGAAGAGTCCTTTCAGCTTTACTTGTTGATTTAACTCTACTTCTGAATTGCTGAAACTAGTGAAACATTTGCCTCTTCTTAATTTGAAAGTAGTTGAGTGAAAGAGAAAGACTTTTTACAAAACAATATTTACATCATCCGAGTTTAAATATCATTTTATACTTCATGGTAGCTTCAGTATGCATCTATTTGACATGCAAAATAACCCACTGCTCTTCCTATAAAGCCAGGATATAAAAATCTTTGAAAATATTAATAATATTGCATAATTTTTGGTAGAATGTTGTGTGTCTTAAAAATCCATAAAATTGAAGTCAATATTTATTTGTGTTTTGTGGGTGTTACATGCTTGTATTTATGTAGTTTTATGGATTCATGAATGGGATTTGCAGAGCCTTATGATTCACTGCTCAGTCTGTGAAGTCAAGTTGATGAACTACAGGAACACGGAGATTTTGATTGTAGGTTTTATTATCAACTAATTAACAATTTCAAACCACCTTGAAAAGCCTAAATGAAGGCTATCTTGATCCAGTCTTGACACACTTAATCTGTGAGCATGTCTAGAGGATAATAGTTTAATTCCACTAAGTGATGTGAGAAAAATCTGCCTACAATTGGCAGCACCATTCCCTAGAAAGGGAATCCTGAACTTCTTAAGAGTAGAGGAAGAAGCTGAGTACAATTAGGTATGCATCCATATCTCTGTGGTTGACTATGGATGTAACTGGCTGTGTCAAATTCTTGTCACTGTGAGCTACAGTGCCATCTTTCCCCTAAGCTGCTTTTTTTCAGTATATTTTATTACAGGAACAGGAAACAAGACTTATAAAACCTGTTTCCAAAAATACGGTGACAAGGGAAAGGGAAAGGGAGTTACTCTTTGACCACCTCATGAATGTGCATGTCCACATATACAACCATCCAAATATACACATGTGCACACATGGGTGGACCTATTGGATGTGTGGTAGTTTGAATAAGAAATGTGCCCCACAGGTTCATGTATTTGAAACTGTGTTCCCACATGATGGTGCTGTGTCAGGAGGTTAAGAATCATTTGCAATGCGGAGCCTTGCTGTGCACACATCAGTGATGTCTGACTTTTGGAGTTAAGTGTCTCCTTCCTCCTGTTCACTCTTTGCCAACTGTGTGTGCTTAGAGATGTGCTCTCTAGGCTTCTTGCCCTGCCTACCTGATACCATGCCTCTGACATGTTCTTTTATAGGCCGATTTTGGCCATGCATTTTTTTATTATTATTATCACAGCAAAATTACTTTTGCTTTTCCTCCTCTAATTCTATTTTTTTAACCTAGTCATACATTCTTTTTTTAAATATTTTTATTTTCTATATTTTTGTTTACATTCCAAATGATTTCCCCTTTCCCAGATCTCCCCTCCCCATATGTCCCATAAACCCTCTTCTTTCCATATCTTCTCCAATCACATCCCTCCTTTTTCTCTGTCCTTATATTCCCTTCCAATGCTAGATCAATCCTTTCCAGGATCAGGACCCTCTCCATACTCCTTCATGGGAGTCATTTGTTATGCAATTTGTGCCTTGGGTATTCAGGGCTTCTGGGCTAATTAATATCCACTTATCAGAGATTGCATTCCATGTGTATTCTTTTGTGATTGAGTTACCTCACTTAGGATGATATTTTCCAGATCAAACCATTTGCCTAAATATTTTGTGAATTCATTGTTTCTAATTGCTGAGTAGTATTCCATTGTGTAAATATACCACATTTTCTGTATCCATTCCTCCTTTGAGGGGCATCTGGGTTCTTTCCAGCTTCTGGCTATTATAAATAAGGCTGCTATGAACATAATGGAGCATGTGTCTTTATTGCATGCCGGGGAATCCTTTGAGTATATGCCCAGGAGAGGTATAGCAGGGTCCTCTGGAAGTCTCATGTCCAGTTTTCTGAGGAACCTCCAGACTGATTTCCACAGTGGTTGTACCATCTTACAGCCCCACCAGCAGTGGAGGAGTGTTCCTCTTTCTCTGCATCCTCACCAACACCTGCTGTCTCCTGAGTTTTTGACCTTAACCATTCTGACTGGTGTAAGGTGAAATCTCAGGGTTGTTTTGATCTGCATTTCCCTAATGACTAATGATGTTGAGCACTTCTTAAGGTGCCTCTCAGCCATCCGAATTTCTTCAGGTGAAAATTCTTTGTTAATATCTGTACCCCATTTTTAATAGGGTTATTTGGTTCCCTGGGGTCTAACTTCTTGAGTTCTTTGTATATATTGGATATTAGCCCTCTATCAGATGTGGGGTTGGTGAATATCCTTTCCTAATTCTTATCTGGTTTTCTCTATGCATATGTGTAGGAATCTACAGAGGTACTTGTATGTGTGAAAGGCACATGTATGCATGTGTGAGTCATGTAACAATGTAGTCACTATTATTTTTACACTAGTATTTTAGCTAACGGTTTTGTCAGAAAAGTTTCATGATAACATAACTTTACTAATCATTTGCTGTTTAACAGAAGTCCAAATTTAAAAAAAAAATATATCAAGCTACCCATTTTTAAGAAAGATCACATTAATGGATACTGTAGTAGTTCAGTGGTTAAGAGTGTTTGCTACATTTTCTAAGGACACTAGTTGTGTTTCCAGTAACCACATATGATGCACAAAATTGTGTATAAGTTCAGATCCTGGAGATCTGAAACTGTCTTCTGGCATTCTAAGATGTCTATATACAGCAACACACACACATACACACACAAACACAAACATGTGCCCGTACACTCACAAGCACCATAAACATATACACCACGTACATACACACACTCCATACATACCACACACATACCCCACATACTACACACACCATAGACACAAAACATACACACACAAGCAATACATATACTACATACACACACAAACACAAAATACACACAAATACAACACACGCCATAGACGCACATACACCACACAAATACACACACACACACACACACACCATACACATAGGTACAATAAATAGACCATCTGAATTATAAACACTAGGTTTTTATAGCATTTATCTCTTTTTTGTTTTCCTTCCATTCTTTCATATACAACTGTAAGTGTAAAACTAAACCTATCCTCCATTATTTCAGAAATGTTTATAGTTTTTACTAGTGAAAGAATTACTCATCTGTTTTCATTCCATTTATAATGATAGTCTGCAAATATCTATGTATATCTCTGGGTACTGGAAGAGACTAAAACTCTAGGTGAGAGCTGATCAGAGAGAGAGGATGCTCTCTGCTCATGTAGGATTCAGCTTTGGATAATACCAGGCCATCACTGAATCTAAAACAAGAAATTAATAACATTCCCAAGATAAAAGCAGCTGTTGCTAACTTGCTGCTTTTTATACTTTGTTTGACAAAAGGGCGTCAAAGTGAAATGAAGCCCTGTTAATGCCTCTGAAACTATTTTATTTATCATGAACTCTTAGAAGTAGATAAAACTTGTCAGGGGGTTGTATAGTTACTATATTGTTCATTTTTACATAGCCAGTGCTGCTTTTTGTATACAAGCAAAAACATGAAAAGAAAACATTGCATTGCCTTTAAATATAATTCTCATATTTATATATTCTCATATATTCTAAGACAAAATAAGAATAAATACAATGAGGGTATCAAAACTATATACTTGTTAAGTAGTCGTATTTAACTACAGCTATCACTGTGTGTCTATGAGTTAAAAAGACTTACATCCTCAGTAAAATTTGGACTATTACTGTGTGCTTAACTATGCAATCATGAAAAATCAGAATAATGGAGTATTAAGGCGCTTAAATCTGGAAGAATATAAACCAAACAATGTACTTCCTTTATCTCACCAGTTTGAGAAGTCGAGTTTGAAAAAAGTTTACCGATTAATAAAAAGCTTTAGCAATTTCAAAAGATAAGAAAATGCACACCATTTAAATGCATGAAAAACTAAACAACTTGTGGTAACTTGGTGATTGACAAGCCTAACAAGAAGCATCAATAATGCGGGCTTCATAACGGTCACACGGGGTGACTCCCACTTCTGTTATGAGTGTATTTCAAGAATTGCACAACAAGGAAATGTGTGTAAAGTGCACGAGTTTACCTGCCTAATGCAATCTAGTTAAGTGAAATGTGAGGACTTCGGGGCATCCATAAATGTCATCGTAAGTAGAGTTAGGATACAGATTAGGAACAATTGAACCAGGTAGCAAAGCTAATGGAAAGGTCATGCGACTCACCAACATGACACTTTCCATTTTCCTGACATTTCCTCCAGAGACATGAAGTTCACAGTCTCCAGAGGAACATTTAGGCTCTACCTCAAATCACTAGAAGACATTCTTTTCAGTCTATTAATAAGACAAGTGTTTTTAAAAAAAAATGTTCTAAGAAGCAGAGCAGACAATCGAGGAAAAATGGCGCTGCTTATGTCAGGAGGTCCAGGATGGTGGGCAGATGGATTCTGAGTGAAAACACCAAAGAATGAAGGAGAGAGGATAACTGTGGAAACATGGGATTATCAGAAACATTGAACAAGAAAAAGCACATGAAAACTGTAGACTCAAGTAGCAGGCACAGTGTGGTCTGTTTGCTTACACATCCAAAGAAAATGACTTAATTTCTCCAACTTCCATTTTTTATATTCAATAAACAAATTAGATATGTATTTCAGGGCAACACACTTAAAATGATAACATAGGTAAAACTTCACATGTCTGCTATGTGTTCATAAGTATAGAAAAGCATAACGTAGCATACAGGGTGCACATTATTGTATATGATTCAGTTAAACAATTTGGCTGAAATGAATAATTGAAGCAAAGTAAATACAAGTAATATCTAGATTAGAAAATATCTTCTTAAAATAATTAGTATCCAACACAAGATCCTGAATATTGAATACTTCAAACAAAATCGCTCCTGTCAATATTAAATTTTAATGTTTTATTTTCATAATTTGGCTAGATGATACACACACTGGGTGATATTTTGAAAAGAAAAAAGTTTTTAATTTGCATTTAACAAGGACAGTTCTGTTATGTACCAACAGAGAGAGCATTGCAAATAAAGACTAGACTGAAGTCTTTGCAGAAGGCTGCCTTCATATTTCCAAACTAGGGCATGAATAGTTAACATCCATGTTTATATCAAATTGCTGTTTCATTAAATCGATTTGGAACAGCTAGAAAATGTCTCCCATCTGTTTGAGGGCATGTAGAGTCCAATATCTCAGGCCCAAACTACTTAATTTGGGGCAATAGTCTCCAGCTTGCACGTTTTAACTGAATAATCTTGATTAATGTAATAAATAAATTCCCGCAATTCCCTCTGAATCAATAAGTTTCCTGTCTGTTTACATTCCACAGGACTGGGCAATTGTAGTGATATATTTAACTCAACAAAGGAAAGGAAAATGGTTCCCTTGTTAGTGAGTTCTGTTATTTCTCTGCTCTTTATAGACCTCAGATGTTTATCACGCTGTGGAAGCTCTGACATGGTACTTACTGGTAATACATTTACTGGTGTTGTCTCATCATTAAATTACTTTTACTTCAAACTTTCTTTATATGCATTTTAGCAGTTATGGGGAAACCAAGAACCTATAACATCTCCTATAGCATATGACGGAATAACCAAAATAAACAAAACCAGAAAGTAGTGTCAGCCCTTGTTTTAGAGAGCTAGAAAAACTGCACAAGTACCCCGAGATAATCCTAATGAA
This sequence comes from Apodemus sylvaticus, assembly GCF_947179515.1. Classification (NCBI taxonomy): domain Eukaryota; kingdom Metazoa; phylum Chordata; class Mammalia; order Rodentia; family Muridae; genus Apodemus; species Apodemus sylvaticus. The sequence goes on from NC_067479.1 coordinate 19,374,593, forward strand.
AAGTGTAAAATCTTCTATGTCAGCAAATTCAGAATGCTATTCTGAAGAGACGATAAGGAGCCTTTATCTTACTATGAGAGAGGAGAGAGGAAGGGATGCTGGGCATTTGGGAGAGTTCACAGTGGGTGCTGCAGAAGCTCCCTCTTTCGAGTGGCATGTTTGCTGAAGAAGGGAAGAGGCTCTTCCCTCCCGAAAGTTGTTCTACCCTATCCCTGGGAATTTTCTAGGTGTCTATTGTCACCACTCTGCTGCACATAAGAAGGGCTAGACATTCGATGGGAAGCAATGTGTGTTAGGAGATCTGACATACGCTATCAAAGATGCTTGAGCTGTTTATTGGATTATCGCAACTGACACACATCAGGTGCGGATCGACAAGCACTCTCTGGATGTGATGCGTTCACTAACATTTGTAAATACATATTTTAATATTTATACTTTCTTACTGTATTTACTAATCGCAAGATATGCTACAGGAATGGATTCTGTTTTAGCTGTAGAAAGGAAGCTGTATTCAGCTAACAAACACAGCTTACATAGTGAAAAAGATTATTACAAAGGAAAATTTTATATTTAGAATACCACTCTGCCATCTACAGGCAAACTAAGAAAGTGACATCAAATTGAAGAACTTCAGACTTAGAAAAATGGAAAACTATGGTAAATAAGCCGTCTAAAGACAACATGGTGAGGTTTCCCACTGGGGCTGTTAATGTAGACCTTGGAAGTAATAATTACAAACGAATTACAAAATAAAAAGATGGACTGGTATGCTGACATCAAAGAACAAAGATTAATATGTACATATTGATCTTTACTTTTATCATGAAATCAATAATTAATCTTCCAAAATGTACCTGGACAATTCAGTAGTTGATCTCCCTTTTTCTTTCTTTGCCTGCCAGTCAAGTATTAGGACACAAGACCTCATTGCTGGTGTCTTTTAAGGTCCAATTGTTGAGCATTTAAGCTTACTAGCACTCTGCAACTGCTCTTGTTCATACATTAAGATCAAAGGGCTGTGTGATTTTAATTTTTTAAACCTATTTTTCTATTTTTATTAGATATTTGCTTTATTTACATTTCAACTGTTATCCCCTTTCCTCATTTTCCCTCAGAAAACCCTCTATCCCAAATCTCCTCCCTCTGCTCACCAATCCACCCACTTCCACTTCCCTGAATGATGGTTCTTAAATGTCTTAACCTCCCTTGTAGCCCACCACCCACCAGATGTAGTAGAAAAGAAAGAATACAGGAGAGTGGACCTGTTCAGAAAGTTCTTTGGATGCAACTCACATCTGGGTTGTTTGGAAATCGGCTGTTCAGTTCACAGGTTAACAGCAGCAGCTCAATCCAGTCTCAAACACTTCAAGAATACACAAGCAGTCCAGTTCAGTAGAGCCAGGATAGCAAATCCAAGTCAGCCTAGCAGAGACAGCCAGGCTTCAGCCTCAGAATGAGTCAGTACCAAGGACCAGCAGGAACACCAGGAGAAGTTTTTGGCTGTTCCTCTCTCAGCAAAGCAAACATCAGCAACTATGCAGGGCCAGCAAGTATTGCAAGCTATATATATAAGAATGTCAAGTTCAGCCTTCATGACTGGCTGACAAGTTCTCTTTATCCTCCCTCTGTGTGTCTTGCCTCAGCATGTGTGTCTGTCTCAGCTGATAGCACTCTGCCAATCAAGGAACAGCAGCAAGAAACTGCAGCACACCACCAGAAGATTTTTGGTGCATTTTTCTCTATAGAGTACCAACCAATGGAGCTCAACTACACAATGTAAAGTGGACCAATACATACGTATGTGTTCTTAGCAAAGAATCTTTCATCACGTGTCCTTTTACATGTTTGCTTTAGCATCTTAGGATGCTTTGCTGATAATTCTTTTAGATTATTTCTAAATTACTATGATTGTTTTCCTTCATGGGATGAAAGGGTTAGTCACTAAAATTCTTTTGACCTAGTTTATACTATGTAGTTTATACTAAATTATGCACGTATTGATGGATGATGCTAATATAGCTTTTGATTGTCTCATTGACTTTTGCTGACTTTTGAGTCACTAATATTTTCTGTTTATTTTTAGCTTACCATAGTCTATATGGCAATCCAATATGCAATTTCTGCAGCAAACAAGGACCATATATGAATGAACTTCCACTGAGTAATTTCTGTGAGAACAAGAATGTATGCAGCAGATTAAACTGAATTCGGGCTGTCTTTAAATTTTTAATTAATATCCTCTTCCTCTCAGACATGTATTTAACAGGCTTTGGGCTGCATTCCACTGCTTTGCTCCTGTTTCCCCAAGAAAATCTTCCTCTTAACTGAATATGCAATAGGTAATGGCTAAAGCCGAGTTCATATATGTTGCCTTTTTTAAAAGATTTATGTCCAAATTGGTATTTCGTATTGACCATTTTGTAGATAGAAACTAATCCAGTAAAGGTCTCACAGGAAGTGTGAACCAAGTAGTTGATTACACTGATTCAATTTTTTTTTTTATTGAATGGTAAGATAGATTAAAACTTAGCTCTAGAGAAATCTTCATGTTTATAAAAGAAATATCCATAAATAAGATAAACTGTGCACTCTACAAACAGTATCTGCCAAATCATTGCACAGATTATCAGAAAATTCCAGCAACAGCAGCACGCGAATATTCTGTGATCCTCCTTACATAAGGAAAAGACACAGTTCTGTATTTTGATCTCCAACTGACTGCTACATTTTATCATTTCTTCTCTGTAAACTGCCTTTTAAAACACAAAATCAATCACAAATATACAACATTGTAAACTTCAAATCATTAACTTACTGAATTTTGTTTTGTTTTGGTTTGGTTTTGGTTTTGGTTTTTTTCTAGAAAGGGTTTCTCCATGTAGCCCTGGCTAGCCTGAAACTCACTCTGTACTCCAGGCTGGCCTTGAACTCAGAAATCCACCTGCCTCTGCCTCCCAAGTGATAAAATTAAAGGTGTGTGACACCACTGCCCAGCTCTGAAATAATATTTTTTAAACACAAGCCAGACAACACTCAAAATGTACTGCTAATTCAGAAGCAGCAGAGGCCCTGCACTCACTCAGATTCCATGTCTGAGCCATGTTCCCCTGATGATTAGCGTTGTCCTATTAGAATTTCCTTTCAGAGTAGGGTGATGTGCCTATCCTTCAAATGTACTTTTATTTCTTTAAAATAATCTTTTTTTTCTCTTCAAAAGTTATGTTAGATAGATAGAGAGAGAGAGAGAGAGAGATACAGATAGAGATGGAGATAGAGACAGAGATAGATAATATAGATGATATAAATGATATAGATGATATAGGTATAGATACAGATACAGATATATATATATAGATAGATAGATATAGATATATTCATGTCTATCCGTGACTGCTTCCCTCCAGCTTCCCTTTTCCCAGTGACCAAGTTTATATGTTCTGTTGTTGTTGTTGTTGTTGTTGTTGTTGTTGATCTCTTTAATCCAATTAATGCAGATGGGTGTGTAGCCATCTCCTGAGGCATGAACAGCAGGCCATCATACTTGTCTCTAAGGGGAATGACTCTTCCTATCTATGCTGCTATGAACTGCTGATAGCTATTCTGATAATGGTGGGCCCTCGGGTCTCCTTCTATCCTGGAAGTTTGGGTGACTGATCTTGTGTATGTCTCCTGCAGATAACTACAGCTACTGTGAGTTAGGTTGATCGAAGAAAGAAAGAAAGAAAGAAAGAAAGAAAGAAAGAAAGAAAGAAAGAAAGAAAGAAAGAAAGAAAGAAAGAAAGAAAGAGAGAGAGAGAGAGAGAGAGAGAGAGAGAGAGAGAGAGAGAGGGAGGGAGGGAGGAAGGAAGGAAGGAAGGAAGGAAGGAAGGATGGAAGGAAGGAGAGAGAGAAAGAAAAGAGAGAGAGAGAGAGAGAGAGAGAGAGAGAGAACAGGAAATAAACAAGTATGGTGGTAGAACGCTCTTTCAGCCTAGCACTCAGGGGGTAGAGACAGACAGATTTCTGTGTTTGATGCCAGCCTCATCTGCATAATGAACTTCAGAATATCCAGGGTTATGTAGTGAGATCCTACCTCAGACATTAACACTAGCCCCACACAGACACCTTGGTATTTTAAGAAAACAGCAGAAGCAAGAACCTTTACGATTGGTGTCTTGTCCTTTTTTCTTGACATAGATTATAGAGTCCTCATAATCTTCATGCTAAAATAGACACAACTGCCTTTATCTCAAAAAGAGAAAAGCAGACAATCTGGACCCACCGCCAACTCTGTCGAGTTCTTTCAATTAGCTGCCATTATTCTGTGTCCCCTGTGTTAAAGCAAACTTCTGTACAACTGTCTGTTATTTGTCAGATCTAACATAAGAACTCTCACAGAGTTCTCAGTTTCTTTAAGCCTTCATTTGTGAAGGCTCCCATTTCAAATAAAATTTATATTGAACATATTTCAATTCTTTTCTCTTGTTAATTTGCCATATGTTATAGGTATCTGAGTGGTGTTCTTTGGATGGTTTAGGGAAAGGTATTACTTTTCTCCTCCAGTAATGCAAATATATTTCTTTGATGAGACATTGAACAATTGTGACATTCATTTAACATCAGGAACAAACAGAAATAAATGGTTTATATACATAACAACTTGGATTACTCTTCAAAGCATTATATTGAATGAATAAAAACTCCATTTCAAAGTCACCTATTTGACTTATAATATATATATATATATATATATATATATATATATATATATATATATATATAGCAATTTTTTTAGATGTTCCCAAAGTAGGGAACATCTTTTTTTTATTTACATTGCAAATGATTTCCCCTTTTCTGGGTCCCCACTCCCCGCAAGTCCCATATTTTAAAAATAACAAAATTACAGATAAGAAGAGACTGTTAGTTGTTAGCAATAATTAAGGAATAAGTGGATGGAAATTTGAAGAGTATGAGGAACTCCATTTTCTCTACAAATATTTTCCTAATTTGCTTAAATAGAATTGAGTCCTTTAAAAATGCACACATATTCAATATTTTCCCTGCTGGGATGTTTTTATATTTTCTAACTCCCTCAGGCACATTTTGATATGTTGAATTGTTCTTTACTGTTTTTTTTTTTCACATAAAATTCTGTTATTTTCTTGTGTGGAATTTTTCTATATGAATGGCATGGGTTTAAGTATTTTGATAAACTTTGTTGCAATTTTCAGTGGGGTTTGCAATTATGTACTTTTTCCATTTTGACTGAAAAATGGTAAAGTTTTTTTTTCTCCCTTGGCCCTTTGTATTGGACCGATACTGTAATACTTTGAGCTGTGATTTCTAATTTAACTGTAGATTGTTTTTTACTTAGTTTTCACCTTTATGCATTGTTTAATTCTTTTAAAAATTATCTGTGGATAATTATCAGGGTTATTCTTTATTTTCTATTCCCTATCAATGTATATGTATTTATATATGTATTTATATATTCTAAATAAAAGGAGTAAAATATTTTTAACTCTCCAAGAAATGATAAAAGTGATGTTAACTCACTGGTGATGGATACTTAACATACTCAATAGAGTCCATTAAGTACAAATACACTAAAGTTTTATGTGGTGATTATTGGCGTATTCCAAGTTTTCTGTTATGATAAATAGAGATACTAATGATGCATCAATACATACTATCAGATGCAAACTTTTATGCTGAGACTATACCTAGGAATGAATATTTTAAATCCTAGGGCTTCATTTGTTCAGCTTACACAGCTATTGACAAAGACATTTTCAGTGTGCTTATTACATCTATTTTCCTGAGCACTGTTCCAAGTCTCTGGTTGTTACATCCTGCCATTTCTCTTTGCTGTAGTTCATATTTCCAATTTCATAACAATGTAAGGAGAAAATATAACACTATTTCCTGGAAAAAAATCTCTGCTCTTTTGTCTGTTTCTCTTGTATTAAAATTCCTTTCTATTTTATTGGGAGTAAAAGCTTATGCATTTAGTAAAGTAAAACTTTTATAGTATTCATTATATACTTTGATTCTGTGTATGTTTTTACAGTTTTTAAGATATAGAGTTTCTTAAATATAACTAAAAACAATTTAGTGGATAACTAGTTTTAATTTAAATGTCTTACTGACCTGTATAAATACTAGTTGCTGTTATTGCCAACATTTAAAAAAATCCCCTATGTATTTCAAACGTTATTTGCTGTCTGTCTACATTAATCTGTAATTCCTATAGAATATTTTTTAGCCTGTAAAAATGTAATAGTTTGAGGGAGACGGAAGGAAGGAAAGAAAGAAGGAAGGACGGACGGAGAAAGGAAGCAAGAGAGGAAGGGAGGGAGGAAAGGAGGGAGGGAAGGGGGAAGGGAAGGGGGAGGGAGGGAGGGAGGAAACCACCTCTCCTTTTTTGTAATGCAAATGCCCTTAGTGTCTTTTGCAACTCTAGATCTTCAGTTCTATTTATCACTCTAGAATTATAATAATCCCTTCATTCATACACTTATTAAGTAGCATTTTGGTTGCTTTAACTGAGAATGCACCTGCTATTAACCTGCTTGTGCAAGCTTCTGTAAGAACAGCATTTGACATAAATACCAACTCACTTGTATAGCTATCAAAGATCATGACTGCAAGATCTGAACACAAGACTAGAGGCAGAGATTTTTAAGCCACTGCAAGCTACCTTTAAATGTCACTTACTCTCCATCTTAATAAACAATGAATGGGTTTCTCTGGCCTCACATTCTTTTGTAAAGATGTGTATTAGGGTTTTGAATCTTGTTAATTATAATACTGTTAATTAATTATCATGCTTGTCCTTCCCTAACTAAATTTGGTGACCACCATAAATTGTGATAAAATAAATCATATTTGTGTCATCTGTGTCTGTGTGTGTAAGCACTATGCAGATTCATGTGTGTGCCAGTACATATGAGTGTGTGTGCTATACAAATGCATGACACATGGTGAGACAGTGTTTCTCTCAGTATCACCCTACTTTCTTTGCTGAGGTCCTGTCTGTCCCTGAACCCAGTGCTTATTGCTTCCTCCAGTCAAGCTAGTGAGCTCATCCCGAGCGTTGACGGGTTGCGGTTGGTTCCATAGAATACATTCATTCCCTAACACAACAACACAAGTTGCAAAGTGATTGCCTGTATTATTCTTAATAAATAAAAGAAAAAAGTTAGAAGTTTTAAAAACTTTGAGTTTAAACCGTTTAAATTTTACTGGCCGGTCATACACAAAAATAAGAATAATAAATATAATTGATTGCTCCCACAGATATAAGCTATGTCCAAGTAAAGCCATTGTCTTTTACATTTGAAATCCTAACATTTAGAACAGGAATTCTAAAACAGAATAAGGAAGTTTGTATTTGCAGTAGTTTGCTCCTGTGATAATTTCTGCATGCATGCATTGCAGTTGTGGAACTGGACATGCACTGCTATTGCAGGAAGCCCTGTTTCTGCATTTCTCCTCCACCGTTTTTCATAATTGTTCATGTGAGACACAGCTTGTTTCCAGCCGTGCTGCTGAGACTGTTCGTCGCTTTGACTAAAATGCCACTGCATAAGTCCTGTCACAGAACTCAGTTGCAAAAGCGCCTTTGTTAGGAAGTCACTGCTGACTTCCTAGCTTTTCACTCTACTCTTCTCTACCATCTTGGATCCCTCAAGACTCTTCTGTAAAATATTATACCGATATTCATTCTTTGAGAAAGCCTTCCTTTTGAGCTTAGGCTAGCTTATACTGGCTATCCTCCTTAGCCTTCCAAGTGGTGTGATTACAAGCAGCCCGAAGGACACCCACTATCTAGAAACACGTTTTAAAAATTTTCTATATTATTTTGTTTACATTCCAATTGATTTTCCCTTTCCCGGTTCCTCCCTTCCCCATAAGTCCCATAAGCCCTCTTCCCTCCCCCTATTCCCGAATCAACCCCCTCCCACGACTCTGTCCTGGCACTCCCCTACAATGCGGCATCAAGCCTTTCCAGGACAAGGAACCCCTCCTTCCTTCTTCTTGGGATTCATTTGATATGTGAATTGTATCTTGGGTACTCAGAGCTTCTGGGCTAATATCAGTGACTACATTCCATGTGTGTTCTTTTGTGATTGGGTTACCTCCCTTAAGATGATATTTTCGAAATCAAACCATTTGCCTAAGAATTTCATGAATTCATTGTTTTTAATTACTGAGTAGTACTCCATTGTGTAAATATACCACATTTTCTGTATCCATTCCTCCATTGAGGGACATCTGGGTTCTTTCCAGCTTCTGGCTATTATAAATAAGGCTGCTATAAACATAGTGGAGCATGTGTCCTTACTGCATGCCAGAGAATCCTCTAGGTATATGCAAAGGAGTGGTATAGCCAGGTCCTCCGAAAGTGTCATACCCAGATTTCTGAGGAACCACCAGAATGATTTCCAGAGTGGTTGTACCAGCTTGCAATCCCACCAGCAGTGGAGGAGTGTTCCACTTTCTTCACATCCTCACCAACACCTGCTGCCTCCTGAGTTTTTAATCCTAGCCAATCTGACTGGTGTGAGGTGAAATCTTAGGGTTGCTTTGATTTGCATTTCTCTAATGACTAATGATGACGAACATTTCTTAAGGTGCTTCTCAGCTATTCAAAGTTCTTCAGGTGAAAATTCTTTGTTTAGCTCTATACCCCATGTTTAATAGGATTATTTGGCTCTCTGGAGTCTAACTTTTTGAGTTATTTATATGTGTTGGATATTAGCCCTCTGTCAGATGTAGGGATGGTGAAGATCTTTTCCCAATTTGTTGGTTGACATTTTGTCCTTTTGATGGTGTTCTTTGCCTTACAGAAACTTTGTAATTTTATGAGGTCCCATTTGTCAATTCTTGATCTTAGAGCATAAGCCATTGCTGTTCTGTTCAGGAACTTTTCCCCTGTGCCCATGTACTCAAGGGCCCTCCCCAGTTTCTTTTCTATTAGTTTCAGTGTGTCTGGCTTTATGTGGAGGTCCTTGATCCACTTGGAGTTGAGCTTAGTACAAGGAGATAAGAATGGATCAATTCACATTCTCCTGCATGCTGACCTCCAGTTGAGCCAGCACCATTTATTGAAAAGGCTATCTTTTTTCCACTGGATGGTTTCAGCTTCTTTGTCAAATATCAAGTGACCATAGGTATGTGGGTTCATTTCTGTGTCTTCAATCCTATTCCATTGATCTACCTTCCTGTCACTGTACCAGTACCATGCAGTTTTTAACACTATTGCTTTGTAGTATTGCTTGAGGTGAGGGATACTGATTCCCGCAGAATTTCTTTTGTTGTTGAGAATAGTTTTAGCTATCCTGGGTTTTTTGTTGTTCCAGATGAATTTGATAATTGCTCTTTCTAACTCTGTGAAGAATTGAGTTGGGATTTTGATAGGGATTGCATTGAGCTGATAACAAACTTCAGCAAAGTGGCAGGTTATAAAATCAACTCAAGCAACTCAGTAGCCTTTCTATACTTAAAGGATAAAGAGGCTGAGAAAGAAATTAGGGAAATGACACCCTTCACAATAGCCACAAACAATATAAAGCATCTCGGGGTGACTCTAACCAAACAAGTGAAAGATCTGCATGACAAGAACTTCAGGTCTCTGAAGAAGGAAATCAAAGAAGACCTCAGAAAATAGAAAAATCTTCCATGCTCGTGGATTGGCAGGATTAATATAGTAAAAATGGCCATCTTATCAAAAGCAATATATAGAAACACTTTTATAGCATTACTATTTATTTTTTTGTTACGCTCCAGACATTATTCCCCTCCCAGTCAGCACTCTGTTGCACATTCCATACCTCCCCCCTTTCCCCCACCCCCACCCAAGGCTCCACAGGATATCCCTACCCCTCCATCCCCAATCCAGGAGACCTCCCCACTCCCTGGGGTCTCCAGTCTCTTGAGGGTTAGGCATGTCTTCTCTGACTGGACCTAGTTCTGGCAGTCCTCTGCTGTGTATGTGTGTGTGTGTGGGGGGGGGGTGTCTCATAGCAGCTTGGGTATGCTGTCTGTTGGTGGCTCAGTGACTGAGAGACCTCAGGGGTCCAGGTTAACTAAGAGTATTGGTCCTCCTACAGGGTTGTCCTCCTCCTCAACTTCTTCCAGATTTTCCCTAATTCAACCATAGTGGTCAGCCACTTCTGTCCATTGGTTGGCTGTAAATATCTGCATCTGACTCTTTCAGCTGCTTGTTGGATTTTTGGAGGGCAATCATGATAGGCCCCTTTTTGTGAGCACTCCATGGCCTCAGTATATGTCAGGTCTCAGAGCATCCCCTTGAGCTGGATCCCACTTTGGACCTGTTTCTGACCCTTCTTTTTCTTAGTCTCCTCTCCATTTCTGTCCCTGCAGTTCTTTAAGACAGGAACAATTATGGGTCAAAGTTTTGAGTGTAGGATAGCAACCCCATCCCTCACTTGATGCCCTGTCTTTCTGTTGGAGGTAGGCTCTGTAAGTTCCCTCTCCCTCCTGTCAGGCATTTCATCTAGGGTCTCTCATTTTGAGTCCTGAGAGACTCTAACCTCCCAGGTCTCTGGTATATTCTGGAGGGTCCCCCTATCCTCCTACCTCCTGAAGTTGCCTGTTTCCATTCTTTCAGCTGGCCCTCAGGGTTCTAGTCCTTTTCCCTCCCCCAATAACAGATTATGTTCCCCTCTCCCCCATTCTGTCCCCTTTCCCTCTCAGGTCTCTCCCTTCCTCCCCCTTTGTGGTTACTATCTTCTCACTCCCAATTGGTACTGAGGCATCCTCACTTGGGCCTTTCAGCTTGTTGACTTTTTGAATTCTGTGAATTGTATCTTGGATATTCTGTATCTCTTTTTATTTATTTATGTTTGTATTTTATTTGTTTTTGTTTTTGTTTTGTTGTTGCTAATATTGACTTATTAGTGAGTACATACATAACGTGCATGGCATTTTGGGTCTGAGTTACCTCACTCAGGATGATATTTTCTAGTTCCATCCATTTGCCTGCAAAACTCAGGATGTCCTCATTTTTAATAGCTGAGTAGTAGTATTCCATTGTGTAAATGAACCACATTTTCTGTATCCACTCTTCTGTCATGGGACATCTGGATTATTTCCAGCTTCTATCATGAACAAGGTGCTATGAACATGGTGGAACATGTGCCCCTAGAGCATGGAGGGGCATCTTTTGGGTATATTCCCAAGAATGGTATTGCTGAGTTTTCAGGTAGATCTATTTCCAATTTTCTGAGGAACCTCCAGATTGAAATCCAGAGTGGCTGTACCAGTTTGCAATTCCACCAGCAATGGAAGAGTGTTCCTCTTTCCCCACATTCTTGCCAGTATCTGCTGTCTCCTGAGCTTTTGATCTAGCCATTCTGATTGGTGTAAGGTGGAATCTCAGGTTTGTTTTGATTTGCATTTCTCTGATCACTAAGAACTTTGAACATTTCTTTAGGTGCTTCTCAGCCACTCAAGATCCCTCAGTTGTGAAATCTCAGTTTATTTCTAAACCCCATTTTTTGATTGGGTTGTTTGGTTTTTTGGTGGTTAGCTTCTTGAGTTCTTTATATATTTTAGATATTAGCCCTCTATCAGATGTGGGTTTAGTGAACTTTTCTCCTTTCAGTTTGTTTATGTAGTTAATTATGTTTATGGATTGAAGCATTCCTGCATTCCTGGGATAAAGCCTACTTGATATTGGAGAATGATCATTTTGATGTGTTCTTTGATTTTGTTTCTGAGAATTTTATTGAGTGCTTTTGCATTGATGTTCATAAGGAAAATTGGTCTGAAGTTCTCTTTCTTTGTTAGGTCTTTATATGGTTTAGGTATAAGCATAATTGTGGTTTCATAGAATGAATAGGGTAGTGTTCCTTCTGTTTCTATTTTGTGGGAAAGTTTGAAGAATATTGGTATAAGGTTTTATTTGAAGGTCTGATAGACTTTTGCAAGAAACCCATCTGGCCCTTGGCTTTGTTGGTTGGGAGACTTATAATAACTGCTTCTATTTCTTTATGGGTTATGGGAATGTTTATATTGCTTATCTGACCCTGATTTAACTTTGACACCTGGTATCTGTCTAGAAAATTGTCCGTTTCATCCACATTTCCAATTTGGGTGAGTATAGTCTTTTGTAGTAGGATCAGATGACCATTTTAATTTCCTCAGTTTCTATTGTTATGTCTTCCTTTTCATTTCTGATTTTATTAATTTGGACACTGTCTCTGTGCCCTCTGGTTAGTTTGGCTAATCATTTATCTATCTTGTTGATGTTCTCAAAGAACAAGCTCCTGATTTGGTTGATTCTTTATATAGTTCTTGTTTTTACGTGGTTGATTTCAGTAATGAGTTTGATTATTTGCTCTTGTCTACTCCTCTGGGGTATATTAGCTTCTTTTTGGTCTAGAGCTTTCAGGTATGCTCTTAATCTGGTAGTATATGCTCTCTCCAGTTTCTTTTGGAGGCACTCAGAGCTATGAGTTTTCTTCTTAGCACTGCTTTCATTGTGTCTCCTAAGTTTAGATATATTGTGCCATCACTTTCATTGAATTCTAACAAGTCTTTAATTTCTTTCTTCATTTCTTCCTTGGCCAAGTAATCATTGAGTAGAGTGTGGTTCAGTTTCCATGTGTATGTGGACTTTCTGTTGTTTCTGTTGTTACTGAAAAACAGCCTTAGTCCATGATGATCTGATAGGATGCGTGGGAATATTTCAATATTCCTGTATCTGTTGAGGCCTGTTTTGTGACCATTATAGAGAAGAAACCATGAGATATGGAGTAGAAGGTATATTCTTTTGTTTTAGAATGAAATGTTCTATAGATATCTGTTAAATCCATTTGGTGCATAACTCCTGTTAGTTACACTGTGTCTCTGTTTAGTTTTTGTTTCCATGATCTGTTCATTGATAAGAGTAGGGTGTTGAAGTCTCCCACTATTTTTGTGTGAGGTGCAATGTGTACTTTCAGATTTAGCAAAGTTTCTTTTATGAATGTGGGGGCCCTTGCATTTGGAGCATAGATATTCAGAATTGAGAGTTCATCTTGGTAGATTTTTCCTTTGTTAAGTATGAAGTGTCTTCTTTGATAACTGTTGGTTGAAAGTCAATTTTATTCGATATTAGAATGGCTACTCCAGCTTGTTTCTTGAGACAATTTGTGTGGAAAGTTTTTTTTTCCAGCGTTTAACTCTGAGGCAGTGGTTGTCTTTATCACTGACATACATTTCCTGTATGCAGCAAAATGCTGCGTCCTATTAACATATCCAATCTTAGATATTAAGTTTATCTCTTTTACTAGGAAATTAAGTCCATTGATGTTAAAAGATATTAAGGAAATGTAATTGTTACTTTCTATTATTTTTGTTGTTAGAGTTGGAATTATGCTTGTACGGCTATCTTCTTTTGGGTTTGTTGAAAGATTACTTTTTTGCTTTTTCTCCAGTGTAGTTTCCCTCATTGTACTGGAGTTTTCCATCTATTATCTTTTATAGGGCTGGATTTGTGGAAAGATATTGGGTGAATTTTGTCTTTTCATGGACTATCTTGGTTACTCCATCTGTGGTAACTAAGAGTTTTGCTGGGTATAGTAGCCTGGGCTGGCATTTGTGTTCTCTTAGGGTCTGTAGGAGATCTAAGATCTCCTTCCTTTACAGGATCTTCTTCCTTTACAGTTCCTGGTAAGAAGTCTGGTGTAATTATGATAGGTCTGCCTTTACTTGACCTTTTCGCTTTACTGCTTTTAATATTCTTTTTTTGTTTAGTGCATTGTTGTTTTGATTATTATGGGGCAGGAGAAATTTCTTTTCTGGTCCAGTCTATTTGGAGTTCTGCAGGCTTCTTGTATGTTCATGGCCATCTCTTTCTTTAGTTTAGGGAAGTTTTCTTCTATAATTTTGTTGTAGATATTTACTGGCACTTTAAGTTGGAAATCTTCACTCTCTTCTATATATATAATACTTAGGTTTGGTCTTCTCATTGTGTACTGGATTTCCTTGATGTTCTGTGTTAAGAGCTTTTTGCTTTTTGTGTTTTCTTTGACTGTTGTGTCAATATTTTCTATGCACCTGAGACTCTCCCTTCTATCTCTTATATTCTGTTGGTGATGCTTGCATCTATGACTCCTGATCTCTTTCCCAGGTTTTCTACTTCCAGGGTTATCTCCTTTTTGTATTTTCTTTAATGTTTCTACTTCCGTTTTTAGATCCTGGATGGTCTTGCTTAATTCCTTCTCCTGTTTGGTTGTGTTTTCCAGTAATTCTTTAAGGAATTTTTATATTTCTTCTGTAAGGGCTTCCAGTTATTTACCTGAGTTTTCCTGTATTTCTTTAAGTGAGTTATTTATGTCCTTTTAAAAGTCCTCTATCATCATCATGAGAAGTGATTTTAGATCTGAATCTAGATTTTCTGGTGTGATGGTGTATCCAGGACTTGCTCTGGTAGGATAACTTGGTTTTGATGATGCCAAGTAACACTGGTTTCTGTTGCTTATGTTCTTGTGCTTGCCCCTCACCATCTGGTTATCTCTAGTGCTACCTGCCCTCACTGTCTCTGACTGGAGCCTGTCCCTCCTGTGATCCTAGTTGTGTCAGAACTCCTCTGAGATTAGTTATCTCTGTGATCCTGTGATTCTGGGATCCTATGGTCCTGAGATCTTGAGTGTGTCATAGCTCCTGGGAGTCAAGCTGCCCCTGGGATCCTGAAATCATGGTGTGACCAAGCCCTGAGATCTTATGATCCTGGGCATGTTAGAGTGTCTGGGAGTTGAGCTTCTTCTGGATGTTGTAGAACTGGGTGTGGATCTAGCAGCAAGTTCTGCTCAGGGCACTGGCTCAGACCATAAGGAACTTGTGCTACTGGCAGGAAATGGGTTCCTAAGTCCCTGGATCCTGCTGGTCCCAGTTACTCCTGCTATTGGGTGTTGGGGGAGATATTGTGGCCTCCTCACCTATGATGCTGGGTGAGTTAGAAGGCCTGGTAGTTGAGCTTCTTCTGGATCACTGACTTGAATTACTTACTATGTCCTTTGCCTTACAGAAGCTTTCCAGTTTCATTGGTCCCATTTATCAATTCTTGATCTTAGAGCATAAACCATCGCAATTCTGTTTAGGAAATTTGCCCCTGTACCAATGAGTTCAAGGCTCTTTCCCACTTTCTTTTCTATTAGATTCAGTGAACCTTCTTTTATTTTGAGATCCTTGATCCACTTGGACTTGAGCTTTGTGCAAAGTGACAAATATGGGTCTATGTTCATTTTCTACATACAGACAGCCAGTTAGACCAGCACTTATTAAAGAAGCTTTCTTTTTTCCTTTGTGTATTTTTGACTTTTTTGTCAAAGATCAAGTGTCCATAAGTATGTGATTTTATTTCTGGGTCTTCAATTCTATTCCTTTGATCAACCTGTCTGTCTCTGTACCAATACCATGCAGGGTTTTATCACTATTGCTCTGTAGTAGAGCTTGAGGTCAAGGCTGGTGATTCCCCCACTCATTCTTTGTTAAGAATTGTTTTGCAATTCTGATTTTCCTTTCTTTCCAGATTAATTTGAGAATTGCTCTTTCTATGTCTTTGAAGAATTGTGTTGAGATTTTAATGGGGATTGCATTGAATCTGTAGATTGCCTTTGGTCGGAGAGCCATTTTTAAAATTCTGCCAATCCATGAACATGGGAGATCTCTCCATTTTCTGAAATCTTGAGAGACTTTCTTTCTTGAGAAACTTGAAGTTATTGTCATACAGATCTTTCACTTGTTTGGTCAGAGCTACCCCCAGATATTTTATATTAATTGTGGCTATTTTGAAGGGAGTTGTTCCCCAATTTCTTTCTCAACCTGTTTATCATTTGTATAAAAGAAGGATACTAATTTATTTTAGCTAATTTTATATCTGGCTTTTTAATTTAAAAAAAATAGCTTTTATCAATATGTTCTCATCATGGTTCCACTCTCCTGACTCCACTGGATCCTCTCTAGTTCTCTACCTACCCAAATCTCCCTCTTTAGGAAAAAAATGAACATGGAAACAAACCAAAAGCCACCCAAATAAAGCATAAATAAAAATAAAAAACACAGGAAACACATTCTCACATGCACACATACCATAAAAACACAAAATCAAAAACCATGATACATATGCAATAGACCAGTAAGACAAACCCCACCACTGCCACCAAACAAAAGCAATATTAAACAAAATACAAAAAAAAAAAAAAAACCATTGAGTTTACTTTCTGTTGGCCATCTACTGCTGAGCAAGGACCTACCCTGAAAGGAGGTTCATATACACAATGAGATTATGAAAGAAAACAATTTTTCCTCTGCAAGCTGTTACCTGCAGATAGCTTCTTTGTTAAAAGTGGGAGCTCATTTCTACTTCCCTTTCTTTGTATTGGACCCTATCTGACCTGAACCTAAGAAGATTGCTACCATTGTCACTGTGAGTTCAGATGTCTATCAGTGTTGTATCTAATAGACATCCTGTTGTATACTTGAAGAAATACATTCCCTCTGGCTCTTGCAGTGTTTCTATCTCCTCTTCATCACAACCTGAGCACTGAAGGGAAAGGTTTGACCAAACATTCTATTTAGGACTGAGTATTTAAAATCTCTGCACATTGTCCAATTGTGGGAGTCAATGTTCTCATGCAAAGCAAAGTGTCTCTGATAACGCGTAAGTGAAGCAGTACTCTTTGGGAACAGCAGAATATTGTTAGGAGTCATTTTAGTACTATGAACATTTAGCAGAACAATAGTATTTGGGTTTCACTTAGGCCTATTGCCTATCCAGTCTAAGGTTCCTGGTCACCTGAGTAATGTAAGGCATGGGATCCATCTCATAGGTTGGGCCTCAAATCCAATCAGAGAGTGATTAGTTACTCTATAGCATATTGCCAATATCATACCAGCATATCTTACAAGCAGGTCTCTGTTGTAGATTACTGTGTTTGTAGCTGTGTTGGTGATACTTTTTTTATCTAGTTGTGCACAGAGTAACTTAAAGCACCATGAACATAGTAGTAGTAAACGATCAAATTAGGCACTAGCTCAAGTTCTCTATGTTCAATGAGATAAGTAAGTGTTGTCTTCAGTAACAGACCCTTACCATCAGTTTTTAGACAGTGACCAATAGCCTTGACAATAGCTTGAGATTTTTAGGGGTTTCCATGAGGCCCCTTTACTAACAACTCAAGTAAATGCAACCCATCCCTACAACTTGACTTTTGTCTTGGTGGTGAAAAATGTTTAATTGGCACATTGTCTCTTGTTACTTTGTGACTCTGATTATATATCATTCAGATAGATAGATAGATAGATAGATGATAGATAGATAGATGATAGATTGATATTCATCTCTGATAAGTATTTTATGACATAAAAACAAGTTGATTTCTTCTTAGTATGGAGCAGTTCTGAAACATTTCCTTAAAATATTTATAAATGCGTAAAAGTACTGTTTTAGTATACCTGGCTTCTTAATGGATTTTATGCACAATTTATGGCTAAAATATAAAGACATTTTGAGAACAGTTTCTCCTAAATATCCTTGGGGATCTCATCTTTAGCACAGCAGAGTATTTTCATATTTCTATATAATCTTTACAATTTTTAATATGTCTTTCTGAAAGGATTAGAAAAACACAGTGAACCTGACAAACATTTTCAAATAAGTGAATATAAATCACTATAAATAATCCACTGCATTTATAATCTCTAGAGCAATAGTATGCAGACATCTTGTTCTCTTCTAGTCCTTCCTGCACATGAGGTTTCTTATATTCATGAAATTATTCTAATTATTTTCTCATTTCAGGGTTCCTCACATTTGTATTGAGAGCCATAATCATTAAGAATCTGTATCCTGCCTGTCATTACAGGAATGATCTCAGAATGAAAGTTCACCTCCACCGCACTGCCTCCAGTTCAAATTTAGTAGCAAGGTAACTGTTGCCTTGAAAATGTTTAATATAAGATAATCTAAAGATTAAAAATAAAAGACCCATGATATAACTTCAGGGCAAGGGGCAAATAAATAACACCTTGCACATTTTCAATCACTTTCTAACTTTTCCTAAAATCATTTTTTGGTGCTATAGAATTCTATTCCTTTCAATTTGGTATAAATTTAGAAAATTGTTCAAATAGTCTAACTGAAGAAAAATCAGATCCCCAGTAGAGCAAATGATTTCCATTTTTTTTTTCAGAAAGTACCAAGACATAATCAGAGGCTTTGAATTCAGAGTGCACAAAGGTGGAGTACAGTAATGGCGCCTGCTCCATAATCAGCAGATTTTCACAATCACTGGCATTCATGCGGAACTCCTAGGCATTTGTGTTCAACAATTTTCATAATCATCAGGAATCAGAGAAATGTGAGTGTTCAAGAACCTATCAGTAAATTATGGCCTTTAGCAGAAATAGATGGAATTCAGCAACTTCATCTCTGGCAACAAAACCCTGACTGTAAAACACAGCGACATTTTACAGTCTTGAGAAAAGTCACTATCTCAGGTTAAAATATCTTCCTGGCCACAAACAAGAGTTTGTCAGTTCATGAGAAATCTCAAAGTCCTTGATATGCAGTGCCATTTGTTCTAAAATACTTGTTTAGTTGGCATTCTATCCGCATTAGCATGTTCTTGATTTCTTTGGACATGAAATATGTGGTTTAAGCTACAGTATTTCTCTCAAAATAATCATTAAATCCAACTATGGCTAGGGAAAAACAGCAAAAAATGCTATGGGTCATAAATGCCATATAACTATAATTTTCTAACATGAATAACCCTTGAGTATATGAAAGGCAGGGATATGAGTTAAGAGTACTGGCCACTCATCCTGAGCACCAATATGGCAGCGCCCAACTGCTGTAACTCCAGTTACAAGGCATTTCTTCTGGCCCCAATCTGATCTAGAAATATTCATTTAAACATAACATCATACATATCAAACAAACATCATACACATAAACAAACAGCATACACATAAAACAATTTTTTAAATTAAATGGTAAATGAGTAATTAAAATGAGTAAAGGAGTAAATTAAATGGCAAACTGATTTTTGTTAACTCTTCTGACAATATTGAATTCAGAGAAGCTTCACACTGGCTGGAAAGAACCCAGATGCTCCTCAAAGGAGGAATGGATACAGAAAATGTGGTGTATTTACACAATGGAATACTACTCAGCAATTAGAAACAATGAATTCACAGAATTTTTAGGCAAATGGTTTGATCTGGAAAATATCATCCTAAGTGAGGTAACCCAGTCACAAAAGAATACACATGGAATGCAATCTCTGATAAGTGGATATTAATTAGCCCAGAAGCCCTGAATACCCAAGGCACAAATTGCATAACAAATGACTCCCGTGAAGGAGTATGGATAGGGTCCTGATCCTGGAAAGGATTGATCTAGCATGGGAAGGGAATATAAGGACAGAGAAAAAGGAGGGAGGTGATTGGAGAATGGATGGAGAGAAGAAGGTTTATGGGACATATGGGGAGGGGGGATCCGGGAAAGGGGAAATCGTTTGGAATGTAAACAAAGAATATAGAAAATAAAAATATTAAAAAAATGAGAGTTTATTTCCGTCTTTCCATATACACATACTAATGAGGTTGCCTTAACAATTCACATCCAAAAATATTTCTTGCCCTATTATGCACTATGTGGGCACCTAAACTAACACACACGTATACCCCAAAGAGATATATGCATAATTTTGAACAATAATAAAAATAACTTTAAAATTTTACTTGTAGTATTTCTTGTGAAGTTGATTTAATGAAATTGATTAATGCTGAAATTAATAAAAATACAATTACCAAGATATATTGCTGAATATGGTAATTTCAGTTCCATGTGTCTGTATCCTTCAAAACTGTATGTCTCTTTATACTAAGAAACAAAAACTAATTGCACATCAACATGTGCATTTATAACAGTTGAAATGTGTTGAATACTTATTCTAGCATCTACTAATGTATCTTGAAAGATATAAAGAATGGAAAATTTAAGAATGAAATATGTAACTCTTTTTTCAGTAAACCAGCCTTTGCTCTGTGGGTATCTACCTGATAGATAAAGACCATACAAATTGTGGAAAACAGTATGCTTTCTTCAAAATATTCTGATTATAAATAGTTTTAAAATACTTTCATAGAAATATCTAGACTGTCCTTTGAGAAAATTAGTATATCAAACACTAGACAAGTTGATACTTAAAATTTATTATCATACAGACTAGCCAGGTATATCAGGATGCTATAGATAGTAGAATGGATTGCAAGATACAGGGAAATGAAGTAAATATATTAAGAAATGTCAAAATGGGGGTTTGTTTTAATGTTGATTTGAAAACCTTTCTTGAGGATTTGCACACAATTAGCAATTAGTCTGCTGAGATCTCAGACGTGACTTAACACAAGAGGCCCATTTTTAAAAAAATGTATTCACTGTTTCTGACACTGCATTCTCTTATTCTATTTCTGAACTGCTGGACACATCGTGTTCTCCTCTGGTGTTGTCTTCTCTTTCTGAATTCCAGACAGTAAGGGAACTAAGCAACTCAAGCTTCTTCAGAAGGTGCTCCTTCATTTACATTCCTTCTATATATGAAAACTTGGCTTCGCATAACACTCGCCCACTGCCAACTCGTGAATTTCTGCTACCCATGCTGACTCACAATAGAACAGCTGATATTTCTAAGACTCTCCTGACTCAACTCCTTAAATAACAGCTCTATAATTTAAAGTCCAGTTATTCAAAGAAAAAAATGGTTTCTGTTTTTTTTAATATTCTATGACTCTTGTCACTCCAATAATAATGTAATATTTAATCACACATAAGACCCCAAAACACTAAATTTTCCTAATTTTTATTTTCATTTTAACATCTTCACCATTCCACTTTATTTGCAGGATCATTTATTATAAAATTTGAAAACCTGCTAAGCCTGTAAGAGTTGTTTGAATGACACATGTCCCCAGTCAGTTCACATATGTCAACACTGGAGCCCCTGACTGGTGGCACTGCTTGAGAAGAGTACGGAGGCCTTAGAGGTGGAGACTTGCTGGAGGAGGTACATTGGATGGGGCAGGATTTAGCCTCAATTCCAGTTCATTCTCTTAGCTGAGTGAGGCTGATAGTGTGGTCTCTTAACTTCCACTTCAGCTGCCTGCTGCCACTTTTCCTTCACTCATGGACGTCCCGTCCCCTATGTGACCAGCAAGTTCCATAGCCTGCTTTTGACCATGGTGCTTTATTACACACACAACAAAAAGGCACTAATACATCCCTGTAAATTTATTAATTCTTTACTAATATCCTTACCAAGTTACTACTTCCTGCCATATCCCTATGGAAGTAGACTTTCATAATCCTTATATGACCACATGCCATCTCTTCTATTTTTCTACACCACCTTCATTCAGAACCGTTGTAATCTTAAATATCTATGACTTCTTTATAATTATCCCAATTAAGCAGAAAGAGATTTGTAAGCTAAAAGAAAAGAAAGAAAATTGTTCATATTCCTTCCTTTCTAATGTCAATAAAATATAAAAATATAAACAAAAATATAAAATAAAATATTTTAGTTACAGTAAATATTAAAATCTCAATATGACTCTAGGCCTGTCACGCACTTGTAGCATCATGTTCTCTTGAGGCTGCAGCAGGAGGGTCTGTGATTTCAGAAATCTGAGGCTAATCTAAACAACACACCTAGACCTTATCTCAAAATAAGTTAATCATGGTACTCTGTTAACTTGATGCATTTCTCTCCTCAGTGGTGAAGCAAAATTTATTCTTATTCCTGAACTTGGAATTCTTTTATATATTTCATGTCTTTTTACTATGTTCAGCCTCATCCTTCCCCAGTTCATCTTCCTTATTTCCTGCCCAAATTTGTACCAGCTTTTGGATTCTTTAAAAATAGCTCTGTGCTACTCAAATATTCGTTGTCTTCTCCTGGAGGGCGATTAGCTTACCAGCAGTTCCACATTGAGAACGTGGTCCTCCTTCCTCAGAGCTGCTGGCTATTGCCAATCACTCCATGCCCTGGTGTGGGATAGTGTGCCCAGCTGCTTTCCCTCTGCTGGGAGATGGTAAGGCTTGGGATTTTCCAGGTTGTGTATGTGCTGTATCAACTGCTGTGAAATTACCTGGGCAACTGCCCTGTTGTGTCCAGAAGATGGTGTTTCTGTGTCCTCAGCCTCAGCGTCCTCTTGCACTCCTCCCAGCTCCTTCCTTCTCTGCTGTGATCCTTGAGACTTGAAAGAAGTAATTTCAGTTAATATTCATTCCTATTAGGGAGTAACATCTTATTTTCTGCACCTCTGCCAATTGTGAGTTCATCAAAATCTAGTGAAATTAGAAGTGTCTCTGATAAAGGACAGGAGATGCATTGATCAATGGATATAACAATAAATAAACAGTAGTAATCAGTAATACTATGTTCACTTAGCAGCATAATAGTAATATGCTCTCCCTAGGACCAAGGATCTGTCTAACCATAGGAGCTTAGCCTTATAAGCTACCAGATATGTGTTCCATCCTATAGAGTAGAACTTATACACAATCTAAGTCATTACATGATTTTTCAATGATGCTCATACCGCTATTGCACCAGAGGCATGTTGTGCAGACTAGTCACTATTGCAGATCAGAGGGTTAATACTTGGATATAATTTTTTTACTGTAAAATTTTCAGGTTTGTTCTACATATATTTATTTATTTGTTTATTAATTTATTAATTTATTTATTCATTAGCTATTTTCTTTATTTTCATTTCAAATGTTATCCCCTTTCTACATTTCCCCTCTAAAAACCACCTATCCTATCCCCCTTTGCCTTGCTCACCAACCCACCCACTCCTGCTTCCCTGCCCTGTCATTCTCCTATACTGGGGCAATGAGCCTTCACAGGTCCAAGGGCCTCTCCTCTCATTGGTGTCTGACAAGGCCATCCTCTGCTACCCATGTGGCTGGAGCCATGGGTCCCTCCATGTGTACTCTTTGACTGGTGGTTAAGTCCCTGGTAGCTCAGGGTGGGGGGTACTGGGTGGCTCGTATTGTTATTCCCCTGCAGGGCTGCAAACCCCTTCAGCTCCTTGGGTCTTTTCTCTAGTTCCTTCATTGGGGATCCTCTGCTCAGTTCAATGGTTGGCTGAGAGCATCCTGCTCTGTATTTGTCAGGCACTGGCAGAGTCTCTCCAGAGACAGCTATATCAGGTTCCTGCCAGCTAGCACTTGTTGGCATCCACAATATATAATTGATGGTTATTTTTCTTCTCCAGTAGCTTGCATAGCACTTTCCAGCACTATGAAAGCAGGCCAATAATATCCAGGTCCACACCAAGCGCAATTTTGCCAACCTTGATTTTGATGACTCAAGCGTGGACTATATTCAGTAATTGGGTCTTACCATCAAAATCTGGAGGGGAACCAAGAGTATTGGCAGTAACCTGTAATGTTTGAGGGGGTGGCCTGGAACCTAACTGGCCCACCTCCAAAAGAAGTAACTCACAGCTTTCATAGGGCATTTTATATGTGAGCCTTCCTTCCTTATTGAGTAGGAACATTTTTTCCATTATGCGATAACATCATTTTAACTCCAGTTGTGTATGGCTGCAATATAGTTCTACAATACTAGATCTTCCCATGGCTCTTTCAAAAGCTCTTTGTAATGAAGCTTACTCTCTCATCTACCCAACCCTCCTTTCTCCTACCCCAGCTTAAACCTTCTGGTTCCATAATGCATTTTAACCCCTTGAACCAGTCAACTCTATCTCCCCTCCCTCTGTCGCTCCTCACTTCCTTTAGTAATTCTCGGACTTTTGTGGTTATTCTAAATGAAACACACATAAGTGGAGTTTCGTACTAGCATCCACAGATAAGAGAAAACATGTACTAATCTTTGTATCTCTGTGTCTAGATTATTTCCACTCAGAATTCCTGTTTCTAGCTCCAAGCAAGTTACCTGGGAACTTCATAATTATATTTTTATTGACCACTGGATGATAATCCATTGTGTGAACATATACTTCCATTATCAATTCATTTGTTAGCAGATATCTGCACTATTCAATTCTTGGCTATTGAAAATAGAGCATCAATGATCTTGGTTCATCAGGTATATCAAGAGTAGGGTATTGGGGCTGGAGAGATGGCTCAGCGGGTAAGAGCACTCACTTACTGCTCTTCCGAAGGTCCTGAGATTAAATCCCAGCAACCACATGGTGGCTTACAACCATCTGTAATGAGATCTGACACCCTCTTCTGGTGTGTCTGAAGACAGACAGCTACAGTGTACTTACATATAATAAATAAATAAATTTTTAAAAAAAAGAGTAGGGTATGACATTTCTATTAAAAAACTATGCATAAATGACTATAAATTTATATCCCACTAAATGATTTTAAAAAGTCCGGTATATAACGCAATTTTCTCTTGACTACTGCATTAACTACTTTTCTTACTACTGTGACAAAACATGTGACCAAGGCACAGGGAAATAAGATTTTCTCTACCTCACAGTGGGAAGGTATGGTGAGTACACAGCAAGGGTGTAGCAACAGAAACATGAAATAGCTGTCCAGTGTGTTTGCAGTCACCAGTCACCTGACTCTGATGATCAGCTTGTTCCCCCCGCCCCCTTTTGTTCCAGCCCAGGACGCCAGCCAATTAGACCTCTCTCTTCACATCCAGAGCAAGTGTTCACCCTGAGAGTGCTGTCATATACACAGCAGTGATGTGTCTTTTAGGTGACTAGAAAACCAGTGAGGAAATCAAGACTAAACATAGCACTTGGTGATAATACATGAATATTAAAATGTCATAATAATCAGGCTGAGAGTTCAGTGGGTAACTGTGGCATTAGCATGAAAACCTGAACTCAGATCCCAAACCTCTTGGGGGTGTGGGAAAGATGGTGTGGTTTCACCCCTCCACAATAAGTTACTCACAACTGATAGATGCTAAGTGGACAATCAGTGCTGTTCAATGAGTGACCCTAAGTATATCAACCATAATGCAGAGTAGGTCCAAAGGTTAGCTGTCCAACACACACTAAACTCCACATGTAGTCCAGTTTACTTAGTTGCAACTAGCTCTCCTTACATAATGATTCATATCTATAACACCTATAATGTACTGAGTCCTAGGATGTATTTTTAGAGGTGGGAATTCATGTGGTGTGGGGTGAGGTATTTTCTGTCATCTGTCTATTTTGCTGATGGACCAGTAATTTAGGAGGTAGTATGCAAGGTGACTGGACTAGAGAAAGGAGGGAGGAAGATGATGTAGTTAAGACTCGTGAGAGAGAATGATGAGACAGAGCTAAGAGAACATGTTTTCTATTACGGCCATTCAATTCAAGGGACATGAACTCTGAAGCCAGTCTAGTAACACCCAGAGGAAGTGACAATTGAAGGTGTTCTATATACCAGGATCATAGGATCAAAAGTGAGGAGGACACAACATCTGTCCCAATACCACCTGTCATAACTGAGACCAGCAGGATCCAGGGACACAGGAACCCTGCCCAACCAGTGGCACCAATACCTTCCAGTATGGGTTGGTTTACCTCGGACGCAAACTCTGCAGCCAGTCCTGTAATACCCAGAGGAAGTTCCACTTCTAGGTGCACTAACATGCCAAGGATCCCAGAATCCCAAGAATTTGGTCACCCAGGATCTCAGGTTTACAGGATTCTGGAATCACAGGATCACAGAGACATCTGGACTCTGGGGAATTCTGACACAGCCAGAATCACAGGAAGGACAGACTACAGTCAGAAAAAGCAAGAGCAGGTAGCACAAGAGATAACCAAATGGTGAGAGGCAAACACAAGAACATAAGCAACAGAAACCAAGGTTACTTGGCATCATCAGAACCTAGTACTCCCACCAGAACAAGTGATGGATACTCCATCACATACTAAAAGCAAGATTCAGATCTAAAACCACTTCTCAAGATGATAATAGGAGACTTTAAAATGTCTCCTATTATCAAAAAGTTATAAATAGCTCTCTTAAAAAATACAGGAGAACACAATAAATACCTAGAGGCCCTTAAAGAAGAAACATAAAAATCCCTTAAAGAATTACAAAAAAGCACAACCAAACAGGAGAAGGAATTGAACAAGACCATCCAGAATCTAAAAATAGAAATAGAAACAATAAAGAGAACACAAAGGGAGACAACCCTGGAGATTTAAAAAAAAAAAAAAAAAAAAAACCTGGAAAAAAGATCAGGAGAAATGCAAGCAGAATACAAGAGGTACAAGAGAGAATCTCAAGTGCAGAAGATATCACAGAAAACATTGGCACAACAGTCAATGCAAAAAGTAAAAAGCTCCTAACACAAAAGATCCCAAAAATCCAGGACACAGTGAAAAAATGAAACCTAAGGATCATAGGTATAGAAGAGAGGGAAGATTCCCCACCTAAAGGGTGAGTAAATATCTTCAACAAAATTATAGAAGAAAACTTCCCTAACCTAAAAAAAAGAGATGCCCATGAACATACAAGAAACCTTCAGAACTCCAAATAGACTGGACCAGAACAGAAATTCCTCCCATCACATAATAATCAAAACACCAAATGCACTAAACAAAGAAAGAGTATTAAAAGCAGTAAGGGGAAAGGCCAAGTAACATATTAAAGCAGACCTATCAGAATTATACCAGACTTCTCACCAGAATCTATAGGGCAAGAAGATCCTGGGCACATGTCATACAGACCCTAAGAGAACACAAATGCCATCCCAGGCTACTATACCCAGCAAAAATCTCAATTACGATAGAAGGAGGAACCAAGATAGTCCATGTCAAGACAAAATTTAAACAATATCTTCCCACAAATCCAGCCCTACAAAGAATAATAAATGGAAAATGCCAACACAAGGAGGGAAACTATACCTGAGAAAAAGCAAGAAAGTAATCTTCTTTCAACAAACCAAGAGGAAGATAGCCACACAAACATAATTCCACCTCTAAAAATGAAAATAACAGGAAGCAACGATCACTTTTTCTTACTATCTCATAACATCAATAGACTCAATTCACCAGTAAAAAGAATATACTGACAGACTTTATTTGTAAACAGGACCCAGCATATTGCTGCATTCATAAAAGTCACCTCAGTGACAAAGACAGACACTACCTCAGAGTAAAAGGCTGTAAAACTTCTTCCAAGCAAATGGTCACAAGAAAGAAGTTGCAGTATCCATTCTAATATCGAAAAAAATTGACTTTCAAGCAAAAGTTATCAAAAAAGATAAGGAAGGACACTTCATACTTGTCAAAGGAAAAATCTACCAAGATGAACTCTCAGTTCTCAATATCTATAGTCCAAATGCAAGGGCACCCACATTCATAAAAGAAAGTTTATAAAGTTCAAAGCACACATTGTACCCCACACAATAATAGTGGGAGATTTCAACACCCTATTCACAGTATCGGACAGATCAAGGAAAGAGAAACTAAACAGAACAGTGAAACTGACAGAAGTTATGAAACAAACGGACCTAACAAATATTTATAGAACATTTCATACTAAAGTAAAAGAATATACCATCTTCTCAGCACCTCATGGTACCTTCTCTAAAACTGACCATATAATTGGTCACAAATCATGCCCCAACAAATACAAGAAGATTGAAATAATTGCATGCATCCAATCAGATCACCACGGTCTAAAGCTAATTCCAACAAAAACAACAGAAAACACACATACACATGGAAGCTGAACAACACTCTACTCAACAATAACTTGGTCAAGGAAGAAATAAAGAAATAAATTAAAGACTTTTTAGAATTTAATGAAAATGAAGACAAGTCATACCAAAATTTATGGAACACAATGAAAGCAGTACTAAGAGGAAAACTGATAGCCTCCAAAAAGAAACTGGAGAGAGCTTACACTGGCAACTTGACAGCAGATGTGAATGCTCCCGAGCAAAAAGAAGAAAATACACCCAAGAGGAGTAAAAGACAGAAAATCATCAAACTCAGGGTTGAAATCAAGCAAATAGAAACAAAAAGAACTATACAAAGAATCAACACAACTAGGAGCTGGTTCTTTGACAAAATCAATAAGATAGATAAACCCTTAGCCACACTAACCAGAGGGTACAGAAACAGCATCCAAATTAATAAAATCAAAAATGAAAAAGGAGACATAACAATGGAAATTGTGGAAATTCAAAAAACCATCAGATCCTACTACAACAGCTTACACTCAACAAAATTGGAAAATCTGGATGAAATGGACAATTTTCTAGACACATACCATGTACCAAAGTTAAACAGGATCAAATAAACAATCTAAATAGTTCCATAACCCCTAAAGAAATAGAAGCAGTCTCAGAACCAAAAAAAGCCCAAGACCAGATGGGTTTAGTGCAGAATTCTATTAGGCTTTCAAAGAAGAACTATTACCAATACTCTTCAAATGATTCTACAAAATAAAAACAGAAGGAACACTACCCAATTCATTCCATGAAGCCACAATTATGCTTATACCTAAGCCTAATTTGTAATGAGAACTTCAGACCAATTTCCCTTATGAACATTGATGCAAAAATACTTAATAAAATTCTTGTCAATCTAATCCAAGAACACATAAAAACAATCATTCAACATGATCAAGTAGGCTTCATTCCAGGAATACAGGGATGGTTCAATATATGGAAATCCAACAATATAATTGACTACATAAGCAACCCCAAAGAAAAAAAACACATGATCATTTCATTAGATGCTGAAAAAGCATTTGACAAAATTCAGCATCTCTTCATGTTAAAAGTCTTGAAAAGATGAGGAATTCAAGGCCCATACCTAAACATAGTAAAAGCAATATACAGCAAACCAGTAACCAACATCAAACTAAATGGAGAGAAACTTGAAGCAATCCTAATAAAATCATGGACTAGACAAGACCGCCAATTCTCTCCCTATCTATCTATTCAATGTAGTACTTGAAGTTCTTGTTAGAGCAATTAGACAACAAAAGGAGATCAAAGGGATATGAATTGGAAAGAAAGAAGTCAAAATATCACTATTTGCAGATGATATGATCATATACTTAAGTGACCCCAAAATTTCACCAAATAACTCCCAAAGATGATAAACAACTTCAGCAAAGTGGCTGGATAAAAAAATAACTCAAACAAATCAGTAGCCTTCCTCTACTCAAAAGATAAACAGACTGAGAAAGAAAAAGGAAACAGCCAGGGAACTCAACAGCCTTCTGTGCACAGCCCACGGGGAGAGAATAATCTCCCAACAGCACTTTCACTTCTGAGCGTGGAGGGGAGATCTCCAACTTCTCTCTGGAGGAGAACATCTAGGAACACACAGGGCATACCTCTCTCTGGAGAGGAACATACTAGGAGTGCACAGTAGAACAGCTGGGACAGAAGTCTTCCTGCCAGCATTTGCACCAGGGAGTCAGGCAGCTCCACAGCCTTCTGTGCACAAACCCTGCCAGAAGAGAGTTGATCTTCCAGGAGTACTGACACAGGCTTACAGGCCCACAGGAGGGATAAACTCCAGCCAGAGACAGCAAAACCAACTAACACCAGAGATAACCAGATGGTGAAAGGCAAGCACAAGAACCCTACCAAGGCTACTTGGCAACATCGGAATCCAGTTCTTCCACCACGGCAAGTCTCTAATAACCCAACCCACCAGAAAAGCAAGAGTTGGATTTAAAACCGTATCTCATGATGCTGATAAAGGGCTTCAAGAAGGACTTAAGTAACTCCCTTAAAGAAATACAGGAGAACGTCAGTTAACATGTAAAAGCCCTTAAAGAAGAAACACAACAATGCCTTAAAGAAATACAGGAGAACATGGGTCAACAGGCAGAAGCCCTTAAAGAGGAAACACAAAAATCCCTTAGAGAATTACAAGAAAACACAAACAATCATGTGAAGGAACTGAACAAAACCATCCAGGATCTAAAAGTCAAAATAGAAAGAATAAAGAAATCAGAAAGTGAAACATCTCTGGAGAGAGAAAACCTTGGAAAGAATTCAGAAGTCATACATGCAGGCAACAGAATACAACAGAATACAAGTGATAGAAATAAGAATCTCAGGTGCCGAAGATACCATAGAAAACATTGACACAACAGTCAAGGAAAATGCATAATACATAAAGCTTGTAACCTAAAACATCCAGGAAATCCAGAACACAATGAGAAGACCAAACCTAAGGATTATAGGTATAGAAGAGAGCAAATATTTACATCTTAAAGGGCCAATGAATATCTTCAACAAAATTATAGAAGAAAACTTCCCTAACCTAAACAAAGAGATGCCCATGAACATACAAGAAGCCTACAGAACTCTAAACAGACTGGACAAGACCAGAAAGTCCTCCCAGCACATAATAATCAAAACACCAAATGCACTAAAGAAAGAATATTAAAAGCAGTAAGGGAAAAAGGGCAAGTAACTTATAAAGGCAGACCTAGCAGAATTACACCAGATTTCTCACCAGAGATGAAGAAAGCTAGAAGATCCTAGGAAGAACTCATACAGACCCTAAGAGAACACAAATGCCAGCACAGACTATTATACCCAGCAAAACTCTCAATCACCATAGATGAAGAAACCAAGATATTCCATGATAAAACCAAATTTACCCAGTATCTTCCCACAAATCCAGCCCTTCAAAGGATAATAGATGGAAAACTCCAACACAAGGAGGGAGACTACACCCTAGAAAAAGCAAGAAAGTAATGTTCTTCCAACAAACCCAAAAGAAGATATCCACACAAACAAAAATAACAGGAAGCAACAATCGCTATTCCTTAATATCCCTTAACATCTAAGGATTCCACAATGAAAAGACATAGACTAGCAGAAATATTTTTCATGTAAATCTTCAATTTTATCAGAAAATGTTTGTAATTCCTCTTTCAATTAATTTAATATAATTCAATATAATATATTCATATATAATATGATATATGAATAACATATATAATATGTTTTATATATAATATATTATATTCAATACAATTTAATATAATTTTAATTAATTTAATGTAATTTCATGATAATCTTCAATTTTAACATGTTTTTCTATATATTTCTTCTATTTTATCAGAAATGTTTTCCATGTAAATATCTGATTTTATTACAGAATGTTTTTAACTCCACCTTCAATTAATTTAGAAAGGTTTTTTATGTTTACCATTTTATCTGTACAATTTGCCATGATAATCTTCAATTTTAACATGTTTTTCTCTATATTTCTTCAATTTCATCAGAAATATTTTCCATGTAAATCTTCAACTTTATCAGAAAATATACATAATTCCACTTTAAATCATCTTAGAAATGCTTTTATGCCTACATCTATGTAAAATTTTCCATGATAATCTTCAATTTTAGCATGTTTCTCTACATTTTTCTACAATTTTATTATAAGTATTTTCCACATAAATCTTCAATTCTATCATAAAATGTTTCTACTTCATTTTTCAATTAGTTTAGCAATGTTTTCATGTCTACCATTTTTACTCTTTAATTTTTCATGAAAATTGTCAATTTTAATGTATTTCTATATCTCTTCTATTTTATCAGAAATATTTCCCATGTAAATCTTCAATTTTATCATAAAATATTTTTACTTCTTTTTTCCATAAAAGAACATACTTTTCAAAAAAAAGACAGAAAAAAGCCAAACGTTTAAAATAGGGATAATTAAATTAATATTAAGTAAATAAAAATGAAATTAAAGAAATGACACCCTTCACTATAGTCACAAGTAATATTATATACCTTGGGGTGACTCTAACCAAGCAAGTGAAATATCTGTATGACAAGATTTTCAAGTGTCTGAAGAAAGAAATCGAAGATCTCAGAAGATGGAAAGATCTCCCATGCTCATGATTTGCAGGACTAATATAGTAAAAATGGCCATCTTGCTGAAAGCAATCTGCAGATTTCCCATCAAAATTTCAAATCAATTCTTCATAGAGTTAGAAAGACCAATTTGCCAATTCATTTAGAATAACAAAAATCTCAGGATAGTGAAAACTATTCTTTAACAAAAGAACTTCTGGCAGAATCACCATCCTTGACATCAAGCTATATTGCAGAGCAATACTGATAAAAACTGCATGGTATTGGTACAGAAAGAAGCAAGATCAATGGAATAGAATTGAAGACCCAGAAATGAACCCACACACCTATGGTCACTTGATCTTTGACAAAAGAGCTAAAACCATCCAGTGGAAAAAAGACAGCATTTTCAACAAATGGTTCTGGGTCAACTGGCAGCCAACATGTAGAAGGATGCAAATTAATCCATTCTTATCTCCCTGTACAAAGCTCAAGTCCAGTTGGATCAAGGACCTTCACATTAAACCAGATACACTGAAATTTATAGAAAGTGGGGAAGAGCCTCAAACACATAGTCACGGGAAAATTTCCTGAACAGAAGAACACTAATAGCTTGTGCTCTAAGATCAAGAATTGACATTGGGAGCTCATTGAAATTGCAAAGCCTCTGTAAGGCAAAGGACACTATCAATAGGACAAAATGGCAACCAACAGATTGGGAAAAGATCTTTACCAATCCTATATCCAATAGAGGGCTAATATCTAATATATACAAAGAACTCAAGAAGTTTGACTCTGGAGAATCAAATAACCCTATTCTAAAAAAAAAAAAATGGGGTAGATAGCTAAACAAAGAATTATCAACTGAGGAATACCTAATGGCTGAGAAGCACCTAAAGAAATGTTCAGACCGATTAGGGCGGCAGCAGCGGCAGCAGTGGCTACTCCAGCTGAAGGGCCATCAGCAGTGGAACCAAGGCGTCACAGGGACCAGTTAGGCCCTGCGCCCACGACCACTGACCTTCGCTGACCAGCCGGACAGCAAGCAGCTGCAGTTGTGCGGCGCCTTTCCTGCACGGAGGCCACTTCAGAACTCGGCCTCCCACCAGTCAGGAGAGGAGGATCCATCTTGGTTCCGTACTCCAGGAATCGGACAGACTGAGGTACACAAACATAATCCGAGGCCAACACCGCGGTGGTCTGAGCCCGACGGGCGTTGGCCTGCACCCAGGCCCTGGGCGGGTCGGGGGGCCATCGGGGTGCCAACCCAACCAGGAGGTTTTTTGCCCAGGCCTGCGAGCGCGCCGCCGCCATTTTGCCTGCAGGACGACAGAGAGCTCAGGCGGGCAGACCTGTAACAGGCATAGCCTAAGGCTAACAAAGCGGGGGTCCAGGCCCCAAAAGGCACAGGACTGACCCCAAGAACTGGGCGGCTTGGTGGGCCATCTGTGAGTCAACCCGCCCAGGTGATTGTTAGCAAAGCAGACTCTCCCGGTGCTTTCAGGGAGCGCGGGCGCACACGCCCGCCATCCTAATCACCTGGCAAACCCAATTAACAGTCAAAGCCGTAGGGGAACTTTGCTCGGACCTTGGCCTCCCAGGCTTTTGCCTGGACTCAGGGACTGGGCGGCCAGGCTAACCTTGTGTGCGATAGCCCGGTTGGCAGATCGGCTGCCAAGCGGAGTGAGCGGAACTCAGGGGAGGTCACAGTAGCATACACCGTCGGCACTCCCTGGGAGTGCACACGGGCTCCATCTGCTCCACAGACACAATCTGGGGCAAGGCCTCAGGCAGAAGCCCTTAGCTCTACTCTCTCCGCTTCCGGATCCAGATCAGTCTGGGCGGCAGCATTACATCTCCAAGTCCTGCAAGTGGCTAGCTGGGCTTCCGGGCGGCCAGCTGGGAGAAGTCAGTGTGCTCCAGTGAATCCAGCGGGCCCCAGCGGGAGCCTTCGGGTGCCTGCTTTGGGATCTGAACAGCCTGGGCAGCAGCACACTGTCTACAAGCAGTGCAGGAGGTAAGCTGTGCACCAGAGGCCAACTGGGAAGGGGCAGCTTGCACTGGTGAGTCCAGCACTGACAAGATAAACTAACACCAGTGAGATCTAGATGGCAAAAGGCAAACGCAGGAACGTCACTAACAGAAATCAAGGCAATATGGCAACATCTGAACCCAATTCTCCTCTACCAACATGTCCTGGATACCCCATCACACCAGTAAAACAAGATTTGGATTTAAAATCACTGGTCATGATGCTGGTACAGGAACACATGAAGGTCATACATAAAGAAATTCAGGAGACAATGGATCAAAAGGTAGAAGCCCTTGCAAGGGAAACACAAAAATCATTGAAAGAAATCCAGGAGAATACAAAAGCCAACAAGGAGGAAATGCAAAAAACACTTAAAGAAATACAGGAGAACTTTGCTCAACAGGCTGAGGTCATGAAAGACGAAACACAAAAATCTCTTAAAGAAATACAGGAGAACTTTGGTCAACAGGCTGAGCTCATGAAAGAGAAAACACAAAAATCTCTTAAAGAATTACAGGAAAACACAAACATGCAAGTGAAGGAGCTAAGCAAAACCATCCAGGATCTAAAATCAGAAGTAGAAACAACTAAGAAAACTCAAAGGGAGACAACTTTGGAGATAGAAAGCCTTGGGAAGAAATCAGGGGACAGAGATACAAATATCAACAACAGAATACAAGAGATAGAAGAAAGAATCTCAGATGCTGAAGATTCCATAGAAACCATGGACTCAACAGTTAAAGAAAATGCAAAATGCAAAAAGCTTGTAACCCAAAATATCCAGGAAATCCAGGACACAATGAGAAGACCAAACCTAAGGATTATAGGCATAGATGAGAGTGAAGATTTACAACTTAAAGGGCCAGCAAATATCTTCAATAAAATTATGGAAGAAAACTTCCCTAACCTAAAGAGAGAGATGCCCATGAATATACAAGAAGCCTACAGAACTCCAAACAGACTGGACCAGAACAGAAATACTTCCCGTCACATAATAATCAAAACACCAAATGTTCTAAACAAAGAAAGAATACTAAAGGCAGTAAGAGAAAAAGGCCAAGTAACATATAAAGGAAGACCTATCAGAATCACAGCAGACTTTTCACCTGAGACTATGAAGGCTAGAAGGTCCTGGGCAGATCTCATGCAGACTCTAAGAGAACACAAATGCCAACCAAAACTACTATATCCAGCAAAACTCTCAATCACCATAGATGGAGAAACTAAGATATTTCATGACAAAACCAAGTTTACCCAATATCTATCCACAAACCCGGCCCTAAAAAGGATAATAGGAGGACAACACCAATACAAGGAGGGAAACTTCACCCTGGAAAAAGCAAGATAGTAACCTTTCATCAAACCCAAAAGAAGTTAAGCATTCAAATTTAAAAAAATAACGTCAAAAATGATAGGAAGTAACAATCACTATTCCTTAATATCTCTTAACATCAATGGACTTAATGCCCCAATAAAAAGACACAGACTAACTGAATGGATACGTAAACAGGACCCTACATTTTGCTGCTTACAGGAAACACACCTCAGGGTCAAAGACAAACACTACCTTAGAGTAAAAGGCTGGAAGACAATTTTACAAGCAAATAGTCTCAGGAAACAAGCTGGAGTAGCCATTTTAATATCAGATAAAATTGACTTTCAACCCAAAGTCATCAAAAGAGACCCTGAGGGACACTTCTTGCTGGTCAAAGGAAAAATACAAAAAGAAGAACTGACAATCCTGAACATCTATGCCCCAAATGTAAGGGCACCCTCTTTTGTAAAAGAAACTTTATTAAAACTAAAAGCACACATTGCACCTAACACAATAATTGTGGGTGACTTCAACACTGCACTTTCCTCAATGGACCGATCAGGAAAACAGAAACTAAACAGGGACACAATGAAACTAATTGAAGCTTTGGACCAATTAGATTTAACAGATATATATAGAACATTCTATCCTAAAACAAAAGAATATACCTTTTTCTCAGCACCTCATGGTACCTTCTCCAAAATCGACCATATAATTGGTCACAAGACAGACCTCAACAAATATAAGAAGATCGAACTAATCCCATGCCTCCTATCTGATCACTATGGAGTAAAAGTGGTCTTCAATAGCAACAGAAACAACAGAAAGCCCACATACACGTGGAAACTGAACAATACTCTACTCAATGATACCTTGGTCAAGGAAGAAATAAAGAAAGAAATTAAAGACTTTTTAGAACACAATGAAAATGAAAACACAACATACCCAAATCTATGGGACACAATGAAAGCAGTGCTAAGAGGAAAACTCATAGCCCTGAGTGCCTCCAAAAAGAAAATGGAGAGAGCATACATTACCAGCTTAATGACACACCTGAAAGCCCTGGAACAAAAAGAAGCTATTTCGCCCAGGAGGAGTAGAAGGCAGGAAATCATCAAACTCAGGGCCGAAATCAATCAAGTAGAAACAAAGAGAACCATACAAAAAATCAACAATACCAGGAGCTGGTTCTTTGAGAAAATCAACAAGATAGATAAACCCTTAGCCAGAATGACCAAAGGGCACAGAGAAAGTATCCAAATTAACAAACTTAGAAATGAAAAGGGAGATATAACAACGGAAACTGAGGAAATCCAAAAAATCATCAGATCCTACTACAAGAGCCTATACTCAACACAACTGGAGAATCTGGAGGAAATGGACAATTTCCTTGACAGATACCAAATACCAAAATTAAATCAGGACCAACTAGACCATCTAAACAGTCCCATAATGCCTAAAGAAATAGAAGGAGTCATAGAAAGTCTTCCAACCAAAAAAAGCACAGGACCAGATGGCTTCAGTGCAGAATTCTACCAGACCTTCAAAGAAGAGTTAACACCAATACTCTTCAAACTATTCCACAAAATAGAAACAGAAGGAACACTACCCAATTCCTTCTACGAAGCCACAATTACGCTGATACCAAAGCCACACAAAGATCCAACAAAGAAAGAGAACTTCAGACCAATTTCCCTTATGAACATCGATGCAAAAATACTCAATAAAATTCTTGCCAACCGAATCCAAGAACACATCAAAACGATCATCCACCATGATCAAGTAGGCTTTATCCCAGGAATGCAGGGTTGGTTCAATATACGGAAATCCATCAATACAATCCACTACATAAACAAACTCAAAGAACAAAACCACATGGTCATTTCATTGGATGCTGAAAAAGCATTTGACAAAATTCAGCATCCCTTCATGCTTAAAGTCTTGGAGAGAACAGGAATTCAAGGCCCATACCTAAACATAGTAAAAGCAATATACAGCAAACCGGTAGCCAGCATCAAACTAAATGGAGAGAAACTTGAAGCAATCCCACTGAAATCAGGGACCAGACAAGGCTGCCCCCTTTCTCCTTATCTTTTCAATATTGTACTTGAGGTACTAGCTCGGGCAATTCGACAACATAAGGAGGTCAAAGGGATACAAATTGGAAAGGAAGAAGTCAAACTATCATTATTTGCAGACGACATGATCGTCTACCTAAGTGACCCAAAGAACTCCACTAGAGAGCTCCTACAGCTGATAAACAACTTCAGCAAAGTGGCAGGTTATAAAGTCAACTCAAGCAAATCAGTGGCCTTCCTATACTCAAAGGATAAGCAGGCTGAGAAAGAAATTAGGGAAATGACCCCCTTCACAATAGCCACAAACAGTATAAAGTATCTTGGGGTGACTCTTACCAAACATGTGAAAGATCTGTATGACAAGAACTTCAAGACTCTGAAGAAGGAAATGGAAGAAGACCTCAAAAAATGGGAAAACCTCCCATGCTCATGGATCGGCAGAATCAATATAGTTAAAATGGCCATTCTGCCTAAAGCACTATACAGATTCAATGCAATACCCATCAAAATCCCAACTCAATTCTTCACAGAGCTAGAAAGAGCAATTATCAAATTCATCTGGAATAACAAAAAACCCAGGATAGCTAAAACTATTCTCAGCAACAAAAGGAAATCTGGGGGAATCAGTATCCCTGACCTCAAGCAATACTACAGAGCAATAGTGTTAAAAACTGCATGGTATTGGTACAGTGACAGACAGGAGGATCAATGGAACAGGATTGAAGATCCAGAAATGAACCCGCACACCTATGGCCACTTGATCCTCGACAAAGAGGCTGAAAACATCCAATGGAAAAAAGATAGCCTTTTCAACAAATGGTGCTGGTTCAACTGGAGGTCAGCATGCAGAAGAATGCGAATTGATCCATCCTTGTCTCCTTGTACTAAGCTCAAATCCAAATGGATCAAGGACCTCCACATAAAGCCAGACACTCTGAAGCTAATAGAAAAAAAACTGGGGAAGACCCTTGAGGACATCGGTACAGGGAGAAAGTTTCTGAACAGAACACCAATAGCGTATGCTCTAAGAGCAAGAATTGACAAATGGGACCTCATAAAATTACAAAGTTTCTGTAAGGCAAAGGACACCATCAAGAGGACAAATCGGCAACCAACAAATTGGGAAAAGATCTTCACCAATCCTACATCAGATAGAGGGCTAATATCCAATATATATAAAGAACTCAAGAAGTTAGACTCCAGAAAACCAAACAACCCTATTAAAAAATGGGGTACAGAGTTAAACAAAGAATTCTCACCTGAAGAACTTCGGATGGCGGAGAAGCATCTTAAAAAATGCTCAACTTCATTAGTCATTAGGGAAATGCAAATCAAAACAACCCTAAGATTTCATCTTACACCAGTCAGAATGGCTAAGATTAAAAATTCAGGAGACAGCAGGTGTTGGAGAGGGTGTGGAGAAAGAGGAACACTCCTCCACTGCTGGTGGGGTTGCAAATTGGTACAACCACTCTGGAAATCAGTCTGGCGGTTCCTCCGAAAACTGGGCACCTTACTTCCAGAAGATCCTGCTATACCACTCCTGGGCATATACCCAGAAGACTCCCCACCATGTAATAAGGATACATGTTCTACTATGTTCATAGCAGCCCTATTTGTAATTGCCAGATGCTGGAAAGAACCCAGGTATCCCTCAACAGAAGAGTGGATGCAAAAAATGTGGTATATCTACACAATGGAATACTATTCAGCCATTAGAAACAATGAAGTCATGAAATTCTTAGGCAAATGGATGGAGCTAGAGAATATCATACTAAGTGAGGTAACCCAGACTCAAAAGGTGAATCATGGTATGCACTCACTAATAAGTGGATATTAACCTAAAAAAATGGAATACCCAAAACATAATCCACACATCAAATGAGGTACAAGAAGAAAGGAGGAGTGGCCCCTGGTTCTGGAAAGACTCAGTGAAACAGTATTCAGCAAAACCAGAACGGGGAAGTGGGAAGGGGTGGGTGGGAGGACAGGGGAAGAGAAGGGGGCTTGCGGGACTTTCGGGGAGTGGGGGGGCTAGAAAAGGGGAAATCATTTGAAATGTAAATAAATTATATCGAATAAAAAAAAAACCCACCGATTAAAATATATTAAATATGTAAAAAAAAAAAAAAAAGAAATGTTCAATATCCTTAGTCATCAGGGAAATGCAAACCAAAACAACCCTGAGATTCCACCTCATACCAGTCAGAATGACTAAGATCAAAAACTCAGGTGACAGCAGGTGCTTGCAAGGATGTGGAGAAAGAGGAACAGTCCTCCATTGCTGGTGGGATTGCAAGCTGGTACAACCAATCTGGAAATCAGTTTGGCGAGAAGATGCTCCAACATGTAATAAGGGCACATACTAGATTATGTTCATAACAGCCTTATTTATAATAGCCAGAACCTGGAAAGAACCCAGATGTCCCTCAACAGAGGAATGAATACAGAAAATGTGGTATATTTACACTATAGAGTACTACTCAGCTATTAAAAACAATGAATTCATGAAATTCTTAGGTAAATGAATGGAACTAAAAAATGTCATCCTCAGTGAGGTAACCCAATCACAAAAGAGCACACATTGTAGGTACTCACTGATAAGTAGATATTAGCCCAAAAGCTCAGAACAGACAAGATACAATTCACTGACCACACGAAGCTCAAGATGAAGGAAGACCAAAGTGTGAGTGCTTCAGTTCTTCTGAGAAGAGGAACAAAATACTTACAGGAGTAAATATGGAGATAAAGTGTAGAGCAGAGACTGAAGGAAAGGCCATCCAGAGATGGCCCCACCTGTGGATTCATCTTATATACAGCCACCAAACCACAACACCATTGTGGATGCCAAGAAATGTTAACTGAAAGGAGACTGATACGGCTATCTCCTAAAAGGCCTTGCCAGAGCCTTGCAAATACAGAGGCAGATTCTCACAACCAACATTGGACTGAGGGTGGTGTCCCCAATGGAGGAGTTAGAGAAAGGACTGAAAGAGTTGAAGGGGTTTGCAACCTCATAGGAAGAACAATATCAACCAAGCAGACCCCCCAGAGCTCCCAGGGACTAAGCCACCAACCAAGGAGTACACATAGCTCCAGTTGCATATGTAACAGAGAATTGCCTTGTCAGGGATCAATAGGAGGAGAGGTCCTTGGTACTATGAAGGCTTGACAGATACTCCAGAATAGGGAAATTGAGGATGGGGAGGTGGGAGTGGGTTGGGCGGAGGAAGGACACTTCATACTGGTCAAAGGAAAAAATCTACCAAGGTGAACACTCAATTCTGAATGTCTATGCTCCCTTATAGAAGGAGTAGGATGGGATAGGGGGTTTCTGAGGGGAGGGGGAACCTGTAACATGGATAACATTTGAAATGTAAATAAAGAAAATATCCAATAAAAACATTTTTATAAAAGACAAGACCTTTTCTATTGTGACCCTTTAACGTTTAAACTTCCCTTCTCATTTCTCAAAACTAATTTAGAAGTAGTACTTTGAAAAAACAAGTATCAGCTTTCTACACAGAGGACAGAAAGGGAAGTCGGGCTATCACGACAAATGAAAACACAGTAGATACTTTAAAGTACAGAAATGTGTTTCCTCTTAGATCTGGAAAGATCAAGATGTCAGCGGAACTGACCTCTCCGTAGATGTCTCTGCTTTGCTGGGAAAAGGCAGTCTTCTCCCTGGGATGTCACATGCGGTTCTCCATATTCTGGTCTCATGAGGACTCAGCGGTAATGGCAGGCTCCTGCCCTTCTTACCTAACTATAAAGACCATCTTCAAACACAGCACAGTCGGCTTGAGGCACTGAGGCTCTGCATGCAGCCCTCTAACTTCGTGGATGGTGAAGGCTGCAGAATGGAGCCTGGAAACACGGTGAGTGATACAGCTGGAGGTTTGCGGCGCTGCCATTTATGCTGCACACACGCTGAGGAGGGGGGAAAAGGAGACCCTCTTTACATGCTTCTGATTCTCTTACAGTTTACTCTGTGAAGGAAATATTCGGTGTTGACGTGTGTAACGTTGTTGATGGGTATGCAGCCTTGTCAAGCTGGAGGCTGACCTTCCAGATAATGGAACTGAAGCGTTATGCCACATCTCAGACTAGAAATGGTTTAATCCCATCTCTAACCCATCTTTTACTATGCTTAAGATCACAAAAAGTGCCCTAAAATTAACATAGTCTCCGCAGATTTCATATGAACGTGTTTGATTGATTTATCACTTACCAATCTACATTCTGCATACATAAAATCATTGAGAATCTAAGTTAAGTTCAAGTTGAGACATCAATTGCTTATGTAATTGCTCATCTTTTATTAAAACACGAGAGGGCGCCCTTCCCTTCCGTTAAAACACTGCTTCGAAATGAGTGGAAATATCAGAAAGGATTGCTCTGTAAAAATCATGGTTTTGTTTGGATAATTATGGGCTTGCTTCCATGTTCATTCCATTCTAATTTTGATGATACCAAAACCAGCATTTTAATTAATACTAAGCAGACTCGTAACTGAAAGGCCAGAAATACTCCGGTGGCGGAGATCTTTAAGCCTGAACAGCTGCTAAGCACTGCGGCCAACAAGTGTTTCGTACCTCTTGCAATTGTCTGTTGAGTATAATCAGCCTAAGTTTCTGTGTTTAGGATTGGAAAGGGTGCTCCATGATTGTATTCTGTAATCGCATAATCTCAAGTGAAGAATTAGTCTCGATCGGTACATCATCCTTTAACAAGAGTGCCAAAGAGACCAGCTGAGCATTAAACTAAGAACTGAAAATTCGGCGGGGCCCAGATAGTGATAACAACCAATATTTCATTAGCATCAGCTGGAAGGCAAACTCTAAGCATGTTATTAAACGATTTTAGAGACCCTACTGTAAACTGCTTTATTTATTCTCATTTTTAATATGGAAAGGGTAATAGCATTATGAGAAAAGCAGAGAGCCTAGCATGAAAGGTGGCTTCGTCTATTGGCATTACTGTATAAAAAGTTCATAGCCTTCATACTTTATACTTTTACTTTTATACTTCAGACTTTTACTTCATACTTCATAATTTTACTTCAGACTTCAGACTTTTATACTTTATACTTTACTTTTAACAGTTTGGAAAGCTGGGAGTTTTGACTGCAATATGCTTATAGTTGCAGCCTCTAAGGGCCTAGCCTCTGCTTCCAAAATGGCAAACAGAAACCTGTCTCACCACACAGTGAAAGACAGGACAGGTCATCTAGGTTGCTCTGTTTAGCACTTGTATACAGTTGTTGATCTCATTTGTGGGGGAAGGGTCCTCCTGACTCTGCCACAGCCCTGTTCTTAACCTAAAGTGGGCATTTTTCTTAGACACATTTACACCCTAGCAAAAGCCATTTGCAGATTTTAATAAATGCGACAGTTATGTTTGTATTTTCCTCAAGTAAGAAAGAATGAATTTGCAAGGATGGGTTTTATGACTTTTTAGTGGCAATTGTGGTAATGCAGGGATCTTACACTACAGCGGATGGTAACAGTGAGATATGTTCCGTATGAATACGTTTTAAATTTGAAAATATTCACCGATTCTGAAATCTTGTCGCTATCCTGCTAATTATTATCCATCTCAGTTAAAAATCTGAAGATCAGATTATTTCCAATGCACAAGTTTAAATCTGTGGTACTAGGCTGACACCATCGATGCAGTCTCTGACCTGAACACCTTTCGAGTGCTTTTAAGTTGAGAGAAGTATGGTAGCCCAGAAGGGCTGGGCAGAGCTCGGAAAAGCTGATGGGATGTTGCCAATCACCAAGGAGACCAGTGGCTAAACACCCGAAGCAGGGCTAAGCGCTAAGTGCAAGACTATGTCCGAATGCAGCATCTTTTTTTTTTTTTCCCGAGGCAGGGTTTCTCTGTA
This sequence comes from Apodemus sylvaticus, assembly GCF_947179515.1. Classification (NCBI taxonomy): domain Eukaryota; kingdom Metazoa; phylum Chordata; class Mammalia; order Rodentia; family Muridae; genus Apodemus; species Apodemus sylvaticus. The sequence continues at coordinate 19,417,761 of NC_067479.1, forward strand.
TAGCCCTGGCTGTCCGGGAACTCACTCTGTAGACCAGGCTAACCTCGAATTCAGAAATCTACCTGCCTCTGCCTCCGAAGTGCTGGGATTAAAGGCGTGCGCCACCACCGCCCATCTTATAAAGAACCCAATGTTTTTTTGTTTTTTGGTTTTTCTTTTATTTATTTATTTATTTATTTATTTATTTATTTATTTATTTTGAGACAGGGTTTCTCTATGTAGCCCTGGCTGTCCTGAACTCACTCTGTAGACCAGGCTGGCCTCGAACTCATAAATCCGCCTGTTTCTGCCTCCCAGGTGCTGGGATCAAAGGCATGTGCTACCACCGCCTTACCACGGAGAGCGCTCCCCGGATTTTATGGGGAGCATTCCGCAGACCCTTGACCAATCTTGGAGTCTTATCAAGAGGAAATGCTCTGCAAACACTAAGTCTACTTCGGGAACAGACTAACAACAACGATGGGGAAAGGGGTGGTGGTATAGATTCTATGGATGGAGTGCATTCATATCGAATGGAAAGCTTCTAAGAGCATTACTACAACTATCTGCTTTCACTAAAAGAAACAGGGAGAATATGAAAGAAAAGGCGGCTGTCAATTGCCGCCAGTTACTGGCACGAAGCAGATAGATACAATCGCTCAGCTGCAAATGTGTGATGCTGTTCACGGAACAAGAAAGTGGGCGGAACCAAGAGAAGCGGGTCTAGTGAGAGGCAGTGCACTCCCCCTGCCTCGTCCACAATGCAGCCCCCACAGGAAGACCGCACAAGACTTCAGTTTTCTACAAAATGCCAATACCTTCAAATCAAATTGACGATCAGATTTCAGATTTGATCAGGCCAGCATTTTCCTTCATTTCCCTACGCCCAGACCTGTTTTGGAAGGAAGCCGTCTATACCTTCCATCCAGTGCACACACTACACTGCAAGCTGTGTGTAACAGCAGATAACCTGCATGTTTAGTTGCATAATGAAACAAATACACAACGAAGTGGTGTATATACAAAAGAACCAATACCCAGAAGCTACCTGAATTAACGTTCAGGGAAACAAATAGCACTGTGTATATTATTTCTGTACTATATTAAACATTACTGACATATGTCTATTATACATATGTCTATTTTATATTTATCCTACTCAGTCTTCATAATGCTACTTCTATATATGCTTTCTGAAAAAAGTCTAGGGAATCACAAATTGAACATCTACCTTAAAACTAAATGAATCTGAAAATAATCAAACAAGACAATTAATTCTCCAAGTAAAGCTTAAAATGAATTAATGAAAAAAACATTTATTTTTGTTGAAATACATGAAGCTACAGTGTGTAACTCCGTGCAGAAATATTTAAGTAACATGATTTTTTACAGTTTAAATATAACAACCAAAGATTGATACTTTATGTTAAATACTTTTTTAAAAAAATTATATACATTGTCTTCCTTTTTTCCTTCCTTCCTTCCTTCCTTCCTTCCTTCCTTCCTTCCTTTCTTTCTTTCTTTCTTTCTTTCTTTCTTTCTTTCTTTCTTTCTTTCTTTCATTTTTTTCTTTCTTTTCTTAAAGGGAAGCCAGGCTGGCCTTAAACTTCTGCCTCCATTTTAACTTACTTACAAGTAAGTTAGTAGGTTAAAACATATAAATATATTTTAAATGAACTTTTGTTACTAGGGCTGACAATAGGAATTCTGACAGAACAAAAATGTGCTGTGAGAAAGACATTATGAGGAGCAAAAGCAGATGCTGGCTCCCGTCACTAATGGAATTGGTCTGAGCGCTATCCTACAATAATTTTACATTCTTAAATACTCCTGTCTGTAGTGTATGGGAGAAATTCCTGAATTGCTTTTAAGTAAAATAAAGACAAAGTTAATTCAGTATTTTGTCATGGTTGTCATGTCTTGTATAAAATTGAGTCTCGCTGGCACAGTTTGCTTGTTATCTCTTTGCTGTCTTTGCAAAAGCAAATGTTGAGGTGAGAGGATCTACAAACAGGAACTATGGGTAAATAAACTGTGTGACTAAGAAGAATCTGACAGCCCGAAAGAAGCTCAACGGAGTTCCCCACAGCTGGAAGGATACAAATTCTACCCTCAACAGAAATGAGCTTGGAAGTGCCTCCATTGTGAGTAAACTTTTATTCTAATCACTGAGAAATGATGTAACAAACCTCATAGAGGACACAGCTAAGCTATATTAGAACTTGTGTGCTGTGAGTGTAAAAAGGAATGTGTTCTCTGTGAAGAAGCTAAAATGTGTCAAGTTCCTGTGTGGTGTCAGAAAATTAGTATATTTAGCTAGGTTAGGTGGTCCACGCCAGTAGGCAAATGCTGAGAAAATGGAGGCAGAAGTTTAAGGTCAGCCTGCTTCCCTTTAAGAAAAGAAAGAAAAAATGAAAGAAAGAAAGAAAGAAAGAAAGAAAGAAAGAAAGAAAGAAAGAAAGAAAGAAAGAAAGAAAGAAAGAAAGAAAGAAAGAAAAAGAAGGAAGGAAGGAAGGAAGGAAGGAAGGAAGACAATGTATATATTTTTTTAAAAAAATATTTAACATAAAGTATCAATCTTTGGTTGTTTTACTTAAACTCTAAAAAATCATGTTACTTAAATATTTCTACACGGAGTTACACACTGTGGCTTCATGTATTTCAACAAAAATAAATGTTTTTTTTCATTAATTCATTTTAAGCTTTACTTGGAGAATTAATTGTCTTGTTTGATTATTTTCAGATTCATTTAGGTAGGAGACTTTGCTCTAACTGTTCTCAAATGGGTTGTGGGAAAATATACAGAAAATAACAAAAAAAATACACGTGGGAAAAATTACATTCGCTTTAACCATGTAGATAGAAATACTACTTGACAGAGGAATTGATTAATCAGTTGATAGCATAGGGCCAAACTGAACAAGGCTAATGTGCCCTTGGGTATTTCAGACATGGCTATAGTAATTGGATCCCTTTGTGCCAGTGTTTACTCTATACTTTGTTCTTTCAATGTTGCAAGTGTTGTAGGTTTTGTTCATTCATCTGAGCATGGTTTAAGACATTCTGTGCAGACTTTATTTTTCTTTCTTTCTTTCTTTTTTTTTTTTTAAATTTGGACACTCAATATTATTTCTCTTACTTTGGCTACTGTCATTCAGTGCATTACTCTCACTATGTTTAATTCTGCTAATTATTCTTTTTTCAATTTTTTTATTCGATATAATTTATTTACATTTCAAATGATTCCCCTTTTCTAGCCCCCCACTCCCCGAAAGTCCCGTAAGCCCCCTTCTCTTCCCCTGGGTCCTCCCACCCACCCCTTCCCACTTCCCCGTTCTGGTTTTACCAAATACTGCTTCACTGAGTCTTTCCAGAACCAGGGGCCACTCCTCCTTTCTTCTTGTACCTCATTTGATGTGTGGATTATGTTTTGGGTATTCCAGTTTTCTAGGTTAATATCCACTTATTAGTGAATGCATACCATGATTCACCTTTTGAGTCTGGGTTACCTCACTTAGTATGATGTTCTCTAGCTCCATCCATTTACCTAAGAAATTCATGAATTCATTGTTTCTAATGGCTGAATAGTACTCCATTGTGTAGATATACCACATTTTTTGCATCCACTCTTCTGTTGAGGGATACCTGGGTTCTTTCCAGCATCTGGCAATTATAAATAGGGCTGCTATGAACATAATAGAGCATGTATCCTTATTACATGGTGGGGAATCCTCTGGGTATATGCCCAGGAGTGGTATCGCAGGATCTTCTGGAAGTGAGGTGCCCAGTTTTCGGAGGAACCGCCAGACTGATTTCCAGAGTGGTTGTACCAATTTGCAACCCCACCAGCAGTGGAGGAGTGTTCCTCTTTCTCCACACCCTCTCCAATACCTGCTGTCTCCTGAATTTTTAATCTTAGCCATTCTGACTGGTGTAAGATGAAATCTCAGGGTTGTTTTGATTTGCATTTCCCTAATGACTAATGAAGTTGAGCATTTTTTAAGATGCTTCTCTGCCATCCGAAGTTCTTCAGGTGAGAATTCTTTGTTTAACTCTGTACCCCATTTTTTAATAGGGTTGTTCGGTTTTCTGGAGTCTAACTTCTTGAGTTCTTTATATATATTGGATATTAGCCCTCTATCTGATGTAGGATTGGTGAAGATCTTCTCCCAATTTGTTGGTTGCTGATTTGTCCTCTTGATGGTGTCCTTTGCCTACTCAAGACTCTGAAGAAGGAAATGGAAGAAGACCTCAAAAAATGGGAAAACCTCCCATGCTCATGGATCGGTAGAATCAATATAGTTAAAATGGCCATTTTGCCAAAAGCAATATACAGATTCAATGCAATATCCATCAAAATCCCAACTCAATTCTTCACAGAGTTAGAAAGAGCAATTATCAAATTCATCTGGAACAACAAAAAACCCAGGATAGCTAAAACTATTCTCAGCAACAAAAGAAAATCTGGGGGAATCAGTATCCCTGACCTCAAGCAATACTACAGAGCAATAGTGTTAAAAACTGCATGGTATTGGTACAGTGACAGGCAGGAGGATCAATGGAAAAGGATTGAAGATCCAGAAATGAACCCACACACCTATGGGCACTTGATCCTCGACAAAGAGGCTGAAAACATCCAATGGAAAAAAGATAGCCTTTTCAACAAATGGTGCTGGTTCAACTGGAGGTCAGCATGCAGAAGAATGCGAATTGATCCATCCTTGTCTCCTTGTACTAAGCTCAAATCCAAATGGATCAAGGACCTCCACATAAAGCCAGACACTCTGAAGCTAATAGAAAAGAAACTGGGGAAGACCCTTGAGGACATCGGTACAGGGAGAAAGTTTCTGAACAGAACACCAATAGCGTATGCTCTAAGAGCAAGAATTGACAAATGGGACCTCATAAAATTACAAAGTTTCTGTAAGGCAAAGGACAGACTTTATTTTTCTATCCATTTCTTCTATACTGAATTCAACGCTACAGTAAATTTTCCCCACACTGTTTAAAAAGAGTATCTTTAATTCACATCCTTACCCTAAGCTGTTGTGGTCTTCAAGCCCACACATGTGGTTCTAGACTTAGGGCCTGTGAATCCTCCTTGTATATGAGCCACATTTTCTAGAAATAGTTGCATAAACAAGACTAAAGAATAGACAATATGGAAGGGCATGTTAAACACAGAGAGGGTCACATTCACAAGAACTATAGGGAACTGGTGGCTAATGGGATGATTATTTGCCTTCAAGGGACCAGCTTCATCATTGACTTTCCAGTGTAGACTAGTCAGAGTGGTCATCCCTGAAATAACACACAAACAACAAAAAGGGACTCAATAGCTTGTATTTATGTGGTAGTTCCTTTTCAATTGCTGCGAAGCAGAACTGGGCAATGTCTAAAAAGAAAAGTTTTATTGGGGCTATTTGTTTCAGAAGGTGAGTCTGTGACATTGTACCGAGGACCATGGCAGTTGGTAAGCAGGCATGGCTCTTGAACACAGTATCTGAAAGTGTGTGTCTGACTCACACACAGAAGGGAGAGATAGAGGTAGAGAGAGAGAGAGAGAGATGGAGATAGACAGAGACAGAGAGACAGAAAGACAGAGAGACAGAGACACACCCAGAGAAAGAGAGAGAATGCTGAAAATGATATGGGGTCTTCAAATCTCAAAGGCCCTTAGGGCCATATATCCTCCAAGAAGGCCACACCTCATAATTCTTCCCAAACAGCTCCACAACCTGGGGTCCAAATATCAAAATATATAAGCTTAGGGGAAAATATTCTCATTTATGTTACCACATTCCACTCAGTGACTTCATTAGCAATTATAATGCAAATGTAGCCATATCATACCATAATGCAACATGCATTTAATTCAACTTCAAAGAGCCCCCAAAATCTTTCAAATCTCAAGGTTGTTTAAAAGTCCAGAATCTCTACTGAAGTTCAAGCCAATCTTGTAATTCCACCATGATGGAATGTAGTCCCTCAAGCTGTAAGGTAGAATTACTTTTTGACAGACATTTTGTCAGCACACAAGGAAACAAAATATCATCTCATGGATAAATACCACTCTTACTTAGAGAAACAAAGATTAAGAAAGTTAAAGAAAACATTAAAATGAATGCTGAAATAGCACAAAAGTAACATCATAATAAAGATCCATATATTAATTAAATAAACTCTCATTAGTTGTGGTTTATTCAAGTTTTGCTGAATTGGCTTCATGAATCTCTTATCCAAACAAAATGATCATTTTCTTATGCAAATAACAGTAAGAACAATAATTTAGGATAGTGTGGCATTAAGGAGAATAGCAGACTAGCTTCTCTAAAAGAAACACTGCTTTCATTCCCACATTCTGACATACGGTGGGACCACATTTCTGTTTCATGTTCCCATATCCTACCAAGATATTTCTTCTATAATCACATCCCAGAAGTTGCACGAACACTGGGCATCAGAAATATGCACACAACTTATACTTCACCATGAGTGACTGAATTCAAAGACATGTTTTCTTCTATGTTTGACTTCTGAAGTAGGATGGTCTTTACCTATTTAAGTTTCTTTTTAATAAATTAAGTTGACCTCTTTCTTTTCTTTACAAAAGAAAGTAGGGAACAATGCCAAAAAATAAAGCAAAGCAGATATAGATGCTTTCACTTATTAAATCTGATATCTCCATGTCATCTGAGTCCATAAAATGATAATAAGTCACTTGCAATGGGAGGTCTACAGTATACTTTATCTAACCAGGTCTTCTGACTGCATTAGATGTGCCCCAGGATTTAGGATGCTAATGTAGAGGGTTTTGAATTCCAGCTTCATGTGGGATACACAGTGGGTCTGTCACAAGAATCAAAACAAAGGAAACTAACAGCATAAAAGCAGTCTAAATTACTGATGGAGCTTGCACAGACAGTTGTTACTTATCAAGGACAGCAAGCAAAACAAAGGCAAACCTTCAAAATCATCATTGTTCATCGTAACAACTGCCCCTGGGACCTCTTCTTCAATGCAGTCTTTATATTTAGAAAGTATAAAGACTTTATATTTATTTATATTTGAGGTTTTATCATAAAGCAGTCTCACAGCCCATTTTAATAATATAGCTCATTCTGCATTTTATTTTGCATTAAGGTAGGATAGGATACTAAAAATGTATTTCTATGAAGGACCAAACAGTACAGTATATTTTAGGTTCCCAAGATTGTTCTCTCTCAACTTCTAATATGGCCACAACAGCACAAAATACACTTGGGCAATTCATAAACAAGCCCATACAATAGGATTTTAATAATGTTGTTTCCAAAATAAATGAACAATGGGTATTATTTTCCAACCACTTCTCTACATTGAGTATCCCATATTCATATTCTATTAATTTTCCTGATTTAAAACTGTACTTAATTAATTAAAATAAACTTGAATGTATAAAAATTTCTTTTATGATGCATTGCTTGGGCACCCATGACTCACAATAAATTTATGCAAGACGGATATTAGTTCTGGTGTCTTTCCTGCTTTTATGGCTGGCAATCTTATTATAAAAGTCAACGTTTTTTAGAGAATGTTAAAACTAGAAGAATTTGAAGAAAGTATCATAGCTCTTCTGGATGAAAGTACTTGGGGGCAGTTGCTTCACCCCATTTCCAAAATAACTGCAGGGTGTTTCTATACCCACTCTAGCCCCTTTTAGCTCAATCACAAATGACACAGAGACCTAATAAATTTATTCCAACACTGCAAATCCTGTAAGTGGGCAGCTACTCATCTAGTCTAACCCTGCTGTAGCTTGGCTGCTTCCCAGCCACAAGGTCCTTTACATATGATCTGAGCCTTGTGCAGGCTGGCTGTGCTCCAAGTGTGTCCTCAAGGCTCCTCCTCTTGGCCCCTGCACGTGGTCTCTCCAACCTTCCTCCCTCTCTCTCTTTCTCTTTGTGATCTTTTTAAGACCACCCTGGCTGGGATCACAAGTTCTGCCTTTTCTTTCTCCTCTGACCAGTTCTTGGCTAAATCAGAAGTGATGTCTTTATTAGCCAATCAGAAATGATGCAAACAAATTTTGAGATGGAGTTGCTTAACTGTGCCAACATCTGGACGACAACCAGATGTCTGGGCATAGAAATCGGCATTTGAATACACTCCGCAAAAGCATCCCTTAACACTTCTGTGCTGGCTTATGTTTGGTCAACTTGACACAAGGTTGAGTCGTCTTGGAATAGGAACCTTCAACTGAGAAAATAATCCCACCAGATTGGCCTGTGGAAAAGTCTGTGAGGCACTTTATTAATTAATGATTGATGTGGTGGATCTGTCTTTCGGGGGGAGGGGTATTCCTGGGCAGGGACTCCTGAGCTGTGTAAGGAAACGTGTAAAACAAGACTTGAGAGGCAGACTAGAAAACAGCATTCTCCCACGGTTTCTGCTACAGTTTCTGCTTCAGATTCCTACCCTGAGGAATCCCTGCTCTTTCTTCAGTGACAGTCTAGTATTTGGAAGTACAAGATGAAATAAATGCTTTCTTCCTTGTCGGACTGCATGTCTGCCTAGCTACTGAGGAGTCCCAATCTCCTGTGTACCCAGATGCTGTAGGGGTGCCGCTGAGAGTTGGGAACGGGAATCCACAGTCCTTACTTCCCCCAGGGGCATCTAGGTGCCAGGCAGGAAGGGGAGGGCAGAGCCCAGGTATGTGAACTAAACCTGATTTGGTTCCGAATGAATGCTGAGAGTCCAGAGTCAAGGCCTTCTCCAGGAGATTTAGACTTGGCTCTTTAAGACTAAGATCCTTGATGAAGAGTCGGTCGGTCCTTGCTTGTCCAAGCTGTTTTATTTGATGGCGGATGTGAATGCATACACCTTACTCAGGGTGAATCGGGAATTAAATACCTTTGATTGGGACTGGATGCCTAAGCAGGGAAGCTCACTGACTGAACATTCGGGGCCTATGTAGATACCTCAGTAGCATGGAGAACCAGTAGTTTGGTTTTTATGCAACATGACTGGTTGCCATGGTCCTCTCAGTGGGCTGTCATGGTTACTTGTTACAGAGCATGTTAGGCTTGGCACGAGCTGGCCCCACTCCTGCCGCTCTCATTTCTGAGATCCCCCGGTGCCTAGCCTGCTCAACCTTACCAGTTTGTTCATGTGGTGGCTTGGTCCACTTGTCCCATAACTCCCCAAGCTGCTTTTTGTCGTGGTCTTTATGACAGCAATAGAAAAGCTAAAACACCTCTTAAATTAGAGAAGAAAAAGGCAAGTTTGCTGGTTTTGATAATATACTCTGAGTTGTAACGAAGGGTTGACCTGAAGCCTGTCGTCATTTGCTGTCTCAAAATAAATCATTTTTTAAATAACTCTACCTTAGAAATGAATATACTTCCATTGATTCCTTATACTTATGTAGGACTTTTCTTTGTATGAAATGAATAGATCTACTTAAACTTCTGAAGAAAATTAATTTCTTTTCAAAAATTTCAAATGCTAATGAAACATAATTAGCAAATAGGTTCCTATATTTGAGCAAAAGCATTTTAAATCCCTATTTATCATTAGTTATACTATTTAGCTCTAAATTTCTAGTCAAGTATTTTTGAGTTTTTGTGTTTTTTTTCTTCTGTGAGTTATATATTATTGATTTATCTTATCATTAAAACACTTTTCCTTTTAAATACGCTTTTCTTTTAAATTCGAAAATTTAAAAGCCAGTTCCCAGATGTTGTAAGATAGATGTTGCATTTTTTTTTTGATGAAATTAAATCAAGCCACACTCTGTTCTCCGCCTTTGCTGACCGTTCTGAACTCCTGAGAAGAGAACCACCGGCTAGCAGTGTCTTTATCCTCCTGACCCTGCCCCCTCTTCCTTTCCTAGAATCAGCTGCTCGTTTGTGAATAGAGATTTACTCTCCCTTAATCCTGGTAAGTCACAGAGATTTCTAACTTACATTAATGTCTCTCTTCAGTGCAGGGGCGAACAAAAGATACCAACCACGTGGACTCTGGCCCCGGATTGAGAACTCAAGCCTTGTGCATTCTGTGAGTTTGCTTGATAACGTATCCTTTGTGTTTTCTTCTGAGGACTGCTAGATGTAGTGGAACTTGTCTGGGTGGCAATGCTCGTGACATCCAAGTGCCTTTCCCTATCCTGAGTCGCACCGTGCAGAAGTACGGGTGTAGCCTGGCATATGAGCCTGAGCAGAGCAGCTCTCTTGAAGTGGCAGGGTAGAGACACAGCAAAGGCACTTCCCTTTAAGGGGGTGGCGTGCATAGCAGCTCCGGGCCATGAGACCGCACCGGGGCCCCTCAGTTAACAACGATGAGGCAGTTAAAATCTTAGCATGGTGTCTTTGGAAGGTTTTGGAAGTCCTTATAAGTTGATATAAATAAATACTACCTTTAATGTTAAAAGAACATTGCTTTATTATGAAGTAACTGACAGTTTGTGTTTTATAAAACATGTTACTATATAATAAAAAAAGAAATTTATCTTTCAATAAATTCTAGCAAGATGCCAACAAATATGAGAAACCTGTTCTATTGGTTGAGGATGCTATCTTAGGATTTTCATTGCTGAGAAGAGACACCTTGACCAAAGCAACTTATTATTATTATTATTATTATTATTATTATTATTATTCCATTCATTTACATCTCAAATAATATCCCACTTCACGGTTACCCTTCCACTACCCTCCCTCACATCTGCCCTCTCCCCCCTCCTCTTTGCCTCTGTGAGGGTGCTCCCCCATGCACCCACCATCCCCCATCCTACCCCCTCCACCATATGTATCTAGAGCCATGGATCCCTCCCTATGCAATCCTTGGTTATGAGGACGCTCTTATTAGGGACAATATTTACTTGGGGCTGGCTTACAGGTTCACTCTATTATCATCACAGCATGAAGCAAGGCAGCACCTAGGCAGACACACTGCTGGAGAAGGAGCCACGGAGTTCTACATCTTAATCTGAAGGCAGCCAGCAGAAGACTGTCTTCCAGGCAGCTAGAAGAAGGCTCTCAAAGCCCACCTCCACAATAACACACTTCCTCCAACAAGGCCACACCTCCCATAGTGCCACTCTCTGCGCCAAGTGTATTGAAACCACTGCAGATGCCGTAAGAAAAATGCTATGAAATGAGTTGATTAATCAATAAATTTCTCTCCCTGCAAATCACAGCTCTGGATTCTACAGATAGCCATGTTGGTGGATTTTATGTCTTCTGGTTCTTGGTTCATAGTCTAAAGGGGAAAAGAGGTCTCTGAGGGCTATTTTATAAGGACACATACCTATTTGAGAGGATCTCAACTTTACTGGTAATCCCCCATGTGCCCCGTCTTTTAATAACATAATTCTGGTGCCTAGTATTTCAACCATTGAACCTAAGGAGGGCAGGGACTACAAATCTATAATAATGTCATATTTGTGACAAGCTTGCGTTGCTCAGGAGACACACAGCGTGTGATGGTTGTGAGAACATGCTTCCTACTATTCTCTACAATGTAATAGGTTAGCTCCACCAGGGAAGGGCCTCAGAATTCATGTGTGATGGCCATGATCAAGATTTAGCATCCTCTTTATGAACTATAATCCTGATTGGGAATTTTCTTTTCTTTTCTATTCTATTTTTGTTTGTTTGTTTGTTATTTGAGACAGTGTTTCTCTGTATAGCCCTGGACGTCCTGGAACTCACTCTATAGACCACGCTCAGAAATCTGCCTGCCTCTGCCTCCCAAGTGCTGGGATTAAAGGCATGTGCCACAACTGCCCGGCTGGGAATTTTCTTTTCAATGAAGGTAAGACAGGGACAGTTATCCAGATAATCTCCAAACATTTCACATCCTTATTCTATTGTAAGTTGTTCTGCTTTTTTTATTTACTTGTTGAAGCATATAAATACAGTTAACTTTCAAAACTATATAGTACTTTGTACTTTTTATTAGAAATTCTTTAATTTTAATTTTATTTATTTTACATCACACATAACTGCAGTTTCCCTTCCCTGCTCTCTTCCCAGTCTTTTCCCCCATCCCCTCCTCTCCATCTCTTCCTCCTCACTTCCCCTCCTCCCCATCCCCTCTTCCCCATCCACTCCTCCCCCATCCATTCCTCCCTCCTCCCCTCCTCTGTTTCTCTTCAGAAAAGGGACTGCCTCAGTGGATATCAACCAAGGATGGCATATCAAGTCGTAGTAGTACTAGGCACCTCAATTTCTACGGCTAGAAAAGACATCCCACAGTGGGAATCGGTCTCAAAGGCAAGCAGCCAAGTCACAGACAGCCCCTGCCTCCACTGTCAGGGGCCCCACAAGATCCAGCTACACTTCTCTAGCTATGTGTGAAAGGCCTAGGTCAGTCCCAGGAAGGCTCCCTGGTTGGCAGTTCAGTCTCTAGAATTTCTATCTTTTAATGTTTGGTAAGTGGTGAATAAAATATGTTCTGCTTTTATCGTTGATAGAAGCCTCTGCTTAGTGTTTAAATTTTGCTTCACTTTGCATTGTGAAATATTTTAAAGAAAGACAGGTGTTTCTACACCATCCAGGTCAATTTTATGATAGCCTTTTGCCTTTTTTTTCTTAATTAGCTCTATATTATGAAACCCCACCCCCAACTTCTCCTATTCCAGCCTACTCTTTGCCCATGCTGATGTCCTTTATGCGGGCCCTGAATGATGTGCAAGGGTGTGTGTCGTATGTCTAGATGTGTGAATACAATCTACATTGTCTCCTTGATCTTCTCTTGCTCCCTTCTGATAGCACCACACACACAAACACACATACGCATACACACACACACACACACACACACACCTGAACACATGTGGAAGGGTGAATTAGATGCAGGTTTCCCTTGAATCATTATCATCACAGCCCCTTCTTTGCTATAACTGATCTATATTTTATTCATTCACAGCACATGGGCAGCACAAATAAATAGCGCAGCATCATGTCCTGCCTTCCAGTTGTTTTGTTTTGTCTTTTTATTGGAACTGATGAATATATTGCACATGTATAAAAGTATAATGAAGAGCAGAGATGTTATTCTTTCCCTATCTGTAACACTGTAGTACTGATGAAAATTAACAATTTTGCATGAGACTTCTGTTTTCTAGATAACAAAATCAAAGCTAAGTACTATATGCTCAATATTCTCAAATTTGTATAAATCCACGTCTGAAAAAACTACATCAAATGTGCCATTTTCAGGCTGGAGAGATAGCTCAGCAGTTAAGAGCACTGACTGCTCTTCCAGAGCTCCTGAGTTCAATTCCAGGCAACCATATGGTGGCTCACATCTGTAATGGGATCTGATGCCCACTTCTGGTGTGTCTGAAGAGAGCAGTGGTGTATTCATATACATAAAATAAATAAATCTTTTTTTAAAAAGTACCATTTTCTAAGAATTTCTGGGTATTAGATATATGGTGTAATTTAAATTGTGGTATATTACTGAAATTAATTTTACAAATATATCCTATTACCAATTTTATACCTTAAGAGGCAAGATATACAAGAAATGAACAGATTTGCCAAATATAGAAAATGGATAAACTGCACATGATAGTGGACATTGGTACACTCTGGACCACATCTGTTTGTCGGACACTCTGGACCCAGAGACAGGGATACTCCAAGTTTGACTACATAGTGAAACTGTCTTTAAATTAATCAGATACTACCAACTGGACAAAGAATGATTTACCATGAGCTATTCAAAGGTAAAACAGAGAAATAAAACTCCACAGAAACTAGACCAAAACCACAGTGCTGGAGTTAAAAGAGAAAAGCAGAGAGTAAGAAATGAAAATAAATAAACTCAAATAGGTAATAAATATATCATGTCACAACTATCAGCTATAATTTGCTCCTCTATCGTAACTGTGGAGTAGGCATTATTTGTGTGTGTGTGTGTGTGTGTGTGTGTGTATGTTTCTACAATTCTGAAAGAAAATGGAAGCATGAAAATATTGACTTAGTCATGTTCTTTCTTTTTTTATTGATATCACATATCTTTTTTTTCTTTTCTACATTCTTTGTTTACATTCCAAATGCTTTCCCCTTTCCTGGTTCCCCCCTCCCCATCGGTCTCATAAGCCCTCTTCCCTCCACCCATTTCCCATTCACCCCCCTCCCATTTCTCTGTCCTGGATTCCCCTACAATGCTGGATCAACTCTTTTCAGAACCAGGGCCCTCTCTTTCCCTCTTCTTGGGAATCATTTGATATGCTAATTGTGTCTTGAGAATTCAGAGCTTCTGGGCTAATTATTATCCACTTATCAATGATTGCATTCCATGTGTATTCTTTTGTGATTGGGTTACCTCACTTAGGATGATATTTTCCAGTTCCAACCATTTGCCTAAGAATTTCATGAATTCATTGTTTTTAATTGCTGAGCAGTATTCCATTGTGTAAATATACCACATTTTCTGTATCCATCCCTCCATTGAGGGACATTTGGGTGCTTTCCAGCTTCTGGCTATATAAATAAGGCTGCTACAAACATAGTAGAGCATGTGCCATTATTGCATGCAGGGGAATCCTCTGGGTATGTGCCCAGGAGAGGTATAGCAGGGTCCTCTGGAAGTGTCATGTCCAGTTTTCTGAGGAACTGCCAGACTGATTTCTTGGATGGCCAAGAAGTACCTTAAGAAATGCTCAACATCATTAGTCATTAGGGAAATGAAAGTCAAAACAACCCTGAGATTTCACAAAAACACACCAGTCAGAATGGCTACGGGTTAAAAATTCAGGAGACAGCAGGTGTTGGTGAGGATGTGGAGACAGAGGAGCATTCCTCCACTGCTGGTGGGGTTACAGGATGGTCATGTTCTTTCGAAGGGTCAAAAAACCTTCTAGATATTCGAGGATGGAGCTGAAGCTTGACATTTTGTCTCTTTCATGACACAACAAATTAACAATCAAAGACGGGTATAAAGCCCGGGGCGAACATGCTGTCTTCCTGTTGCAGGCTTTTGTTGCCCTTGAGGATACTGGTGGTGGTCTTGCTAATATGATATAATAGCTTTATCATTTTGATTTTAAGCAAGTAATGTAACGCTGGGACAAGGAGCACATCATCAAAACTCTCAGGGTGACATTGTCTCTACCAGAAAAGCTGCCTTAAGACTGTCTGACTAGGTGTTTCCGCTTTCAAATTCCACAGTCTCAAGAAACAGAGTTCATGGGCACAAAATACAGTATTTTTAAAGCTACAAAGGCTTTAAATTATCTAGTTTGAGGAATCACCGGGATGAGGGACTATTTGACAAATATAGTTTGCCACGCTTTGATGATTTTAGAACAAAGACAACATTTTCTTTGTGAAGGCCCTCTCTGAAGAGTGAAGCTTCATCCTGGCTGACACCTGTGAAGCAGCTAAATGACAGTGTTTCCTGGTTCTCATTCCTTTGTGTTTGGCAAGATAATGGAGAAACACTGTTCGGAGGCACTGACAGAACACACAGTCAACTTCAACATCATCATAAAAGATGCAGTGCCGTTGCTCAAAGCTATCAGAAAATAACCCACCATTATTGGCTCATCTGAGCTGGATGAGAATCTGTGCATCGCATTCAAATGGTATAAAAAATATTTGAACCCTTTGGCATTAAATTTGGTAATAATGTAGACTATAAGCAATAAGTCAAATTAGTATATATTTCAAAGAGAATGTAAATGTTTTTACTACTCTAAAACTTTTTGTGCTTTTCCTTCTGGATTTTAGGTTTCTTAAATTTGTTTATGCAATTTTTTTTCTCCTGTCTGGATAGCTTTTTCTTCCAATATTCAAATACAAAATTCCTATTAAAAGCAAATATCCGTTTTATTTTTCCACTCACTCTGCAGCAGTCTTCCATGGCTGGCTTTTGTATAAAGCTCCTTGCTAGTTATTCAGCTGCTCTCCCACACAGCGAGCTAGTCACAATCAGGACAAATCCCTCAATTCAATTTTATTCATGCAACTCAATTCAAAACAGCCCATTCCAACTTAGCTCAACACATTCTACTATGTGTTGATGCCAATTCAAATCCTGTCCTGTTTTTCCCTTCTTCCATTTTAATTTTATTTTTTTAGATGATCTGGTAATTTGGTCAATCATTGACCTTTCCTTTCTTTGGATGGTGGATATTTACAGTTGGATACTACTCTCTAGTGTTTCCAGATTTTTACGTTTATTATATTTATTGCATTTTTTACTCATTTTTTCCAGATTTTAATATTTATTGACTATTTCCAAAAAGTTGTTCTTACTGTGATCTGTTCAGTGAACTTTCCAGGTTGATTTCTAATTTTCATATCTTTTGATACAGTAATAGAAGCATATGATGATAACATTTGTCTACGGCGAACTTTATTAAAACGGTGTTTTGTCACTTGGTTTTTCATGCTAAGAGAAAAAACTCCGTATAGCTATCACATCTATGTGAATACTTCTAGTCATTTTAACGTTAAGATTCTTTTTGTCTGTTCACTTTTTTTGTTTTTGGTTTTTTTTTGGGGGGGTTCTCTGTAAACTAAAAAATTCTATTTAGCATCGCCATATTCATTAAATCAATTGGGCCCACTCTTTCTATTGTTGGAAGCAGAAATACTCTTTTTAAAAAAAAAAATCACCAGTAAACTATCTGTAGATATTCACTAAAATTCCTCTGGACTCTGTTTTGGTTACTTTTCTGATGATGTGATAAAATTCTGTGACCAAAGGCAAGATACCTGACAAATACAGAGGTGGATGCTCTCAGTCAACTATTGGACTGAGCACAAGGAACTAGAAAAAGGACCCAAGGAGCCGAAGGAGCTTGCATTCTCAACAGTATGAACCAGATACCCCCCCCCCAGAGCTTCTAGGGACTAAACCACCAACCAAAGAGCACACATGGAGGGACCCATGGCTCCAGCTGCATATGCAGCAGAGGGTGGACATCAAAGGGAGGAGAGACCCTTAGTCCTAAGAAGGCTCGATGTCCCTGTGTAGGGGAATGCCAGGACAGGGAATCTGGAGTGGGTGGGTTGGTGAGCAGGGAGGGAGGAATGGGATAGGGTGTTTTCAGAGGGGAAACCAGAAAAGGAGATAACATATGAAATGTAAATAAAGAAAATATCTAATTTTTTTTTTAAAAAAGAGTTTGTTTTGGCTTAGAGTTCCAAAGGCCTAGGTGTCCATGATGGCAGGGGAGGCGCGGCAGCAGGGACCAGAAGCTCTGAGATCACATCTCTGTAGCACACGGGAACCAGAGAGAGTGAGAAGGAAGTAGAACAAAGCAACAAATTCTCAAAGATGTCTCCAGTCCTGATTCCTCCCGCAAATCTCCATGTGATAAAATCCCATAACCTACCCAAACAGTGCTTCATCTGTTGGGTGTTCAAATGTATATGAGAGACATTTTTTAATCAATCTGCAACAAAAGTATTTAAACATGATTTCATTTCCATTTTTAGTTTTTAATTCTGATATGGCTTCTAAAGAATACTAGAATTATTAGTATAAAAAAGTTACTACTAACCCTATTGCACATATTTTGTATAATGGGCACATATGTGTATATTGGTAATTTATAAGAGTGGCCCCTGGTTCTGGAAAGACTCAGTGCAGCAGTGTAGGGCAATACCAGAACAGGGAAGAGGGAAGGGGTGGATGGGGGAATAGGGGGAGGGAAGAGGGTTTATGGGACTTTCGGAGAGTGGGGAACCAGAAAAGGGGAAATCATTTGAAATGAAAATAAAAAATATATCGAATAAATAAAAAACTTATGCTTTATAGGCAAATTTTAAGAAATTACCAAGTACCAATGGAATGAAAAATGGTAGTATTCCTGTGTACCAGGCACTGCTTTACACGGTGCCTTCTCCCCTCTCTTCTCCTGTTAAATAAATGGTATCACTGTCAACTAAGTAGCTCCTACTTGATCTCAGCAATTATTCGTCTCATTGGCAGTTTTCATTGTAAAATACACAGAATCCAGCAGCCTCTCACATGGATTTTCCTCCTTCTTTTGCTGACCAGTGTTCAGGATGCTCAGCCAATATCAGCAGCCAGAATGATGACTCCAAACGGAAATGGAGTCATGCCATTTCTATCCAGTACTGCGTATACCTACTGAAAGAAACGGTTTCTCACAATGACTTGTGATAGTCTACAGAATCCAGACTTATCCACTTCTCCATCCTTAGTTCCTTAGGTCCTTCCTCTTCTCGCTTTTCTCTGCCCATAGATATTCTTTCCAATCCTGACGTGCCCCTTGCTCCCTCTGGTTCTGAATCCCTTCCCTGGTTTCACCTGTCCCTGTCCTTCTACCCTTGACTTACTCAGAGGCTTTGCTGCCATAGAGGCAGAGCAACGTGGCAGTCTCAGGTTTGTCTTGAACAGTACAATAGAGCATCATGTTAGTCAAATGCTCCCGTGAGTCAACAGGTCTAGTTAATGACATGACTTGGAAATGTAAATATTTCCCACTTTCTCCTGTTTTAGTAGTATAGAATCTTCAGTTGTCCTGTTTTGTTGGTGGGGCTTTTACTTCTGTTTTTCAATCGTATTAACTCTACAACTTAATATGTGTAGCATTTCCACAGATAATGCAGGCATCTTGCTTTGAATATAACCACCTTCCCCTCTGTTCTGTCTCTGTCCATTCCCTTCTTTCTTATCCATTCCCACATAGTCCATCTTCTACCTTTATGTCAATGGTGGTGTGGTGTGGTGTGTGTGTGTGTGTGTGTGTGTGTGTGTGTGTACTTGTGAGCTTCTACACATAAAAGAAAACATATGACACTATTTTTCTGTGTCTGGCAAATTTTATTTTACAAGATAAGCTCCAGTTCTATCCCTTTTCCTGACCATGAAATGATTTCAGTCTTCCTATAGATCCACTCTGTGTACACTTTAACTCTTGTCTATTGAACCTTGTCCATAGAGAAAAAGCTGATATAAACATGGGTATGTGTAGTAAGCTGACTTCCTATATGATAGTTCTTTATTCTTTAAACCGCATACTTACTTTCACTGTGTCAGAATAGGATTATAATTCCAGCAACAGTACACTGGATTCTTTTCTGTAATCTTCAGTAGCATTTGTTACATTTTTCTGTTTTCCTTTTTTATAAAGGATATTCAGGCCAGGGTGAGATGAATCTCAGTCAACTTAATATGCATTTCGCCAACAGCTAAAGGCATTGACCATTATTGTTTGTTTTGGGGGGGGGTTGTTTCTTTTATCATGTAAAGAAACCAAACCCTGGACCTGCTAGGGTTCACAACTGGCCATTAGTTACAAGTGCTTTCTATTTTGAGGAATGTCTATTTAAAGTATTTTCTCATTGGTTGGTTGAATTCCTCAGTCCCTTAATGTTAAATTTTTACATTGCTATGTGTTTAAGGTAGTCTCTGTCTGTCTCATGAACAGCTGACAATGCTTCTTCTGTAGGTAGCTTCACATCTTTGCTAGATCCTTCCGTTTTAAAGGTTTTCATATGACGTAACCCCATCTGTTAATCTTAACTTTTTTTTTTCCCTGAGCCTTTGAAGAGCTATTTAGGAAGTCATTGCCAGTGACAATATTTTGAAGACTCCCCTATGCTTTCCTAGAGTAATGTTTCTAGCTTCATATTATGTCTGTGCTGGACTTCATGTTGACTTGCCTACGGGCTGAGAGATAAAGATCTGTTTTCAGTAGTCTGCAGGTGGTGTTATTTCTGGGTCCTGTCTTCTAATCTACTGGTCTAGCGCTCTCTCTCTCTCTCTCTCTCTCTCTCTCTCTCTCTCTCTCTCTCTCTCTCCCTAGCATGCTTTGAAGGCAGGTATGGTGATGCCGCCAACGTTGTTCATTGTAACCCAGAATCACATTGACTATGATGCATGACCTTCTGTGAACACTTGGTTTATGGACTTTAGGCTTGCTTTCATCGATTCTGAGAAGGCTACTGTTGCCTTTTGGTGAAGCTTTCATGGAATCTCTAGGTCTCTCCTATCAGCACAGTGCTTCTCATTGTTATTTCTCCCAACCCATTAACCTCAGGAGGAGCCGTCCATCTTCTGACTTCTTCTTCCGTTCTTTTCCTTGATGTTCCAGGATTTTTCCTGTTGGGGGTTCTTTCCTCTTGGTTGTATTTGCATTTCAGTTTTGTTTGGGAGGGTGGTAATTTTAGTGACTTGTTTTCTTTTTTTTATTAGATATTTTGTTTATTTACATTTCAAATGATTTCTCCTTTATTTATCAATGTAAGGCTACTGTTGTTGGTGTGTTGACTTGGCATCCTGCTACTTTGGTGAAGGTTTTCAACTATGCCTCGAGTCTTATGCTGGGTTCATTAGGACATTTGCCATGTACAGTGACAGAATCTGTAAACAAGGATATTTTGAGTCTGGTTTCAATATTTGCCTCATTTTCTTTTCCCTCTCTTATCAGATTCCAACACCTAAGATCTCTAGTCTCATATTGAGAGTAGCAAAGACGTACAGCTTAAAGTCTTGTTGTTGAGTATACGAAATATGGCTGTCCATTTCCCCCATTAGATATTCTGCTTTAATACCCAACGTTTTACTGACTAGCTGATAATCATTTGATGAAACTCAAATAATGTATTTAACTGTCATGCTCATATTAGTTTAGGCTGGAGAATGTTTAAAATAAAAACTACATTTCATATAGAAGCAAGTTGTCTCTTAAATCAGTTGTGCCCACGTGTATCCACGTGATTCCTGCAAACTTCCCTTAAGCGCAAAACAACACTACATCTGACTGATCGCTTCAGTAAGCCTTCTATCTTTTAGACCTGAAACAATCCATACAATGTTATAATTTCAGTGACTCAATGTAAAGTATCTTGTCTCTGTAAGGTTATTTTCTTCTTGGCATTTGACAGACTTAAAAGAAGTAATATAAACAGTGTAAAATGACACGTGGCATAAGTACACATAAGTTATTCTGATTCTAAGTTCCTGCCCCATTATGTCTCTATGACTATTCCATCTAAGAAGATTTATATAGAAATCTCTATGTAAACTTTCCAAATTAACATTTTTAATGGAATTTACTTTTACTTGCATTAATACATTATTTTCTTATGTTATTTCGAGTTAATTTACCTGTTATCCTAAAAAATTAAACGTCTAATAAGTTTTTATTTGTGAAAAAGTGTTTTCCTTTTTCTTCCCCCCCCCCCCCCCAGTTAAAATTGAAAAAGCAATATACCAGAGAGCTTTTCAGAAGCATGTGTTTGGACTGCCCTCTAGTGGTCCATTAGTTACTAACACCCAGTGAATTGGAACTAGACGGTCTGGGAAAATCACCACTACAAAGGTTATCAGTAGATTGATCATCAGTCAAGACACTGACTTTCAGAGCCAATAAGAAAATTGCCTCCTCATACAATTCTTGAAGGATATTAAAGATCAACATTCCTTATAACATTATTTTTACTTTTAAAACGTTGTGTTGCATTGCGCAGAAAAAATAAAAATGACTATTACTTCAAACACTGAAGTTGATACAAAGAAATATTATTGGCAAACATAGGCTTCTGAGTGCTACCAATGCCTCACCATTCCTGGTCACAACGGCTCCCCTTCTGAGTTATTTTAACTTTAAATTAGCCCCGTTGCTTTCTTACACTCATAATTATCTGTAGACATGAAAGTTTAGCATTCAAACCATTTAGCACTTAAAAGGACTTTTGTCATTTGTTACAGCTTGACCATAATTTAATAAGTGAATCCTAGTTGAAAACAAAAACGTTTGGGATTATTCATGACAAATGCTAACCATTTGGGGCAGAATAACTGCTTCATTTTAAATCATGTGCTACTTACTCCAAATGGATCAAGGACCTCCATATAAAGCCATACACTCTGAAGCTAATAGGAAAAAAACTGGGGAAGACCCTTGAGGACATCGGTACAGGGGGAAAGTTCCTGAACAGAACACCAATAGCTTATGCTCTAAGAGCAAGAATTGACAAATGGGACCTCATAAAATTACAAAGTTTCTGTAAAGCAAAGGACACCATCAAAAGGACAAATCGGCAACCAACAATTTGGGAAAAGATCTTCACCAACCCTACCTCAGATAGAGGGCTAATATCCAATATATACAAAGAACTCAAGAAGTTAGACCCCAGAAAACCAAATAACCCTATTAAAAAATGGGGTACAGAGTTAAACAAAGAATTCTCACCTGAAGAACTTTGGATGGCAGAGAAACATCTTAAAAAATGCACAACTTCACTAGTCATCAGGGAAATGCAAATCAAAACAACCCTGAGATTTCACCTTACACCAGTCAGAATGGCTAAGAATAAAAACTCAGGAACAGCAGATGTTGGAGAGGGTGTGGAGAAAGAGGAACACTCCTCCACTGCTGGTGGGGTTGCAAATTAGTACAACCACTCTGGAAATCAGTCTGGCAGTCCTCAGAAAACTGGGCATGTCACTTCCAAAATATCCTGCTATACCACTCCTGGGCATATACCCAGAGGATTCCCCACCATGTAATAAGGATATATGTTCCACTATGTTCATAGCAGCCCTATTTATAATAGACGGAAGCTGGAAAGAACCCAGGTATCCCTCAACAGAAGAGTGGATGCAAAAATGTGGCATATCTACACAATGGAGTACTATTCAGCCATTAGAAACAATGAATTCATGAAATTCTTAGGCAAATGGATGGAGCTGGAGAACATCATACTAAGTGAGGTAACCCAGTCTCAAAAGATCAATCATGGTATGCACCCACTAATAAGTGGATATTAGCTGGGAAAACTGGAATATGCAAAACATAATCCACACTTCAAATGATGTCCAAGAAGAACGGAGGAGTGGCCCCTAGTTCTGGAAAGACCCAGTGTAGCAGTATAAGACAAAACCAGAACAGGGAAGTGGGAAGGGATGGGTGGGAGAACAGAGGGAGGGAAGGGGGCTCATGTGACTTTCGGGGAGTGGGGAACCAGAAAAGGGGAAATCATTTGAAATGTAAATAAAAAAATATATCGAATAAAATTTAAAAAAAAATCATGTGCTGTTAAAAAAAAAAACTTTTTTCTCCAATTTCTGTTTGCTAACTACAAGTAATTTACAAACCAAGTCCCCTCATACATTTTCTGTGTGTATTTTATGGGAAATATTTACTTCTTCCCTTCTCCTTGTCTTAGAATTATACTAAGTAACATTTTATTTCCTTTTACCTCATGTTGTTAATAAGGATATGTTTGCATGCTTAATTTACTAGTTTAAACTGTATTAGAAAAGTGAAACTGTATTTCCTTAGTTGCAGAGAACAGGTTATACTTTTCAACTAAATTTCCTTTTTTGCATTGGTAGAAAGCACTACACAAAACCAGAAAAACAGGAAAACTTAAGGCAATAGGGGAAATTAAAGTATTTTTGAAAGGAGCATATAAAATAATCCTTTCCAAGAGGGTAACTCACATGAGCATTTTCTAAATGTACTCCTTGATAGAAATATTTCCTAAAGGGATAACTTCAGACCGATTTCTGATGGGTGCAGTGGGAATGAGGGCATTAAGGGAAGCACTTAGCACAGCACGAGATTTACAGAGTATGCATTATACATAGGCTATTCTTGCCAGCCTAATACACGTTAGATTTTATATATAATGCAGCAAAAATAGAAGCACAATATGTGTATGCTATGTTGAAAGATTCGTGTGCATATTTCAACATCATATTGTCTTGTTTTATTTTCTCTGGGTTTCAGATTTGAAACTACAAAGCTGTGTCCATAAAATTAATATGTAAAAGCATCTCCTTATTTGATGGACTATATACCTTACAGATATGTGTTGCTGAAGTGAACTCATAGTGAGGTATGTCTTAGATATTGCCTAGACCCACTGGGATCTAAGCCCTTTTTTTTTGACAAATCACTATAGTTCTAATAGTTGTGACCAAAGAAAAGTTATGATTACAAAACAAATTTATCTACAGGAAAGAATACATTTGGAAATGTTCTATCGTAGCACATTCTCAATTATTCAAGTAGAGTAGGTTTGTCTACACTCCATGGTGCAGCACTATAAACAGCCTTCAGAACTATAGCACTGTGGTAAAGCCTAGTTGCTATCACCTACCACCAGCATCACAGACTGAAGACTGAAAGGATGGGTTTTAGAGCTTGGTAAAATTACGATTTAAGTAATAACAGCCATCCCACTGTGACATTTAATACCAGTTCATTGTCTGAAACATAGTGGTAATAATACAAAGGAGGTGAGAAATATAGAAACCTGGGGAAAGGAGGGCTTGTGATGCTTCCTGAGTTATCTCGGCTGTATTGGTAGTAAGGAGAATACCTACCAAGTGTCCATCACTGTCACCTCTCCACGACACTCATCACTGACAGAGGAGAAGCCCATTACAAGCTGAAAATCTGAGGACACAGTTTGTAGCATATAATTGCATAGTTTCTGTATGTGTACATATATATGCATATATGTACATATATGTATATATTCAGACATTAAAAATGTCCACAACTTTTAGAAAGTTTACTCTGTGCTCAAATTTCAGGTTCAGAAAGGCAGAACTCTGCATGACATTCATTTCCCCTTTACAACTGCCGGTCGCCTCAGGAGAAAACATGAATTCAGCATTGGGAAATACAACATACCAGACTGTTGAGACAGTTTTACTCAGGTCACTGCCAAACAGGAGATTGTTCATCAGGTAGAAAACACTCAAGCAGGAGAATGAAAAATTGGGATTTCAGACAATAAAGAGCCTCAGGGAAAGGAATGGAGAATTTGTGGTCACTTGGGAAGGGTGAACGGAAACTTACCTCAGAGTGCCAGAAGACAGGGTGGTCTTCATAGCTGTCCAACCTCATACTCGTGGGCTGCATGGACACAGGAAGCTATGAACTATGGTTACAGCACAACGTAAAGCCATAAACTTACGTGAAATATGAACTTGTGAATTGTGTGAGAATTGCACACATGAGCACAGTGTGTTGTGATGAAGCCCACCCTGTACCCTTGCTTTGTTCCTTACTTTCTTCCTAACTCTTGAGGGAGTGGAACTATGTAGGTGACACCATTGAGACTCAATGTCAGAGGATGCCACATGTGGCAGACAGAAGGAAGAGTGAATTGATATAAGTCCTCTGCGTTTCCCATTCCCAAAGGTCCAGGCAAGCTTCAACACTGCCACTACATTACTACAGTCTTTCTTGGATGTGAAAATGTTCTCAATTTTTGAAAAAAAAAATCCCATTGTTGACTTAAAAACCATTTGGTCACTGAAGATTTTGAGGTGCTGTAACTTTTCCAATTAATTTGCCAAGGGCAGACATTTTGACAAATAGCCCCACTTTTCCTATATTACCTCATAAATATGCACTGTTACAACTTAAACATAATTGCCTTCAAAATATCTAAATCCATTGATGATATTAAAATAAGTCTTGTGATTTAAAAAGAGAAATTCGATTACCAGGAACATTTTCATGTGTGTTGTATTAAAAGGAAGTAGACAGGGAGATGGAAGAGAGCTTGACAGTCCCAGCAGCCAAACACAGTGAGAGGCAGCACACGTGTTTACCTTTAAAGCTTTCTGAGACAAGAACTAATCTTGAAGTTTGACCTCCTGTGGTGATATAATATATTCGAAGATCAGCAATATATTAAGTGTAGTAAATACTGAGTTTAAATTCTCTGGAAAATCTGAAACCAGTTCTACTTCAACATTGCTAATTTTTTTTCTTTTAAAGCACAGCGGAGCGGAGCAGCAAGTCCCAGAGTTCATGTTCCCACTTTCCCAATGACCAACACCCTCACTCGGCGTCTGCTCTTGAGAGTAATGTGTAACTGTGTCCATGTCTTATCCAGTTGTAATTGGAAAATCCATTCATCACCCAGGTGTGAGAGAGATTGGTCCCTAAGAGACAGATGACGGACTGTGAGGAATCTACCCCACCGCTCTCCTTCCCGTGGACTGGGCCCTGGGGACGCCGTTCACATCCAGATGGAAGGAGTGTCTGCTCCTTCACAGGGCCCAGGGAATTCCCACTCTTCCTCCCCATAGATAATAATTCTTGCTGATTCTACTCTCATCAAGAGCACCAGATGCTGCAAGCCATGACCTTGGAAAGAACACCACTGATCATTAGTACGAGAGTCATAAAACGAAATCCAGAAAGATGACCGACCGAAATGAAAGGGAGGAGAGGGAACTGACAGAGCACAAGCAGCAAAAACAGAAAGAAACAGAAACGTAAAGAAAATTTAAGGAAGGGTAGAAAAAAGGAAAGGATGTGGGTGACATAGGGAGTATCCTTTGTCATGTGTGTGCACTAGTTGTCATAGGAGTTGGATCCACATATTTTCTAGTCTAAAAAAGCATCTAGTCTAACAAAAAAAAAAAAAAAAAAACCCACAAACTTACAGAATTCTAGTTAGGAAACTAGGTCTGCATAATTACTCTTTTTAAAAACTATGGTTCTCTTAGGAATTATATAATTTGTATAATACCCAATCTCCCTACTTCTCTCTAATCATATTGCAAATAGCAGAATATTGAATAGTTCTAAGCTGGCCTTCTCTTTCCGTGTGCGGAGACGATCATAAAGTGGCACTATTCCTAACCTCTTTGCTAATCGTGGTGACTCTTGTCCTGTTGTTCCGGAAACGCTGACAGTTTCATCTTTCTCCTCTTTCCTCCCTGTGGGAGGAAAACATCTGCATGCCTTCGAGAAAGGGAGATGTTAGAACAGAGCTGAGGCCTTGCAGCCTATTAACCAGTGTTTACTTTTCCTTGGTCCTTTTCTTTTTCTTTGTCCACTGCTCATTCTGAAGGACAGCCACGTTTTACAGAGTCTAGAACCTTTTGTAGTAACTAGTTAATTCAATGTTTAATCATCACGTTTACCAAGGCTCTATTTTATGTCAACTGATGTGTTCAGTCACTGGAATTTTTAAAATAAAAACAAGTGGCCTTTCAAAGGACAGGAAAATAATCTTAACACAAGTCTTAAACTCTGTTTTTCCTTTGTTCCAGAGACTTTTAAAATGGAAAATATAAACATCATGAAAGAAACTATGTAAGCACAAACACTCTGTGGAGTGTCATCTGGAAACTTTGAACAGGAAAATACTATTTTAAGGGTTACAAAAATGGAAAAAGATACCCAATTTTTTTTGTTTGAACAAACAGTGAAATATCATTACTAACTATAAAATTCATGAAAACAAGAAAGGGAGGGTTGCAATAGTGAATGTGAGTGTGGGGAGAAGCTGGACGAGGGGAGTATCTGCTGGGTGAAGCCTCTCGGAGGACAGTTAGCCTAGGTTCCTGACTGCCAGCATAACAGAGTATCATCAATAGAGTCAAGGACTGGTGCTTGGCCGTGGGATGGGACCAGCTCAAGGTGAGCTGTTCATTGGTTGGCCATTCCCTAGGTCTCATCTCCATCTTTGTCCCTGCATTTCTTTTAGACAGGACAAATTTTGAGTCAAAAGTTTTGTGGGTAGGTTGGTGTCCTTATTCCTCCACTGGGAGTCCTGCCTGGCTACAGAAGGTGGCGCCTTCATGGTCCATATCCCCACTGCTGTGTGTCTCAGCTAAGGTCACCAGCATTGAATCATGTGAGTCTCCCCCATCCCAGGTCTGTGGCAGGTCCTAGAGACCCCCACCACCTCCCCACCCCTGAAAGCTACATTTTCTTTATTTCTGTACCTTGGCAAAGGCTGGCTATAGCGACTTTACTGCAATAAACAGAGATGTACAAGTATCTTTGTTGTAGAGTCCCTCAGGTATGTTCTTTGGTGAGGTATAGCTAAGTCATACACTAGCTCAATGTGAAGGTTGCTTTGTTTTGTTTTGTTTTCTAATGAACTAGCATAAAGATTTCCTTGCTGACTGGACTAATTTATATACCAATCAACATTCCTACCAACAAGTAACTTACAACTGCCCCACCCTCACAGTACCCAGCATGAGTTGTTGCTTGTTTTATTATAGCAGCCTTTCTGATTGAGATGAGATAACACCTGTTTGTTTTTAATTTCTATTTCCCTGATGACTATGAATGCTGTTGGACCTTTTTACCAGATACTTATTGGCCATTTCTTTTTAGATCTCTGAATAATTCATTAATCAGTTCTTTTTTTTCTTTTTATTTTCTACATTCTTTGTTTACATTCCAAATGATTTCCCCTTTCCTGGTTCCCCCCCCCCCCTTTAAGTCCCATAAGCCCTCTTCCCTCTGCCCATTCCCTCATCAACCCCCTCCCACTTCTCTGTCCTGGTAATCCCCTACATTGTTGCATCAAGCCTTTCCAGGCCCAGGGCCCTCTCTTTCCTTCTTCTTGGGAATCATTTGATACGTGAATTGTGTCTTGGGTATTCAGAGTTTCTGGGCTAATATCAACTTATCAGTGATTGCATTCCATGTGTGTTCTTTTGTGATTTGGTTACCTCACTTAGGATGATATTTTCCAGTTCCAACCATTTGCCTAGGAATTTCATGAATTCATTGTTTTTAATTGCTGAGTAGTATTCCATTGTGTAAATATACCACATTTTCTCTATCCATTCCTCCATTGAGGGACATCTGGGTTCTTTCCAGCTTTTGGCTATTATAAATAAGGCTGCTATGAACATACTGGAGCATGTGTCCTTATTGCGTGCTGGGGAATCCTCTGGGTACCCAGAAGTGATGTAACAGGGTCCTCTGGAAGTGTCATGCCCAGTTTTCTCAGGAGTTGCCAGACTGATTTCCAGTCGTTGTACCATCTTGCAATCACAACAGCAGTGGAAGAATGTTCCACTTTCTCCACATCCTCACCAATACCTGCTGTCTCCTGAGTTTTTAACCTTAGCCATTCTGACTGGTATGAGATGAAATCTCAGGGTTGTTTTGATTTGCATTTCCCTAACGACTAATGATGTTGAACATTTCTTAAGGTGCTTCTCAGCCATTCAAAATTCTTCAGGTGAAAATTCTTTGTTTAGCTCTGTACCCCATTTTTAATAGGATTATTTGGTTCCCTGGGGTCTAACTTCTTGAGTTCTTTGTATATATTGGATATTAGCCCTCTGTCGGATATAGGGTTGATGAAGATCTTTTCCCAATTTGTTGGTTGCCATTTTGTCCTATTATCAATGTCCTTTGCCTTACAAAAACTTTGTAATTTTATGAGGTCCCATTTGTCAATTCTTGATCTTAGAGCATAAGCTACTGGTGATCTGTTCAGGAACTTTTCCCCTGTGCCCATGTCCTCAAGGGTCTTCCCTAGTTTCTTTTCTGTTATTTTCAGTGTGTCTGGTTTTATGTGGAAGTCCTTCATCCACTTGGAGTTGAGCTTTGTACAAGGACATAAGAATAAATCAATTTGCTCTGCTATTGTGTTTTTCACTTCTTTATCTATTTTATATATTATTTCTCTGTGAGATGGGTAGCAATCTCTAGGCTACATATTTGCTGAACTGGCTGCTTTCCTTACTGTCCAAAAACTTGTTAAATTCATGTATTTCTATTTGTAAATTTGAGGTTTTATTTCTTGAGCTAATGGAGTATCCTAAAGAAATGTCCCCATATTTTCTTCTAAATTTTGTGACTTATGAGTTAAACACATTCTAAACTTTTGTATGGTGTATACTTTTACATTTTGTATGTTAAAGTCTTCATTCTTCTAAATATAGTGATTCTCCAGCACCACTTGTTGAAGGCATTGTCTTTTATCCTGTGTGTTTTTGCATGTTGAAAGAACTTAGGTGCTGCATCTCTGTAGGTTTCTTCTGAACCCTCTGTTCTGTTGCATTGATCTGTATCTGCCCTGTGTTGCTGCTACACTGTTCTTGTTGCTTTGGCTCTGTAGTATGACTTTAAATCTCAACATGGTTGTTTCTGACCAGATTGCTTTGACTAGTCTCGGATATTTTGTGCTTTAATGTGATTTTTGCATGGATTTTTACTTTTCTATAGAATGCTGCTTTAGCTTTGGTGTTCTGCAAATAACTTTGAATATAGAGGCATTTTTACAATATCAATTCTGCTAGATCTTAAGGAGGGAGGAAAGGGGGGTCTGTCTCTTCATTTTCTGGTACCTCTTTCAATTTCTTTCTTCGATTTTTAAATATTTTCACTGTACAGGTTGTTCATTTCTTTGGTTTGCTGGCTTAGGTTTATGTCTATATATCATTTTAAGGTATGTTGAATGAGATTGTCTTTTTTACTTTATTCTGACAAACATTATCAAAGTCAGGCTTATCTATATTCTCACTGAGACACTCTCCCAGAGTGATTCTGTCAAGTAGACAATTAAAAATAATCACAACAAATATTGTGGTCTGTTCTTAATTATTTGCTGCTAAATTTTGGGAATGGAACTATATTAAACAGACAATACTAGTAATTAGTTTAAAGCAACAGACAAAAATAGAAGAACAAAAACTGAACAGAAGTAGAGAAGAAAAAGACAGAGGGTAGAGATGAAGCAGTTTCACCTGAAGTTAGGATCAGAAGAGCAACAAATATAAAGAGAAATAGGCAGACAAGGATAAATGTAGCATACATGAACAACCAAGGTAGGAAGAAGTTCAGCTCCTGATTTGCGTGCACACACACACACACACACACACACATACATACACACACGAGAGAGAGAGAGAGAGAGAGAGAGAGAGAGAGAGAGAGACAGAGACACAGAGACACAGAGACACAGAGAGAAAGAGACAGACAGAGACACAGAGACACAGAGACAAAGAGAGAGAACAAAAGTGGTCCTCAGAAACTGAAATTAGATGTGAAGTAGATGTGCAGAGAAGAAACTGTGAGAACAGTTGAGAGCTCAGACTGTCTCTGTGCAGTCACTGCCAAGAGGATAAGTCTCTCTCTCCGTACGCTTGAGTTGAGCAGGTGTAGGGCTGTCTCTGTGTGTTATCAGGACAGCCATAAGCAGAAGATTTAAGAGACTGAAATGAAATTGTGTAATATAATTTGCATTGTATATGCCCGAACAATTTTTAGATGTTAAATTCATAATGTGTATGAATTTAACTATTTTTCTAATTTCCAATAACATCTATTTTAATTGATTTAATATCGATTTTTAAACTTTGTACACTAACTAACTTCAAATTATTGCCCTTAATTTACTACAGAGTGCTTACACTTCATAAGGCCACTAGCACTCACTCCATCACGGAGCATAAAGGGGCATCTGCTACATCATCTACTCTCAGCATAACTGTGTAAGTCTCAGTAAGATACTCGAAAAGGAAAAAAGATAAGGAATTTAAATTACGTGCAGTGTTTAAACAATGTTTAGGAATCTAGAATTTAGAAAATATGGCCCCCTTTCCCTTCTTCAATATCTAGAAATAAACTTCTGTGATAAGAAATTATATTTTTGTTGCACGAGTTATATTTAAACAATGATATCATTGAGGATCGAATGAAGCCCCTTGGATGAAATAAATGAGGTCCTTTCAGCCTGAGGCCACTAAAGCATTAAGCGCAGAAGGGAGTGAGACTGGCCCTCGTGAATTAACCTCCGCTGTGTCTACTGGAATGTCTTCTAGTCCTGGCTAAAGTGCATCCCTGTGTGCTTCCACTTAAGTCCATCTGCCAGACTTAATGCTATTCCTGAGGGAGGAAACCTGTCAGAGCTATTTCTCATTTAATTTGCAAGGACATCCTGTTTAGGTACTTATCAAAAGAACAAAATAGTTGAAGCCAAGTAACACAAACTCTGCTTTAGTACACTTCACAGAGTGGATTGAAGTAACAGCATACGTTGAAAGGGAACTACAGCTTACTTCTTACAATTTAGTAAGTATGCCCCCAAAATAGGACTTTGACAACTAATTTTTTAAATATTTGCTTTATATATACCAAGGGACTTTTAGGTGTTCTCACACACAGAATTCGTATAAAAATACAAAATCAGAAACCATGCTATATAGAAAAGACCTGTAGGGTTAAAAAATATATATATAGCCAGACAACCCATTTTGAGACAAAAAAAAAAAAAAAAAAAAAAAAAAAGATGGCATTGCTGTAGAGTCAGTTCCCCACCTACCCTTATGATCTCTGTTACTTATTCGCGGAATGAAACTGCTGTAGTCAGCCATTCTGGGCATCGTGAAGTATGTTCCTCTTAGCTAGCCCTTTATACCGCTTACCAAAGGCCGGATATTTGCAGTTGTTGGCACTTGTTGTCTAAAATGCTGTTAATGATGTAGGCAGCACACACTGAAGGAGCAAACTCGGAGTCTGGGAGAGATCCCAGGACTGAAGATTGTCTCTGCTGCAGGACAAATGCTTTATTACTTACAGGGTTAAAAAAAAAATCAGAACCATAACGACTGAAGCAGAGCCACTTGTGTTTTTATTGAATATCGTCTTCATTTACATTGCCAATGGTAAAACCTTTCCCGATTTCCCCCCTCCCCAAAGACGCCCAATCCCTCCTCCCACCCCCTGCCTCCATGTATATGCCCCTCCACCCGACACACTCCCACCTCCCCGCTCCTCCCGCTTGGTTTCCCTTTGTTGGGGCCTCTGTTGAGCCTTTACCTGACCAAGGACCACTCCTCCCACTGATGCCCAACAAGGCCTTCCTCTGCCACATTTTTGGCTGGAACCATGTGTACCCCTTGGTTGATGGTTCAGTCCCAGGGAGTCTTGGGGCGTCTGGGTGACTGAAATAATTTTTTCTTCCCATGGGGCTGCAAATCCCTTAAGCTCCTCCACTGGGGACCCCACACCCAGGCCACAACCAATAGAAGTTGGTTGCTAGCTTCTGTATTTGTAAGGCCCTGGCAGGGCCCCTCTGGAGACAACCATGGCCTGCTCCTTTTGGTATACACTTCTTGTCCACCATAGTAGTGTCAGGGTTTGTTGGCTGTTTATAGGATGAATTCCCCATGTAGGGCAGTCTCTGGGTGGCCTTTACTTCAGACACTGCTCCACACAGAGCCACTTCTTAAGATCATCAGAAATTACAAAGGATTGTGTGTGCTTTGTGATTATGTAAATAAAATATAACTGCCTGCTCTTTGTGCGCTTATTGTAAATTTGTTTGGGGTCATACATTTCCTCACCAAGACCTATTTGTTTTAGAATGGAAGAATATGAAGAAAACAATTTAAAAATTTCAACTTGTGAGAATATAAGAAAAACCAGTGTGAGAAGGTGTCCTTGTCAGTGACACAGATGACCACAGGGTAGCAGTTAAAGCATTCATCAGCAAATAATAACACAAATAAATGTATTTTCAAATCTAGGAACAGTCAAAGAAATGTCCCTGAAGAAATCTTTAACAAGTAACCTTGTACAGAAAGTAGCAAGTTTTCAGTTAGGTTTCTATCATTTGAAAAAAAAACAAAGTGTGTACACTTTGCTTTATTGTACATAATTTTAGGAAGTATGACATTTGAATGGCAGCTCAAAAATGTATAGAAAATTGAAGTCACTTGTTTTTAATGACTTACTAGGAAATCATTACTTACAGAAACAGCATACTGAAACATGGGCGATTAGACCAGTTTTAAGCAAATGGCTATGTGTTCTGTGCGGTATTTATTGATTTAGTCTAAGAATTATAGTGGAATATTCTGCCTCGTGTCCTGAACTATTCATTTCCTGTTATTTGTTGGCTCCAGAAGCCAGGGGCTTTTTGGTTTCTTGCCTTTGTCATATATCTGCTCAGGGGTGCTATTTAAGAGGACTCTGCTGCCCATGACCACAAGGTAAGTTACCAGAGTTGTTTTCCCAAAAGACTAGCAGCAACACATGTGCTTAAATGCATCCACTGTTGTCTTGAGAATTTTCAAATAACTCGAGAGCAATCAAATGGACTGCACACATGGAACCATAAGTTAGGGTACTGTTTTTTTTTTTTTAAGGAAAGGCATCACTGACTAGCAACTATAAATTGCTTTGACTTAAATGCTTATTAAAGATATATTTCCTAACCACATTTAGGCTTGGATAAAATTTATTTGACTTTATATCCTTTCCAAAATCTGTCACATCAATGTTTCTATTAACAATGCAACATTTCAAAGCATGTGGGCATGAACTTAACTAGACTTCTCAGACTGCGTGACTTCCTTCTCTATCTTGGTTTGATAAGCATAGCAGTAGCTTACAAATGTATGGTAGAGATTAGCTTCATATTCAGAATAGAAGTAATTTATATCCCATACCTTCTATAGTAACATTTTATATATGCTTTTATCTGCCACAACGAGGCCCATATTCAGAAGTTTTCCTGCACAATGAAATTTTCTGGGTTTTTACTTAAGAAATACACTTTGGTTTGAATTTTTTTAAATGTATTTTTATGGATGTTATAGTATCATTTGTCACTCAGAGTGAGATACGCAGAGACATGAATCCTGAATTCCATAGCAACCTCAGCTTCTTTTCAGAGCCCATTACTCATCCCTCTGAGACTTTAAACTTCATCTTTTGAGAACTGTTAATTTCATTCGCCCATGAATTAACTGTCTAATTCAGCCTAGTTCTTTATATATTCTATATACTAACCTCCTGCATGATATACAACTTAGGAGACATTTGCTTTTCCCCTTCTGCATGTCTCCTCTTTATTGAATTTTTGTTGGTAAGTAAGATTTTTAGTTTATGCAATCCTGTCTGGTTTTACTTCCAGGTCTTATATCAAAATCTTCCATCCATTTGTTGTTCCTTTGTTCTGGAGTCCAGGTTTCTATGTAGTCTTGGAACCCACTATATAGACCAGTCTATATAGTGTCTATGAACTTGAAGACAGAGATTCTCCTGCCTTTGCCTACTGAATGCTCAAATTAAATTCATGTGCCACCATGTCAGGCTTTAATCCATTCTAAATTGACATCTATACAAATTGAGGTAAGAATTTAGTGTCATTCTTCTAGAGGTGGTTATCAGGTTTAAACATCTTTTACTTGATACATGTTTTGAGCAAAATTGTCAAAAAAAAAAAAAAACAAAAAGACTCAGGTGACTATTCTAGTCCATCCACCCGATATATATCTGATTTTGTATCAATATCAAGCCATCTCCCTAGATTTTGGAAATAAGTTATTTTTCTTTTATTCTCATAGTTCATAAATTTATTTTTAATGATGTCCCATTTATCTTGTATGTTATGTTTGTACTGCCTTATTTCATACTTATTGTTGTCTGAATGTTCTCATTCATCTAGCTTGTCTTCAAGATCTGATATTCTGTCTTCCATTTTGATTCTAACTTCTGCTTGATCCATTTTATTGATGAAGCTGCCTACTTACTTTTATGTGACTTAATAGTTTTTATTTCTATAATTTATTTATGCATATTTTCAATATTTCTCTCTTATATTCTTCCTTCACATCTCTGTATGCAGAGAACCGAGATAATATGAAGTAAGAATTTCAGGTTCTTACTGTAACAATTTGTATATCTCTGTAAACACAGTATTAGTGGAGGAGGATGACATTCTCCAGTTCAACCCACTTGCCTAAGAATTTCATGAATTCATTGTTTTTAATAGCTGAGTAGTATTTCACAGCTGTGGTGTAAATATACCACATTTTCTGTATCCATTCCTCCATTGAGGGACATCTGGGTTCTTTCCAGCTTCTGACTATTATAAATAAGGCTGCTATGAACATAGTGGAGCATGTGTCCTTATTACATGCTGGGGAATCCTCTGGGCATATACCCAGGAGTGGTATAATGGGGTCCTCTGGTAGTATCATGCCCGCAACCTACTTTTAATAAGGGTTCAGCTTCTCTAGTTCACCACCCAGCAGAGGTTATGGAAGAGAAAGGTTATTAGGATATGGGGGAAGTGGACCTGTTCAGCAATAGTTCTTTGGGAGTGAGCTCAATCTTCTTGGGCAGAAATTCAGTCCTGTGGAAAACACCAAACACAACTCAGCAGATGCAGACCAGTCCTCTAGGCAGGCAGACCCCAGGCACAAACCAGCAGCTACAGTCCAGTCCTTTCAGCAAGCAGACACCAAGCAGCTGTAGCTCCATCATGAAGAAACTACCAGGTCACCGACCAGACTAAGGTGAGGCTACAGAAGTGGCAAGCTGCTACAGGAACCTCATGAGCAGTTCATGGGTGAATTTCTTTCAAGTTGAACTCAACAATGCTATGTAAGGCAAATCAGTAAATACATGTGTGTCTTTAGTGAAGGACAGCAATGTGGAGCAAACCAAACCAAAGCTCAGTGCTCATCTCTCACAGTCTGTGGGGTCATAGTCATACTCCTTCATCAAGAGTCCTTTCACATGTCTGCTATATCCAAACATCCTTTCACCTACGTTTATTTCAGGAAAACAGTTTTTCACGTGTTTGATTTAGCAAGATTTCACCTGTGTGACCCAGCAAAACATCATTTGGCATAACTAACTTTCCAAAGAATTTGAAGTTTCCACTTCACATGAAAGATATGGGGGATGAGACTCAGATAAAAGGAGGTGGGAACAAAGGGGGAAGTTTTTGTGGTTATGGATGAGAGGAAATAGAGACTACAAAAACTATACACAAACACTGCATGAAACTGGTGGGGGAAAAAGGAGTGATCACAAAACCTCACTAAACAGTAAAAGAAAATAAAACGTTGAATATTTATGTATAAAAACTACAAACATAAACATCATCCAAAATAACACAAAACATGAAAAGACATCAGTCCATATTTCTTCCTCACTGCCTAAAATACTGGACCCTTCCCCACACTAAAATATCTTACAGACAGATGGAGACCTCTGCTCCGTGTCTCAGGAGTCAACGTGTCCGAGTAGATTGGTTGATAGGAAGTGTCTCCATGGAGGCCAATCAAGAAGTTTATGTGTATAGTCTCTGACTGGGCATCAGCATGGGAGAATCCTCTGTTAAGTTTCTTAGCCTTCATAATGAAGAGCCATTCTAAATCCCTCTCTTCAACACACACACACACACACACACACACACACACACACACACATGTTTTCTCTATGTGCAGGTCGACCAGGCTCTCTCATCTTCAGTTTCAGTGTTGGAGGCTATCATGTGGACCTGCCACCACCTGTATGTATGTGATATATATATATATATATATATATATATATATATATATATATATATATATCTGTATATGGTATGTATACCTGTGGTATATATATATATACCACAGGTATACATACCATATATGTGTGTGTGTGTGTGTGTGTGTGTATGTATGTTATGTATGTATGTATGTATGTATGTATGTGTGTATGTATTTTGGCTAACTTTTCCTCTCAACCAGGCTCATGTTGTCTATTTGTCAGTATTTGATGAGCCTTGCCTGAGTATGTTTATTAAGTGTCCATTCAGGCCATGGTTTTGTTGATTCATCTATTCATAGGGATTTTCTTTCAGTTCTATAATTCCATGGCGCCCATGCCCTTCCTGGGTAGAGAGGAGCAACCAGGCCCAGTTTGGCAGCTTTCTCTTCCTGTTCCTTTTGGTCTGAGCTGCTTGCTGGCCCGAATTCTCTCAGGGTCTGCTTCCTCCTATTCTGATTCCACAGATATTAACACTGCATAGCCAACCGTGGCAACTCCCAGCAGCTGCTTCATGTTTCCATTTTGCTGCCTTTCTCCTAGAAATTTTCTTCTTCCCTTTGGTTTAAATAATCAGATCAGGTTGTTGGGGGAAGTCAGCTTCTTCCATGAGCTCAATGCTCTGTGTTCCTCTGCTGGCTCCCTTGTCAATCTAACATTCGCTATTTCCATATTTGACAAAGTCTCCCTCAGACTGCTGCTTCCTCCGACACTCCATGCCTCTCTGCCCTTTATGCAATCCTAACTCACATTTTATTTCAGATCTGTGGGGACATAGGGAGTGTGCTTATCGCCACTCCATCGTCTTCCAAGAGCCTCAGAATATCTTCCTGATAGTAGAAGAATAAGGCAGGATGGCAAAGCCTGAGAATACACAAGTGCCACAAGAAGATAAGAACAAATGATAAACATCTGCTGGGACATTTCTATTTCATCAAAACTCTTTTAAAAGTTCACTTTTCTGCTTTATTCTGTCTTGTAAAAGTTAAAGCAGAAATATTTTGTTTGCTTTATACAAACATCTTTTATTCCTCAGTTTTGTGTATAATAAATCTGAAGTGTTGTTGTTATTTAGTTGGCTTGGTCATAGGTATCCCATACCTTCAAGGATTCAAGATTCTCCTTAATCTCCCTAGTGGTAGTGTCATCCAAAATTAGGTATAATACTGTATATTCTACTAGCATTTAATTTCTTTAATTCTTATCTTCTCTCTATACTATTCAGCAACTATCATCTGGATTAGTCTAATTTCTACATTAAAACTAATGTTATCAACTGGCTGTAGACATTCTTAAATTTGATTCTCAAAGCTGAAAAAATATAAGAAGTACTATATTCTATGTCTCTCCTTTTTGGGGTTGGTGAGAAGTATGAAAAAATAAAATTTCAACATAAAAAGGCAGCAATACATGTTATTCTACAATGTACAATGAATCTTCCAGTTCTAAATACAACATAAATGCCTTTAGTGAACTGCCATACTTTCGTTATGTGGCCTGTGATTATATGATAGACATTTCAAATAGCTGAAGGTAAGTTTCTCAACCTAACATTACAAAGGCAACACCCTCATTATTAGAAAAGAAATCACAGCAACTATTCTTTCTGAGAATTGCTTCAGCTTTCTAAGTTTGTTTGTATAAAGCATTCACACATATATGTCCATTGCATCTTCCAGAACATGCGGTAGCATTGAAATTCCAAGGGGACAAAGTCTAGTGGGTGAAATGTCAAACAGATTGCAGGAACTTGAATTGATACACCAAGAGAAAAAATATTTTTCTTTACACAAAATGATATATGCCTCAAAGAGGAAGTTCTAATATGTGTGATTATGATATTATAAGCTGTTTCAGAGTGACAAGACTTTACATATTGATAAGAACATGCTAATATTTACCATACTCAAGAGGGCAGAGATCTAACAGTCACAGTATAATGAGTGTATTTATAGATCCCTGTAGAAAATCATAAGGTCACGTGATTAGAAGTGACTAACTGGCAGGTGTGTCCGCCAACTTTTTACTGCTCTGGCAAAAAGGTCTTCAAACATTAACCTAAAGAAGAAAATGTTATCTGTGACTCACACATCAAGTCTCTGTTCCAGATACTGGACTCTATGCTAGAGGGGGACTGCAATAAATCAGAAGAGCATTGTGGGAGCATGTGATGAGAGAAAATATTTCATGTCACAGCAAAAGAAATCAGAAAAGGAAAGAAAAATGCTGAGAAAAAATTATTTTCTTCAATGGAATGCCCCCAGTAGCCTCTCATCTAGGCCCTTATTCCTCAATGCCCCACTGCCTCCCAATAGCCAGGGAAGTCATGGACACATAACTCTACCAGCCCATTCAGAAGACCAGGCCTCTCATGACTCTGTTACTTCCCCCAACCTCTGACTCTGAACAGTACCACACAGTAGCACTCTTAAACCAAAGTTTAAGAGACCAACTGTAAGAGCAGACGTGCCTTTCCTGAGCTTTCTAGTTCAGACAATGAAAGTCCTTTTGAAATTAAGTGTAAACATGAATAAAATGAAGCCATTGCAAGCCCTAGTGCTATTTTCACAATATTTAGTAACATTTAGTAATCAGGTTTCCTGTATTATTGTCAGTGTACGCAGAAAAGTTTATGATGAATATGTTATTAATAACCACTCAGTTAATCAGCCATAGAGAATCACAGCTTTTCTATTTACCCAAACTACTGTGCGTTTGTGAGTGATTGTGTGTATATGTGTGTGATTGAGAGAGATAGAAAAAGTAAGAAAAGATAAAACTCAAAATTAAATTTTACCTTATATAACAATGAGCTATCATTCATAAAGAATATTTAAAACTTGTACTACACTATGGAAATGGACTTGAAAAACATGCTAAGTTCAGCAAAAAAAAAAAATACACACTAAACAGCATTAGAGTATAAAAACTGTCCTTTCCCCATTTTTGTTTACAGGAAGCAAGTATAGACTAAACTCCATTAAGCGGGGATATTCTGATTATCTACTGCAGTACACAAAGCCTACACTCATTGTAAACACGATGCGGGAGGTAGGAAGTGGTCATTTCCAAAAGCTACACAAAAAGTGTATTGACTACTCTGTACTGTGAGGAAACAGATAAAGGGATAGATAGAACTTAAACATATTTCAACATCTAAAAATGGATTTAATGAATTTAAAACTAAAATTTAAAAACAAACTAAATGCTAAACGCTAAATTATTTCTAACTTTTATATTCTGAACGATCTTCAGACTCGAACTGGTTTCTCAACACAAACCATAACTTCACTGAAAATTCTGATTTTTGGAAAAGAGAATGGGCAGCACAGATGTAATTTTTAAAATGTACTACATTATCTGTTTTAATTATGTTCTGAAAGTTTATAAATCTTCTAGACTATTTCCTATACTCTCAAAAAGTATTTTATACCCCTCAGATTCTGTTAAACATTCTTTTACATCTTTACAGGAATAGTGTGTATATGTAGGTTTAAAACATCCCATTATATATTTTAATGACTCCATCATATAGCATGCTTTAATACGTTAATTGTCCTGAAGTTAAGATTTATTACTTTTTTTGGCAACCCTTACAATTACAAACTGTCCAAGCATATGAAAATACTGATTTATATGTTTTTAAAGTTAGATATTAGGTTTACTATCAACATTATTTCCTCCAAGCCTAATAAAAGTAAGCATTAATACCAATGATGCTCCAGTGCCTTCCTTGAGAGAACATCCATGTCTAGTATGTTCGAGGGATGGAGAAATAGATACTTTGCAACTTGTCACAATACAAACATTAGAATACTCTTCTTCAAAAAGCATTGTAATTTATGTGCATTTGGGGATATAAATAAACAATCTATTTACAGACTCAAATCAAGTGTTAAGGTGTTAGGTTATGCCTATAATTCAGCTAGGAGACAAAGCAGGAAGGGAACAATGAGTTACAGGCCAGTTTGTCCTATGGAGAAGATAAAGAGACACAGGGAGAAGGATGGAGAAGAGAGGGTGGGAAGGTGTAAGGATGAATAAGAAAATAAGAGAAGGGAATGAAGGGATATTAGCGACAGTGCTGGAAGCTAATCAGCCTCGAGAAAGTCTCCATATTACTTTCTAAGCAACTAAGGGACATCAGGAAGAGAAAGGGCCCATCTTCCCAGGGTGTTACCATGTGCTTAGGTATCAACATGGAGCATGTAGGGTTTGTTTTTGGTTTTGTTTTTTCTCTGAAAGGCTCTACTTTGTCACTACAAAACGTTTTTGAAGTTCCAGGTTTTATAATGTGTACTTTTCTCATTCCTCCCAGATACAGTTTAAACCATATTAGAAACTTAGATTCAGTTTGTTGAGCAGTCATGTGCATTCTACCTCCAAATAATTAGATTATATTATTTTTAAAACCACACTATTTAACTGCTACCCACAAACAACACACTTGGAGCTTGTGATTTCCTTCATTGCAACTGATGTATGCCATTTGAATAGTGATACAAAAATCCACTGTTTTGTTTGCTTAGCTATATAGCAAGTAACATTTGCAAGCAAATAACCACAAAGAATACTTTATTTGATAACTGAATGTAAAAATTATTGATTTTTCTTGTCCCGATTCATAAAAATCAAACAAGGTATGTAAACCAAGATGATTTTTTATCTTATTGTTTCAGAGAAACTGAGCCTCTTCACTCTAATTGTACTAAGCAGAACTTTTTAATGTTGGCACCAACCCCAAAATGCTGGAATGGCTCTGTCTGTATGCTCAATCTAGGGAACACTTTCCATTTTACAACTCATTTCCCAGATGTACAGTTGTACTCATACACACTGAAACAGAACACTCGACCCTTAAATATGCTAGTGGATAGTTTCCATAAGTCCAAGTTTATAGGATAGCATGTCTGCTTAAAGAATTACCTCTCTGCTCTCACCACCTCTTTCCAAATTGTCTCCAGTTGCATTAAATGTGTGAAATTATCCCTTAGATGGTCAGTTTATCTGGAAGTAACTTTACCTCTATTTGGCACAGTGTACACAGCTCCAACACTAGGTGGGATTTGATATACTCTTTCCCCCTTCTTAAGAAATTCTGGCTCTTTGGAAATTTGCTAGAATGTGTTCTATCACTTACAGTGTGCTATAGTGAAAAAGAAATTCCAGAAACAACAACAACAACAACATACTCTGCTTAACGTTTCCTCAACTCTATAAAATTGAGTAGTGTACTCTTGGCCCCATGGAACACTGTTGACTCGTGGATAACGTCAAGACTCTGTGACTGTAGTTAATGTTTCTGGAGGAGATACAGATGAAAAAGGTGAAGAGGCTCATAGAGGAGTTATACAGTAAGAGTCATTCTTCCCAGATAATGTTCTTTACATTCAAAGCTGTTTTCTCTAAGAAGTATTCTAACGCTGGCTAATATGTTAAATCGAAGACAAATGGCACCTACATTGTGAACTATTCCTTTTGGAAAATTTTTAATGTAATCCACATGTGCAACTGTATGATTTCTATCCACATAAAAAATTCTCAACACTAGTCAACATTTTGAATTGTACAGGAGTTACATACAGTCAAAACTCTGCAAGAGGTAAAAGCTACTTTCATTTTCAACATATAATTTTCAAGTAACTAGCAAGGCTGTATTTCAAATAGTGTGCTTTTATGTAGTTGAATATCCTACTATACAGAATCTTCCAAGTTATGACTGATGGTGCTATATTTATTAGGCTAATAAATAATTTCTGCTAAATAGCTATAAAATTATATATAATTATTGGATAAAAATGTCTTGTGGACAAGTCTGGGAATCTCTAATTTAGATATGTATTAAAAATGCTTGAGCAGGGGCTGGAGAGATAGCTCTTCCAGAAGACACAAGTTCAGTTCTCAGAACCCATGCAATGGCTGCCAGGCTGTCTGTAATTCTAGTTCCAGGGAATGTGATACTGTCTTCTAGCTTCTATGAACAGAATATAAGCATATGGTACATACACACACAGTCAGGTAAAGCATTCATACACATAAAATAACTAAATCTCTTTTTAAAATACTCAAATATGAGATAAAAATGGATGACGTTAATGAATATGCCAGGCAGGGTAGGTAGTAGCCCATAAGGTCTCAGCCCTACACACAAAGCTACAGACAACTAAATAAG
The DNA here is from genome assembly GCF_947179515.1 of Apodemus sylvaticus. Classification (NCBI taxonomy): domain Eukaryota; kingdom Metazoa; phylum Chordata; class Mammalia; order Rodentia; family Muridae; genus Apodemus; species Apodemus sylvaticus. The sequence goes on from NC_067479.1 coordinate 19,460,954, forward strand.
CCTGGGAATGGAAGGGGTACTTTTCTCAGACCTGGACACTCAGTAACAAGAATATGGAAGTGCTATCCCTTCAATAATGGTTATTGAATGGAATAATAAATAGGTTATTGAATGTTTACTTTAAATAAAAGACTTTATGGAGGATGAAAGGACTGAACAAAGGGAGAGAAAACAGGGATTTTGCATTTACTCCATACCCATAGGACATCAACAGAGCTCTTATCACTGCCCATTCTTTAGTGAAATACTTATCTCAGTTGTTGAGCCTACATTAACACAGCATAATCATGCAAAATCCCTGATTTATTTTAGGCTACACTTTTTATGCTGCACAATTGATTGTTTAAAACAAAATGAAAGCAGATGGATAGTGAATGGTGTGTATCTACCATAATAGGATCCCAGAGATATTTTAATTGCCCTAAAATATTCTGTGCTTGTCTATTTGTTGCCATCCTCTCAAACATTGGGATTAGTGAACTTTTTCTTTTTTTTTTATTAACTTTATCCTTCCCCTAAATGTCATACACTTGGAATGGTACAGTGTTTTACCTTTTATTATTGGTTTATTTACTTTAATAATGCATCTTTAAGCTTCTTCTTGTCTTGTTGTAACTCATAATCCCATAGCTATTTTCTTTATGGTCTCAAATTAATATTGCAGTTCATGTCATTGGCCTGCTGAAGAATGTCTCTCAATTTTCTCCCAGTTTGTAAATTATGGAAAAAAAACTACAAAGGATTGTGCTGCACATGATATCTCATTACTAGCTCCATCTAATTCCCTACTGAGAAGGCCTGCGGGGCTCTAGAAACATCTAAGTTAGACCCCCCCCCCAAGTGATCTGAAGCTTGCTGGGTCTACCTGAGGCACAGCCAGCAGAGGAGAGCTGCAGTGTCCCCTAGCCTTCACCATCAAGCCCATTGCTCTGCCTTCCTTACTAAGCAAGCCTGGGGGACACCAGGAACATTCAGTTCCACCAGGGCACAGCCAGCAGAGGTGAGCAGTGTGCTGTTTCCTGAGTTCCACTGTCAGGCCCATGGCTCTACCTGCCTCAAAGAAGAGTCCTGTCCACATCAGGCACACCAGGGATATCCAGATGGCTGAAGGACAGCATAAGGACACAATCAACAAGAGCCAGGGCAATATGGCACCACCAGAGTCCAGCCATCCTACTACAGAAAGCCCTGAATATCCTAACACAGATGAGTCAAAATAAGATGACCTTCATAAGCAAATCTTATGAAGATGATAGAGGTATTTAAAGAAGAAATTAATGAACCCCTTATAGAAACACAGAAAATTCATTAAAATGGGTTAAATAAGACTATTTAAGACCTAAATATTGAAATAAAAGCAATAAAAAAAAACACAAATTGAGGGAATCCTGGAAATGTAAAACCCAGGGAAGACACATAAGCATCACCAGCAGAATACAAGAGTTAGAAGAAAAAACTCAAGTACAGAAGATAGAGTGGGAGAAATTGATTCATTAGTCCAAGACAATGTTAAATCTGAAAAGTTCCTAACAAAAAACATAAAAGTAATTTGAAACATTATAAATAGAACAAATCTAAGAATAATAAAAGGAGATGATTCCCAAGTTCAAGGCACAGAAAATCATTTCAATAAAATAATAGAAGAAAAATTCCCAACCTAGAGAAAAAGAGGCTATGAACATACACGATGCCTAGAGGATAGCAAATACAGTGGGCCAGAAAAGGAAATCCTCCTGCTACATAATAACAAAGCACTACATATACAGAACAGTTAAAGAATATGAAAAGTTCCAGGAGAAAGGGCCAAGTAACATATAAAAACACACCTATCTGTTTTTACACCCAACTTCTCAAGAGAGACTTAAAAAATATATATGAACAAATCCTGCCCTTTTAACCACCACAGATGGAAAAATATATTCCACAACAAAACCAAATTAATTAGAAAATATCTATCTACAAATCCTGCTCTATAGAAGAAATTCCAACCCTAGCAGGTTAACTACCCCCAAGAAAAGACAAGAAATGTGTAATTATATACCAGCAAAACTAAAAGAAGGGAATCTCTCTCTCTCTCTCTCTCTCTCTCTCTCTCTCTCTCTCTCTCTCTCTCTCTCACACACACACACACACACACACTACCACCACCATCAAAATAACAGTAAAGTAATTAATAATTATTGGTCACTAATATCTATCAATGTCAGTGGAATTAATTAAATCCCCAATTAAAAAAAGCACAGACTAACAGAATGAATGCAAAAACAGGATCCATCATTTTGCTGCATACAAGAAACACCTCAGCAACAAAGGTAGTCATTACCTCAGTGTAAAGGACTGGAAAAGATTTTTCAAGCAAACAGACCCCAGATGCAAGCTGGAGTATTCATTCTAATATCAAATAAAACAGACTTTCAATCAATATTAATCAAAAGAGATGGGGAAGGATGTACTTCATACTCATCAAAGAAAAAATCCACCAAGATGACATCTCAATTCTAAACTATTCTCCTAATGCAAGACCACCCACATTACTAAAGCATAAATCACATATCAAACCTCACACATTAATAATGGCAGACTTCAACACCCCACTATCACCACTGGGCAGATCATCAAGACAGAAACTAAACACAAATGTCAAAACCAGCAGATATTATGGATCCAATGGACCTACCAGATACCTACAGAACATTTCACTCAAACACAAAATAATATACCTTCTTCTCAGCACCTTATAGAACCTGCTCCAAAACTGATCATATACTGAGTCACAAACCAAGCGTCAACAGATTCAAGAAAATTGAAATAACCCCATGTATCTTATCAAACACCAAGGATTGAAGCAGGACTTCAACAACAATAACACAAAGCCTACTACAAATCCATGGAAACTGAACAACCCTCTATTCAATAACCACTTGGTCAGGGGAGACGGGGGGGGGGGGGGGAAGGAGGAGGAGGAAGAGGAGGAAGAGGAGGAGGAGGAGGAGGAGGAGGAGGAAAAGGAAGGAAGGAAGGAGGGAGGGAAGGAAGGAAGGAAGGAAGGAAGGAAGGAAGGAAGGAAGGAAGGAAGGAAGGAAGGAAGGAGGAAATGAAGACTTTCTACAATTCAATGGAAATGAAGGCATAACATACCTAAATTGATGGGACACATGAAAGCAGTGTTCAGAGAAGAGTTCATAGCACTAAGTGCTTTCATAAGAAAATTGGAGAGATCTCATACTAGCAATTTAAAAGCAAATCCAGTATCTCTGGAACAATAAGATACAAACACACCCAAAAGGAGTAGATAGCAGGAAATGATCAAAGTCAAGTCTGAAATCACCAAATTAGATACAAAGAGGAGTGGTTCTTTGATAAAATCAGCACTAAACGTAACTCCTTTGCCCAACTAAAAGGCAGAGAAGCAGTGCCCAAATTAATGAGATCAAAATGAAAAAGGTGATATAACAAAAGACACCAAGAAACCCAAAAACTCATTATGTCTTCTTTTATAAACCTGCCCTCTACAAAATTGCAAAGTCTAAATGAAATGGTCTGACTTCTCAATGGATTCCACTTAGCAAAGTTAAATCAAGATCATGCAAATAGTTTAACAGTCCTATAGTCACTAAGAAAATAGAAGTAGTCATCAAAATTCTCCCCACCAAGAAAAGTTAGATGATTTTAAAACAGAATTCTACCAGACTTTCAAAACAGAGCTAATACTAATATTCCTCAAACTATTTCACAAAATAGAAACAGAAAGAACATTGCTACACTCATTCTATGAGACCATAGTCACCTTGATACCTAACACACCACACATACACATTCATACACACACACACACACAGAGAGAGAGAGAGAGAGAGAGAGAGAGAGAGAGAGAGAGAGAGACTCAACAAAAAGAGATTTTAGACAAATCTTCTTTATGAACATCAATGCAAAATTTAATAAAATACTAGCAAACAGAACCCAAGAACATATCAGAAATATGATCCACCATGCTAACATAGGTTTCAACCCAAAAATACAGGAATGGTTCAACTTGGCAAAAGAGTCAGAGTCAGCTCCCACTTCCACATTAGGAACCCCACAAGATCTCAAAGCTACACAATCATAATGTATATGCAGAGGACCTAGTTCAGACCCATGCAGGCTTCTGATGGTTGCTTCAGTCTCTGTGAGTGCCTGAGTCCTAACTAGTTGATTTTGTGGCCATGTTCTCCTAACTTTCTTGACCTCTCTGACTCCAACAAAACTTCCTCCCCCTCTTCTTCAGTATTCCCCTAGATCTACCTTACATTTCAATGTCTCTGCATCTTCTCCCATCAGTTGCTAGGTGAAGCCTCTTTGATGATTATGCTAGGCTCAAGTCTACAAAAATAACTGAATATTATACAAAATCGTTTTTGTTGTTGCAGTCGCCAGTTGCTTTGGTTCTGTCCTAGTCTTTGGGCTACTCAGCCTCTGGCTCCTGGCCCGCGAGACAGTATCAGGCAGGAATTCCCTCTCAAGGATGGGGGTCAAGTAGGACCAGTTATTGATTGTCTACATTCACAAGTTCTGAGCCACCTTTATCCCAGCTTGAAGGCAGGACAGATTGTAGGTGAAAGCTTTGGTGACAGAGCTGGTGTCATTCCATCCAGAGGAGGCCTTGGCTGGTTCAGAAGATGGCTGGTTCAGCTCCATATCTCCCATTAATAGGAATCTTCACTAGGGTCACCCTCATAGATTCCAGGGAGTCTCCACTGGTTCCTACTGTGACTTCAAAATGCCCTCCCAATTCCAGTTGCTACTCTTTCCCTCCATCTCTCCTCACATGATCTCTGCTATTCCCATCCCTGCCAGCCCTATGCCCCATACCTGAGAAATCTATTATTCTATGCACCATTGATGACATATATGAAAGGGATTAACTTTTAGATATAAACCTTGTATCCTGGAACGTCTATACAGTCAGTCATACAATTTTTAGATAAAGAACTTTATTTCCCCTTCTGTTCTATATTTCTTTCATTTTCTTGTTCAATACATTAGCTATTATTAATTCTCACCCTTTAGAGCAGTTACACTTTTGTTTTTCATCAAGATTTGAAATATATTGAAAGTGAGTGTGGACTTCACATGAATATAATATTACCAAAGTATCCTATATTTAAAACATTCCTAATACATTGTTCCTATCACCGAAGACCATCCTTGTTTTTGGGTCTGAGAGAGTACATGTATGATATTTTCAAAGAATAAATAAAATATTACATTAAAATACAGAAAGTTAATTAACCCAGCCCCTCTGTGTCACTAACTACTTTTACAACGCCCAGCACAGAACTGCAAAGTCCAGAATCTATTGTCTATCATTCTACTCCGCCTCTGCTTTCTGAACTTTCTGAATGTCACAAGCTATTTAAAGTCAGATATTTATAATTTCTCAAATTATTTTATTCTTTGGAGTGTTAGACAAATCAAGCCCTTTAAAAAGTTTTCCTTTCACTTTCAAAACTGGAGAATCCTTACTCATCCTTACAAAACCTATCAGAATCTATTCCAAAATACCTGAGATATGGATTCAGTCTTGGAGTTCATTAATTGGTAAATGGATAAATATGTAGGAACTAAAATGATTTTCTGCAACAACAACAAAAGAATAGAATTCTGTCATTTGTGACAATGTAGATTGAGCTAGAGGTCACTTTACTGACTGAAATTATCCAAGCACAGAAATAACATATAGTGCACAGTCTCCCTTATAAGTAGTAGTTAAAACATTTGTTTTCAAAGATATGGAGACAATAGTGGTTATTGCAGAAATGTTGGCTAATGGGTGATATGACTGGAATCTACAGTAGAGGAGATGCATATACCATATAACAACTTCATTTTATAAAAACTATAAGAGAGGGGGTCCAATCTTTCTATGAGAAGAAATAATACCTTTTCAAGTAAAAAGAAGTAAATGTCAATTCTTTTACACTGGTCTAGAATTAATGTAAATCCAGTAATCCTTGCTGTGTGTTTATGATTATCCAGTGTGCCATATTAACTCTGGGAGTATTAATCAGTATAGGAAAGTGAGGATGGCTCAGCTGATCAACTGCATGCAGGAACCTAATTTAATCTTTAGATCCCATGTAAAAAGCTGAGTGTTGGTCAGGACTAGAGACACACTGGTCTGGGAGCTAAGACATGTAGATCTCTGTGACTCCTAGTCTAGCCTAATGTTAAGTTCTAGACTCATCAGCGCCTCAAAAGGAGAGCCTGGAAGGGGAAAAGGAAACAAAAAAAAAGGGCAGGGGGAACTGACAGGTTAGCAACTTGACTTTCAGTATATGTGCTGGGAAAAGGAAAATCAGTTTTTGCAAATGGAATGGCATTGGACATATCAATCACTTCTTAACGTCTTATGTTCAGTAGTTGACCAAATATATAAGGGACTGCACAATTTTGTTTGAAAGGTTTGGGCTTTGGTGTGTGTGTGTGTGTGTGTGTGTGTGTGTGTGTGTGTTTTGCATGTGTGTATGTGTATGTGCTTTTATTTATTTACAAGTTTTCTTTTCTTTTGGGGTGTGCTTTTATTTTGATATCTTGGTTTGGAGGGATTCTTATATTGGATTTTATTTACTTTTAAAGAAATAACTTAAGGTTGGGTGGGTAGAGATAGGAAAGGATATAGAAAGATATGGGGGAGTTTAAGAATATCAAAATACATTTAAATGTAAAAATAGTTTTAAGTAATAAAATAATAATAATAGCAATGATGATGATGATGATGATGATGATGATGATGATGATGATGAAAGGCAGAGGGAAGCAGAGTAACAGGAAAGAAACCTGCAGGTTAAGTAGGCTCACTGGTCAGATAGCTTAGCCTATTCAGTGAGCTTGAGGCCAGTGAGAGACCTTGTCTCAAAAACAGAATCCAGGGCCCAAGTGAAGACACCTCAGTCCCATTTGGTAGGGAGAAGAAAGCAATCACAGGACAGGGAAGGGAGAGAGGGACCTGATGGGAAAGGGAATAGGGAGGGGAAGAAGGGAACATGATCAGGTATTGAGTGGTGGGAACAGGACTGATGCCCTGAGGGCCAGCAGGAAGAATGAAAACAGGCAACCTCGGGAGGTAGGAGATGGGGCAACCTTACAAAAGTGAGGGATGGGGTTGCCTTGCCACAGTCACAACTCGGACCCATAATTGTTCCTGTCTGAAAGAACTGCAGGGACAGAAGTGGAGAAAAGACAAAGGAAAAGGAGGTCCAGCAACAGGCTCAAACTGGCATCCAGCTCAAGGGGAGGCCCCAAGACCTGACACTATTACTAAGGCTATGGTGTGCTCACAAAACTGGGCCTATCATGAATCCCCTCAGAAATACCCAACACACAGCTGAAAGAGTCAGATGCAGATATTTGCACTCAATCAGTAGACAGAAGCTGCTGACCCCTGTGGTTGAAACAGGAAAAATCTGGAAGAAGCTGAGGAGGAAGATGACCCTATAAGAAGATCAACGGTTTCAACTAACCTGGACCCCCAAGATATCTCAGACACCGAGCCACCAACCAGGCAACATACCCCAGCTGATATGAGGCCCCCAACACATATACAGAAGAGGACTGCTGGGTCTGGACTCAGTCAAAGAAGATGCACCTAACCCTCAAGAGACTGGAAGCCCCAGGGAGTAGGGAGGTTTAGTGGGATGGGCTTGGGAGGGTGGGGACATCCTTGTGGAGACAGGGTGGCAGGGGAGAAGTGTGGGAGTAGAACAGTCAGACTGTGGACCAGAGAAGGATAAAGTCTGGACTGTAAAAAAGTTTAATTTTTTTTTCCAAAAAGAAAGAAGAAAAAAAAGAAGACCCAACCTTCTAGGTCCTTCCTGTAGGGAAGACTTTGGATGAGCCACGAGAGTGGACAGGGGTTTAGTCGTTTCCATGATTCCACCGTGCCCCATCTGTTGCCACAGTCCTTTGTGTTAGCTGTACCACATTGCACAGGCATGCTGGTTTGGCTGTTTTAAATGACCCATACTGTAGAAGTGTTTCTCCTCCATCTGACTAAGAATAACTATAGCATAAGTTTTGGCATCCCTAGTGTTTGGGATTAGGATTTTATGAGAGTCTATGGCATCCAAAGATGTGTCCTAAAGCTAGAGCAGGGAAATTGTGTACAGCCAGGACTAAAACAGTGTTGGGAGCTGTTAATCATTAGCTCTGGGACAGAAATGTCAGCTTCAGTAACAGTCCCACTCCTGAAGAGTCCAAAGGTATTTAACCAACTATGGCTTCACTTCCATGATGGCAACTCTGTAGACCTTAGAGGAGATACTACTTTATTGACAGTTGTAATTTCATAGAAATAGCAAATCTGCCACTGTGGAGGCCACCCTTTCTGATGGACTTTTAAGAGTGGCTGCAATGTCAGTCAAAATCTCACCAAATGCCAGGACCCTGGAGACAATTCCCAATCTTCTTTCCATTCCTGTTAACCCGGGATAGAGTTGCTAGGTTACACTCGCCATCAGGCTATGACCAAAGCTCTGACAGATGTCAATCAAGCAATTGAACTGCTAGCCCCTGACAGATCCTGCTATTTAAAAGAGGCAGGAGTGGGGGCGGAACCACTAAAGATCACTTGCAACAAAGGTCTGACATGGGGCCTTAACATTTTTCTCAAGTAAACATTAGCCAATGCAAAACCCTTAAAAAACTCTTTTACAAAATAAGAAATGGATCGCCCTGGGGAGGGCCAAATCCTCAGCTGCCTTAATCTGTATCTAGATAATGGACTGGTATTGTTTTAAAGATTAACTGTGACCTCTTGTTAAAATTTGTATAGTGCTTTAAAAGTCAAACTAGAAAGGGTACCCTGAGAGGGGACAAGGAGTCTTAAGCTGGGGAGGGGGAGCTGTAATAGAATTCAAATGACATGAAATAAAACAGGTATGACTAGGAAACAGGGAGGAGTCTGGGAGGAGGACATGTGGCAGGGGAAATTGAACATTATCAACAAACATGAAATACAAATGGAAATACTTTAATGAAACTCATTGTTTTGTATGTTGAAAACCCAATAAAAAAGAAATCAAAAACATTATCTAAATCTCTCCTGATCTTTCCTCCAGAATTACAAGCAGCTCAAACAGGATAACTCAGTAAGATATCATAAAGTAGGGAAGATCATCTAAATAAATACTGCTGCCTTCCCCCATTTCTACTCGAGATTTTAAAAATCAAATCAATAAACACACGAGAAGTATTTTCTAAGATTAATTTTCCTCTTCGAAATTCAATATTAAGAGTGCTTTCTAGATTTAGAACCAAAGTAAGCCAATTTTTTAAGAGATGGCTCCTTCAGTACATCATTTAATTATCATAAAGTTACCTTAGAGTGTTATCATAAATAACGTTTGCTCTTAATGAGTATAAAGCAGATAATAATGAGTATATTAAAGTTGGTTTTAAAGCAGATAATAATGAATATATTAAAGTTGGGTTTAAATTCTGATTAGACACCAGTACAAAATTCAGAGAAACCTGAGGGCTATACTGGATCTCCAAGTGCTACGAGTTTCTAAATCAACAGTGCTTCGGGGTAAATTTTGGTAAATTCCTCCAGACAGAAGAGAAATCAAAAGTGACACATATTTTTTCTAGAAATTTTTAAGTTTTCTTTTCCACACTTTAATAATAATCAAAAGGATAAATATAAAAAGGACCTTATGAGAACAATAAAATAAAATCAGAATAATAAAATATAGCATGGGAAGATAGCACAGTGAGAAAAATACTCGCCAAGCAATGCAAGGTCAAGGGATAAGAGTTGAATAAGGTGGACTGCTGAAGAATGATTCCAGATATCAACCTCAGGCATTCTCACACGCGCACACACACACACACACACACACACACACACACACACACATTCATGCAGACTTACATTCACTCAAGGATAAGGGATAAGAGTTGCATAAGGTGGACTGCTGAAGAATGATTCCAGATATCAACCTCAGGCATTCACACACACACACACACACACACACACACACGCACGCACACACACATGCACACACACACACACATTCATGCAGACTCACATTCACTCAAGGATAAGGGATAAGAGTTGCATAAGGTGGACTGCTGAAGAATGATTCCAGATATCAACCTCAAGCATTCTCACACACACACAGACACACACACACATTCATGCAGACTCACATTCACTCAAGTGGTCACACAGGTACAAACATACAAACTCTTGCATATACATACATTCCATAAAAATGGAAAAACAAGTAATAGGTCAGTGACACAATGTGCTAGTTGCCTAATTTAATATTTCCCCAAATTTTACATGCTACAAATTCATAATTAATTACATTTATTATACATACTTCCTGGAGTTCAGAAAAATATGTGAAGACTATAGACTGTGAAATGCTGTATTCTATACTGTTAGAATAAACTACATTCATTAATTTGGCTCTATCTGCAACCTATAGCAGCATGATTGGCAGTCTACTTATTTTTTCTGGATGCTTCTTAGAAGGGATCAGCTGAGAAACCCTATTTTTATACATCCCCTAACATCCTCCAGTACCCCTCCTTCATCTGCCTTTCAACTTCAAGTCCACTTTTTATTTTATATGCTACCAATAACTCTCTGTTGTGGTTTGAATGGCAATGACTCCACAGGTTCATGCAATATTTGGTGGAACTGTCTGAGAAGTATTAGGCCATCTTAAAGGAGGATTGTGTGATGGAGTAAGTGTGTTGCTGGGGATAATGTTGAAAGCCTGCAACCAGGTTGGATATCACATTTTCTACTTGCTGCTTCTAATCAGATGTAGGCTCTTAACTCTTACTACAGTGTCATGTCTGTCTGCCTACTTGTGTGCTCCCTTCCCACCATGATAGTCATGGTCTCACCCTCTGATACTGTAATTAATCTCCCAATTAAATGCTTTTTAAAAATAAGTTACCTTGGTGATGGTATCTTTTCACAGCAATAGTGAAGTAACTAATATAACCAAGTTTAGTTAGAAATGTTCTAACTAAATGCACATGGGTATGTGACCATCCTCTGGATCATGATCAACCTAGGAGTTGCCACATACCCAAGAGTGACTATCCTTTCTCAGGCAATCACCAAACTAAATGACATCTCTAATAGGCATGTGAGCTCTGAAGGTCCATCTATAATCCATTCTGGAATATGGGCTGGCTTGATCTTTTGCAGACCATATATAGGTAATCGCAGCTGCTGAAGGTTGACAGATGCGATAGCTATACCATGCACAGAGGTCCACATTTGACAGTTCTCTTCCTATCCATCAGCTCCTCCATTCTTTCTTCCTCCCATTTTGTGAAGGTTTGAAGTGTGGGTGGTGGGAATTTGCTGTAGGTGACCCATCTATGGCTGAACACTAGGAGTTATTTATTCTCAGCATTTTGAGCCATTATGAGTCTCTGCATTAACCACTGAACACAAAAATAACCCTTTCTGAAAAAAGGTGATGGCAGCCTAGATATATTGGTATCTAGAATAGATAGCAATGGGATGTAATTTGACTGCATGACCACTTAACAAAACAAGTGTAAGTTTTTCCTTAGAGCCTATGATTCCCGTACCCATAGGTTTACAGTACCATGAATAAAATCCCTCCTATGGAAAATTTCTCTCACCCAATCAGAATGCAGTTGGCTATCCCCACAGCCTCCACATCACTATTGCAACTACGGAAGTCAGCATTGCACCATTCACGGTCAAGTTCCAGGTAAGACTATCAATGTCTTCTTTTCTCCGAGCAACCTGCATAGCACCTCCTAGTACTCTGCAAGTAAATGAAGACGAGGAAAGTTTCCTGGCATGTTAAGTTTGATTTCTCTGTGATGTGAAACATAGTGAGTGGTGTCTTTGGCAACAGAGTCTTATCACGTAGTTCTGTTGAGCAATCAAGAGGCAATGGTACTAGCCTCTGTTGTATGGTGTTCTTCTGGGGCCTTACACAAGCATGCACAAGGAGGTATCATTTTCCTAGCAATGAAATATTCATTTACTAACACATGTCTTTTGGGACCAACATTGTTCACTCATGAAATGAAAGTGGAGAAATGGTACATTGAATAGAAAATTGCTCAAACTTGGTGGTCGGGAGAGAATAACTTAATGAAGTGTTGGCCAAAGGCTTACCAAAAAGCTCTGTGGAAACATAGAATCTTTTGATCATAAGAATGAAATTTCATTAGAAGAGATAGTAGAATATTGGTGACATGAAGGATAGGAGGCATATGCTCAGGGTCAAAGGTTTCAGTGGAGATGGGAGAGTTGAGGAGACGAAAGGTAGACGGCTAGTTGGCTAAAACTAGGATACATAAAGAAGACTTGAAAACCCTCTACTTTGTAAGATCATTTTGAAGTGTATGTTTAAAAGAGAGGTTAAAGGGGGAAAGTTCTTAAACTTTTAAGGAAAGGAAGTGTTCTTAGTGGAGATCAGTTTTCTTTCCTCCCTACACTGTGAAGGAAGGCGTGGCCTAGTCTCCTCAGCTTGGAGAGAAAAGAAGTCTCTAAGAGCAGTGAAAGAAATGACTCAAAGTCAAATTGTGGGTCCACACTGACGGCCTATGTTCTGTTGGAGACAGCTTTCCAGCTTGCTATCTCTGTGTTCTCCTCCCTGTCCCTGTCCCTGTCCCTGTCCCTGTCCCTGTCCCTCTCCCTCTCTCTCTCCCTCTTCCTCTCCCTCTCCTGCTCCCCCTCCCTTCCTCTCTCCCTCTCCCTCTCCTTCTTTCTCTCTCTCTCCCCCTCCCCTCCCACTCCCTCTCCCTCTTTCCCTCTTCCTCTATTTCTCTCTATTTCTCTCTATTTCTCTCTGTTTCTCTCTATTTCTCTCTGTTTCTCTCTCTGTTTCTCTCTGTCTCTTTCTGTCTCTCTCTGTCTCTCTGTGTCTCTCTTTGTCGCTCTGTCTCTGTTTCTCTCACTCTCTCTCTCTATCCCTCTCCCTCTCTCCCTCTTCCTCTCCCTCTCTGTTTCTCTCTATCTGTTTCTGTTTCTCTCCCTCTGTCTCTCTCTCTGTGTTTCTTTGTCTCTGTCTCTCTCTGTGTCTCTGTGTCTCTGTCTCTCTCCGTCTCTGTCTCTCTGTGTCTGTCTGTCTGTCTGTCTGTCTGTCTGTCTGTCTGTCTGTCTCTGTCTCTCTCTCTCTCTCTCTTTCATATGGAGCAGTTCTCCAAGTAGTCTCTTGCTATTCTAAAACACTCTCTGGAAAGCTCCTGATCTGCAGATCATAAACTCAGTCTTTTATTTTACATATCAATCCAGTCATTTACTCCAGGTTTTCTTTTGACTATCCTACAAAACTGCATTTGCTGACCCCAGTCCCTTAATTCCTAGGAGACAGCAAGCACACATTTCCTTTTAACTTTGCAGAGATCTGTCTGCCTCTGTTAAGCATTCAAGCCACACCTGGGCCTGGACTCATTGTGCCCTAGGATCACCTTGAATTCAAGAATTTGCCTGCATTTGTATCTGCCTGTCTTTGTCTCTTCATGATAAGTTGGCTCACTGTGTAGCTACCTCTGTTCTTTTAGATTAGTAAAGCCCCTCAAAATTCATATTCCATCCTTAGTTTTGCATAGTTGAGAAATTATACATTTTCAAACTCATGCTTTTAGAGTCATTTTTCACAGCCTTAAAGGCTTCCCTGAATGTCCCAGGGTTTACCATTCTGCTTAGACATTAGCCACACCACACCTTTGCCTCCCAAACTCATTTTGTCTCAGATTATCATGGAGTCATTAACAGGGAGGACATTCCTCAAAGGAGGAATGAAAAATAGGTACATTATTATACAAACAAGCCTTATGCCCATTGCAGCTATCAACACTGGTGGAGGCTCAAGTCCACTGTCTGTGTCCCAGGGGCAGGAACTGTGTCTCTCTGTCCCGCAAGGCCATGATGGACCCTTCACTATGCTCGGTGCCTCCTCCCTCTCTTCTTTTTCCTTTCTCTCCTCTTCTTCCTCCCCCTCCTCTTCTTCCTCTCTGCTTGTCACACTTCTTCTACTTTTGGTTTTGTGTTTTCACACTTTAAGCCTTCTAATTTATTCTGTAATTAGCTGATTCAGGACATTTCCATACTCTGTTTGTTAAGCATGAAATGGAGAGTTACTAATAAGACAGGCACTGAGTTTTAGACTCCAGCAATTGGATTAGCTTCAGTAACAGCAGCTAATGCTTTAACAAGCCTTCTCAAACACTGATGTGGCAAAACACATAGATTCCTAATGAATGTAATCTAAAAATATGTATGCAGAGTTAGGCATCTGTTTGTAATGGCAGCGGCGAATTCATTCTGGTTAAGTTCTTCATGGTCTGGAGTCGGGAAAACCCCACACCAGCTACAAAAGCTCAGGCATGCTGAAATGACATACGACACACCCACTAGCAGGGCGCAGACTCGGCTCATTTTGTCACACTTCATACTATTGCCAGGTTTTGCCACTTAAAAGTTCTTTTAAAGCAATGACACAAAAATGTAGCTTTATCACTTACAAAAACATTCTAAAATATGGATGTATAAAGGTAAGCATGGGAAATTATAGGAAAGAAGAGCAAAAAAATATTTTTGCCATAATTATTTCTTATCATTTGTTTATATTTTTATATTTTATAATTATTTTTATATATTTATAATCTCATGTATCCCAGCTTGTCCTCAAACTCAGTACATAGGCAAGCATAATAATGAATTTCTAATCTTTCTGACTCCGTGTCTTGAATACTAGAATTATAAGCATGCAATACTTCACCTGATTTACCTGGTTCTCCTGCTGTAGCCAAGGGCTTCCTGCATGCTAGGCAAGTGTTCTCTCAACTAGGATACATTTCCAGTCCATTTTTATTAGAAATAACTAAATGAATAAACAATAAAATTAAGCAAAGTTCACTATGATTATGAAATATTAACCAAAACAATAAGAAGAAATTTAAATTCTATTTAACATTCCATCACCTCCCCTTTAATTTCTCAAAAAAATGTTTTATAAAAGTGTTTTTAATCTTTGGAAATGTGAAAGTACACCTTATTCCGCTGTAGTTTTGTTTCTACAAGATCTGTCTAAAGTTGTTTCTACTAATTCCCTGTTAGAGAAAAACATCCCAAAGGCAACTTCTATCATATTTGTTGGGCACAGAGTTTGGATTTACCAATCAATTGGTACTGAGTTTCTAATGCAAGTTCTACATGCAATCCAGAGATCTGCTGTAGGCTGTGCTTCTAATTAACAACACCTTGTTTTACATTTCAGCTTTGTCAAGGGTAATTGGCCTGAAAAGATATCCGTTGTGATGGTTTAGAAATGTTACAAATGTTAAGATTTCCTGTGCTTTGAACTAGCATATCCATACTTGTGTTTTACATTTTTCATTTACTTGAATTGTCCAGTCTCATGTGTGTATGAACACTGTTGTCTAGTCTATATGTATAAAATTACTGCTGTTCAGTCTCATGTGTGCAATCACCCTGTCCAGTCTCAGGAATACGATCACTGGTGTCTAGTCTCATATGTGTACAATCACTATCCATGTTTCTCCACAAGCTTTTTTCACCTCAATTTTTCTTGATCCACTGAAGGGACCATCAAGCTCCCAACTTGGGATGCCACCTTTAACTGTATCCTCAAACTCCTTGTTAATGGCTCACAGTGGAGATCAAATTTCAATATGAATTTTGGTTATAACATTCACACCATTGCTACCCGCACCCCTGTAAACCTGTTCCCTGTGTCTATTGCATGCATGCCTTTTCCTTGCCTGCATTTAGCAGTGGCAACTGGATAAGAGCATATTAATGCATTGCTCCTTTGCTGCAGATGTGAACTCCTTTCATATATAGTTTACTATTTAGAGCTCAAACTGCATCAAGTTGAATAGTGAGGCTTCTCTCTTAGCTAAGAATCTCTTCTCTCTTGTCTCTTTGAACCTGAGAGCAATAAGACAAGAGCGGAGAAGTAAGAAGCATCGAGAAAAGAGTAAAATACCCAATGAAAGCTGGCCGTGCACTCGATGGTAGACTACTTGTCTAGTGTGTACAAGGACCTGGCATCAATCACCAGTACGGAAAATTCAGGATATAGCAAGATAAAGTTTTTAATATAACAGTTTTGTAAATGGGTAGAGTTTAAATTAGCAAATTCTTCTTTAAGATATAGAAAATGATAAAAGAAATACTAAGAGATATAGATTCCCCCAAACATGCTGTCTCAAAATAAAGAGTCCTGTGACAGCAGACAGAGTTCTACTGAAGCACAGAGCCCTAGAACTGAACCTTAGCATGGCAAAGAAAGGAAGATACTAAAGGAAGGAGAGAGGGAGGGAGACAGAGAGAAGAGAGAGAGAGAGAGAGAGAGAGAGAGAGAGAGAGAGAGAGAGAGAGAGAGAGAATCATAATGAATCCTTCCAGAGAAGGATTAATTTTGGCTAACCATGACCTAAAAGAAAAAAAAGAGACAATTATAACTTTAAATGTCTCTCAATGTAAAGTCTTTGTTTCATTTTTATGTTATATGCCTGTAATTGCAATATTCCTAAATTGGTAATGGTTAATTGATAGACATTGACTGATGAATTAGATTTTTTGAAGGGACACACAGTATAATCATTGAATTTTAATCTCCAGTCATTTGGCAGTCAGAGTTCTTTTCTATAGTCTTATTTGTAACTGTGGGTGAAATGATGATATTCATAATGAATATTCATTCTCAAATATAAAAATGATTACGAAGGATGTCCTAGTTAGGATGTCAAATGTTGTGATGAAACACTGACCAAAGGCAAGTTGGGATGGAAAGGGTTAGTTTTTCTTACACTTCCACAATGTAGTCCATTATTGAAGGAATTCAGGATGGGAACTCAAACATGGCAGCAACCTATAGGCAGGAAGTCACGCAGAGGCCATGGAGGGGTGCTGCTTACTGACTTGCTTCTCATAGCTTTTTCAGTCTGCTTTCTTATAGAACCCAAGATCACCAGCTTAGAGGTGGCACCACCCACAATGAACTGTGCCCTCCCCCATGAATAACTAATTTAGAAACATGCATACAACTTGATCATATTGAGGCAATTTCTCAATAATTGAGGTCTCATCCTTTCAGAAAACTTTAGCCTGTGTCACATTGACTAAACAAGGCAAGACAATTGATCCATTGTCAACTTCCATAGAACAGCTGACAAAGCTCTGAACACTCAATAGCTTTTCTAGCCCAATAGTCAAAAGCAGAAAAAGAAAAGAAAAAAGAAAGAAAAAAGAAAAACAGAAAAGGGCTCTCACTCTCTCACACAAAAATCTCAAAATCCTGGTAGCAATTTCTGCCACAGTTAGACCTACTCTTGCAATGATGAAACACTGTAACTAAAAGCAAACTGGGAGGAAATTATTTATTTTTCTTAAACTTCCACATTTTGGTGCATTATTGAAGGAAGTATGGACGGGATCTTAAGCAGGGAAGGAACCTGGAGGCAGGAGCTGGTGCAGGTCAGAGAGGTGGTACTTCCTGACTTGATCCTCATAAAGCTTCCTCAGCCTGCTTTCTTATAGGACCCAGGACCACCAGCCCAGGGATAAAACCACTGTAGACTGGGCCCTCCCCCATCAATCCCTAATTCAGAAAATTCCATACAGTCAGACATTATTGAAGAAATTTTTCACTTGAGATTCCCTCCTTTCAGAAAACTCTGGCTTATGTCAGGTTGACACAAAGCTAACAAACCCAGATGATTTCAGAAATATCAACAGATTTAGGACATAGAAATAGACATTCCTTTTCTAGAAGGTGGCAAATTTTAAAAACTCAACTTACACTTGCAGTGAAATACTACAGATTAGTTAGAGTAACTTTGAATTCTAGGTGAGATAATCCTGGATTTCGCATCACTTGCCAATTTTAGCAGTTCTCCGGGAATTTTGTTGTGATATGGAAAAACAGCAAGGGAGTAATCTAAAGTATTAGCATATATATGAAACGAAGACCAAATAATCAAGTGAGTTTTAGTGGAATCTATGACCTCATTGGAAAGAGAAGGCATGATATAAATGTTGAGTGCTTCCCTTGAGAGGCCACGCATACATAGCATTTATCTTTATTTGCCACCATCCTTCTAACAGTCAGGCTCTGAATGGTCCAGGCATATGTTCTTGCCCTTATCCAAACAAACAGGCTAGAGCATGTGGTAACAGGATGATTGTACAAGTACAAAATATACACTCCCCAGGCATATTTGAGGCATCAGCTCTGATAACCAGAGCACCCAGCCTTTTGTAATCTGTCAACAAACTAATAAATTACATTGGACAAGTGAGGAACAACTTCCTCCCCATGACCGTCTGCACAGGGAATAAGTCAGCAATTAGGAATCCAATAAAAGTGAGTTTTGACAAGATAAGCAAAGGCTTAATACTTCAAGTCAAGGTCTAATCCTTTTAGGAACTGATTAGCACACACTTAAGATTTTTGGCATTCTATCTATAAATATTAAGAGATTATTAAGAAATATGATCAGGCAACAGGAATGTACAACTTGAGCCCTGCCCTGGATGTACTGTGGAGTCTCATTTCTATTGACGTCAAAGGAGTTGTACTTCTAAGACAGAACCACACTTGGCTACTTTCTCAATTACTGAATCAAACTCAAATTTACTTAACTCTTCTGTAAAAGATTAGTTATCTAAGCCCATTAATATATACTTTGGCTTTGGAATTAGATTCAGAAGGCCTACATTCATAGTGATTTGATTTTTTATTAATTTTTAAGTTATCAGACTAAGTAATGAGTGTTCCAATGTAATTTTCTATGGCTATAGTTGTTGCCATTCCTCCTCCTGCTTTACCATACCATCAATAGCATTCAGCATACCCTTCATGGAAACCTGTCAACAACCTAACTGTTAAGGAAAGTCAAGAGTATACGACTTGATGGAGAGTTGGCACTCTGTGCCTACCTCACCTGTGAAATTCAGTCAAAGTCAACTTTTAAGCTTTTTAAAAACTTTGTTTAATAAGCTGATAAGGAATAGATTGGGAGCATCTCAGGTTCATCTTTCATTATCATACACTGCCATGATGAATTCTTGGCTTACTCTTGTGTTTCCTGTGTATAGCAGTTTGCCGAAGATTCTCCCAAATGTAAACATTTCTTAAATTAGACCATAATCATCTACTACATCTCCTAGCCTACTCTAAAATGTTCTATGAAAACAATCTATATAAACACACATGTACTCCTACATGTGTGTGCACGGAGAAAAATTACACACACACACACACTCACACAGAGGCACACACACGCGTTTATAGTGGACAAAATTTCTATTATTTCTAAAACTTGGAACTCATAGTAAATTTACTAATGAGCCATTATTAACTAATCATTTATTAGTTTAAAACCTGTTGCTAGATAATAAGAAAAATACTTTGAACATAACTACTTTTAAGTAATTCTTTTATTTAATTCTTTAAGAATTTTCATTCAATGTAATTTTTACAAATAAATATAGTTTCAATTTTACCTTTTGGTAATCTTTCTAATAAAAAAGATATATCCAGCAAATGAAAATTATACATGTTCTGGGTCATGAGTTATATTCAAGTCATAAATGTTATACAGGGGATTACATTCATATATCCAAACTATGAGTGATATGTTTTAGAAGTGAACTTACTCCATTCCATTAGTTTCCCCTAGAGAATAAAAAGGGAAATGTATATTTGGAAAAATGAGAAAAATAACTGAGGATTAAAATATCTAAAAATATACTTTATTGAAGGAAACTGATGATGTAGGACACAGCAGACTTCAGAAAGACTAATGCTTATTATTTAATTTAGATAAACAAAAATTCTATCTTTGGAAAACTATTCATCTTTGTACAAGTTTCCAGAAGGTCAAATTCAGTTCACCGTGTCTCTTGTGTTTCAAGATCAGCCATATTTTAAAATACATCTTTCAACATTACATTTTCTTCTCTCATTTTGAAACCCTTTAACTTTTGCCTGTTTTCTCCTTGAAAACCTGCCAAATATGTGTCAAATGTGATCCTAAATCATCCTGCTATATGTGCTTCAGAGTCCTTTTATTCCTAGCTTCTCCTGGAACTTTACACAATATTATCCATTCTCCTTCATGGTACATACACAAGCTTTTCCTCACTTGTTAGAGTATCCAAGATGTTCCAGGTAGGAACTATAGGAAAATTCCTGATCTACCTGCCATCCTACCCTAGTGTCTCTTTGCAAGAATATTTTCCCTAATTAGTCACCTGCCCAGCCTTGACTATGTTTTAAGCATGACTCACAAACTCTCAAGTCACTTTGCTGTCAGTCTTTATATTCTGGTCTTGGCCAGTGATATATTGGACTCCAAAGTGACACTGACCAGTTTTCTTCCTCTTCCTCTTCCTCTTCCTCTTCCTCTTCCTCTGGAGAATCATGAGAGCTAACATGGCTGCAACAAACAGCTCTGGTGCCTTCATCTCCCAGGGGAAGTTTGTCATGGGGGTCCATCTGTGCACGCCTTGCATCCCTTGTGCAGGGCATTCCTGGTTTGTTCTGAATTTCAGAAAGACAAATCAACAACAAGGATGTCTGTCTGCTTCAAAAGGACATAAAGCTTTATACGTCCATCCACGGGCAATATTGAGATGGCAATGCTTGATTTAAGCATACTGCAGGGACAAAAATGAAAAAGAGCCTGAGGAAAAGAAGGTCCAGCCACAGGCCCAAATTGGGATCCAGCTCAAGGGGAGGCCCAAAGGTGTGATACTATTACTGAGGCTGTGAAGCTCTCACAAAAAGGGACCGAGCGTGACCGCACACCAGAAGACACAACAAACAGCTGAAAGAGTCAGATGCAGATATTTACACCCAACCAATAGACAGCAGCTGCTGACCCTTGTGGTTGAATTAGGGAAAATCTGGAAGAAGCTGAGGAGGAGGGTGACCCCATAAGAAGACCAGCAGTTTTAATTAACCTGGACCCCCAAGATCTCTCAGACACTGGATCTCCAACCAGGCAGCATACACCTGCTGATACAAGGCTCCCAACACATATACAGCAGAGGACTGCTTGTTCTGGACTCAGTCAGAGAAGATGTACCTAACTCTCAAGTGACTGGAGGCCCCAGGGAGTGGAGAGTTCTGGTGGGGTGGGAGTAGGGGTGGGAGTTGGGAAATCATCATGGAGACAGAAGTGGGGAGGAGGTATGGGATGAGGAACAGTCAGAGGGGTGGACTGGGAGAGGGATAAAATCTGGACTGTAAGAAAAGATTAAATAAAATTTAAAAAATAAAAATAAACATACTGTGCACTATTTCAAGCACTGAATATTTAGCTTTTGAAGTACAACCCATGCCAAAATATTTCCAAAAGCAGGCTCTATATTTTCTAGTAATTAATTTTCCCTTTAGCAACTAACGTCGAATTCCAAGGATTACTTTTACATATCCCCCTCCCTTTGAGTGGAAATTTAAACACTGTTTGACTTTATTTGCTTTTCATCATTAGATTTTCTTTTTTAACAAAGG
Organism: Apodemus sylvaticus; assembly: GCF_947179515.1. Lineage (NCBI taxonomy): Eukaryota > Metazoa > Chordata > Mammalia > Rodentia > Muridae > Apodemus > Apodemus sylvaticus. Next base: position 19,482,499 of record NC_067479.1, read on the forward strand.
CAGCTTGCCTTACAAGCACACAGAATCAACAGTTTTAACTTGTAACATAAATTAGTATCTAGGACATGTCAACTGAAAATCTTAGCTATTTCCGAAAGCTGCAGATGCTATGAAACACAGCCAAATAGAATTTATCTTCCAAGTAATACTGAATATGACAAAATCTTACAAGGATTTTTTTCCAAACACATTTTGAAACTAGACAATAAAGTGTGCACTTCATGAAAAATTGAAGTTTAAATATCATCAACTAACGTTAATCCTAAAAAACACAAAAATGTTTCAAAGAGATTATATTACTCATCTATATTATTCCTGGTAAGTATCAAGAAGAAAGTGGGAATGAAGATATTTGAAATCTGTAATTAATCAGGCATCTGGTAAATCTAAATTCTGGCCATCCAAGTAAATAAAGATTTTTCAGCCAAAGTTACTCATTGTAATTATTCAAATTCCAAACCACTATAAATCTTTCTCTCTGTTTCTCTCTCTGTCACTCTCTCTCTGTGTGTCTATCCCTGTCCCTCTCCCTCCCTCTCTCCCTCCTTTCCCGTCTCCCCTCCCCCCCCCCTCTCTCTCTCTCTCTCTCTCACACACACACACACACACACACACACACACACACACGTCACTGAAGGAAACCCCAGGTTTACATATACTGCTTGGTGCCATTTTCACCTTCATATGCTCCAAATGCCCATCTAAGGATAAAGACAAGCAGCCATGAAGCAAAGCTGAAGCCATGCACTTATCTTTGCCAATCATGGAAGTCATGAGTGTTTGGAACACTTGGACTTATTTTGTTTGTCAAAGGAGATTTATTGCAAAAGGCCCTGTAGCATGACAATGAGCTGAGCTGAGACGGTATCCGAGTATTCCAGTTTTCAGTGTTTGTTTCTTTGTTTGTTTTATTCAACCACAAAAACTTAGAAAAAAAATACAGGATTAAGTAACAACTGCTAATTATTAGCTACAGATGTAATCTTAAATTCTAAATGTAAAAGTCAACAATGTCCTTTAAGTCCAAACGCAGAAAAATGAACTTTTATACATACTGCAATATCCTGTTATCACTATATAAATTTACAATTATCATATAAAATTAAAAACTGAAACTGCAGTTGATAAGTGATCAGGAGAAAAATATAAACCACTAATTTTTGTTCCTTTTAAAGTACGTATTTTAAAATAATTTTCATGAAAGAGTTGTGAACCCATAGTGCTTCAGAAAACAAGTTTCCACAGTTTCTTCAGATGTTACACTGTATAACCACAACATAGCATTATCAAACTTCAGAGTTAACACGGGTACAATGATATTGATTAATACAAATACCTTATACAAATTTGTTAATTATACAGTAATCCTTACTGATTTTTTTTTCTGGACTGATACACAGTCCATATCAGTAATAAGATTTCGTTTACACCATCCTTCCTTATGCTGGTGTCTGAGCCACATTTTTGAGTACTACAGGTACCTTTTAGTTTCCTTCTCAGTGTGGCAAATTAGGTACACAGTGGTAATGTCTCACCAGTGATGACATTAAGCCTGATAACTTTTCTTAAAATGAAGTCAGCCAAGTGTCTCTCTACGGCCTTATTTTTACTTTTAGTTAATAAAATATCATTTGAGCAAATACTTTAAAACATACTCTATTGCTATCTTTCACAACTAAATTTAACATATATCAATGGTACTTTAGAGTAAAATCATCAATATCCTGTTCTATGATTTCCCTATTTACACATTGGAGCTCCACTATTTAGAAATGTGAAGCCTTTCTTATTGATTATCTATGTAATATATTTTAATCAGAGAGCACTCATGATTGCTGACTTTTGTTTATAGGCTATGAAATTACTACTACTACTCTTCAAAACCGAAAACCCATATTTGACTACCAGTAGCTTTTTGAACCTGTACCCTAAGTGCCTGGACTATGATATCTTCTCTGTTGCTCACGTTCATTTATGACAGCATATTACTGATACTCTTAGTTACAGTTTATTGCTGCAAAGAGACAGGAAAACCATGGCAAATCTCATAAAGGAAATCATATAATTGGGGTTGGATTATGGTTTCAGAGGTTTAGTCTATTATCATCATGGTGGGAACATGGCAGTATGTAGGGAGACATGGTGCTGGAGGTAGAACTGAGACTTCTACATCTTCATCCACAGTAAGGGGAGAGTAAGACACAGTGGCCAGACTTGAGTTTATGAGACCTCAAAGTCCACTCCCACTGACACTTCCTCCAACAAAGCCACATCTATTCCAACAAAGCCACACTTCCCAGTATTGCCACTCCCTATAGCCCAAGCATTCACACACCATCTATGGGGGGGCATTTTTATCCAAACCCCCACCCTGGTGCTGTAGGCCCATTTTGTCTTAACCCTACCTCAGACCTATGAGCATCCTTTTCCATCATAAAATGCTATTTATAAATGAATATCCCATACAAGATTTTTCACTTGCTACTTACATGGTTTGAGTTTCATAATAATCATGAACAACTACCTCTAGCAGTCTGTGTACAAAATCATATAGAGACTATATATTTTAAAATTTTAAATTATAATCATAAAAGTTAAAAGCCTGTGATCTCATTTTTAGCTAAGAAATAATCACATGCCTCACCTCTTTACTATTTTTGATACCTGACCCAGACCAAAAAATGTCCATCTGCAATTACCTCCAATATCATCACAAGACTGAATAGTATACAGAATCCTGATGAGCTAGACTCCTCTCTCTTGTTAATTATATAATGATTTGAAATTATTTCTCTATAATTAAAACTGACGTCTTCACTTGCCAAAAGTACTTTTTAGTTCCCTGAATAATTGTTATCTCTGAGGCTTACTGCCTCAGTCTGCTAACTCAAGCCTTGTCCTGGAAGCTTCTAGCCATACAATCTTATCTAGGCCCAACATATTTTCAGATTCTGAGACTTAACTTCTGAATGAACCCACCCTCTCTGGCCTCTGGCTGGCTGGTTCACCTCAGCTGCTCTGGCTCAAACTCCCCTCCTGGCTGACTTATATGGCTTCCCTCTTGGCCTCTGAGTTGCTCTGATTGGCTTCAAACTAACTCTAGCAATCTTTCCTAATCTTCTGGCTCTTTCTCATTCTCTTGCCTGTTCTCTCTTCGATCTGTCTCTGGTAAAACTGCCTCCTCTTTATGCTTCTCTCTCTGCTCTCCTCAATTCCACTGCCCTGCTCTCTGCGAACTTTACTGTACTCCTGTACTGTACTCTCCTCTTCCTGTACTGGCTGTTCCTCCTTTAAATAGTTTCCCTTTCCTCTCTCTTCTCCTGAGAGTTGGGCTGTGCTATCCTTTCAAATCTTCTGATTCACCACTTTTCTGCCACTCAATTAGACAAACATGGGTGCTTCCCTCTACAAACTAATTTTATCTTCATTATTGAGATTAAAGGTTAGTTCTAAGGGCTTGTGTGTATTCCAGCTGGAGGGATTAAAGGTGTGTGTTAAGGGCTGAGCCACACCCTACCTACAAGCTGGTTCAAATAACTTGTAACGATTTCTTATTATTGATTGAATAGAGTAGATTTTTCTTTATTTTAGTACAGAATAGAGTTTATTTAGGACATGGGGAGGGAAGTTAAGGGGGTAGAGGTAGAGAAAGACAGAGAGAAGGAGAGAATAGAGAAGTAGAGGCCGGCCATGAACACTTGGAGAGAAAGGGGGAAGGAAAGGGCCCAAGATGGCAAAAGAGAACAACAGAACAAGAGGATAAGAGCTCTACCATACTTTAGCTACAGAAATTTTACTTGAATCAAAAAAGTTTCAAAAAATTTGTTTGATATAATTAATATACAAAGCATTAAGTGAAACTAATTTAAATATAAAATCACAAAGATTACCTTCTATCCCAGTCATTTCTCTTAAACTAGGTATAGACAAACATTTGTTCTATTGCCTTTCAGAATACAGGACACAGGTACTCAGAATCCCCAACTGAGATGAAAATGGTGGAAGAACTGATGATAGGGAGTGGAACTAGGTACGTGGAGTGCCTGATCACTGTCTCACTCTTAGGTGCTGTAAGCCATTTCATATCTCCTCCTCCTGTAAGTCTATTTCGAGGAATGTGGCCCAGGGAAAATGACTGATACAGATGGTGTTTGTTGGGCTTTGGCCACTGTGCAAAATATCTGAGAGATGCAAAAGGAAGAAGAGTTATCTGGCTCACAGTTCAACAAGGCCCCCTGCATCTATGTAACAAATGTGCAGCTTGGTCTACATGCTGGTCCCCATCACCTGCAGGGCCATCCCTGTGGATCTCGTTCCCCTAGCTGGGTCACCTTGTCTGGCTTCAGCGGGAGAGGATGCTTTTAGTACTGCAGTGACTCTCTGTGCTTGGGGAGAGGGGGCGAGGAGGGGAAGAAGTGTAGCTGTAGCATGCAAAGGAATGAGAAGGGAGGAATGGAGGGAGGATCTGTGTGAGGGAGTGCTGGCAGGGCGGAGTGGATACTGGGATGTAAAGTGAATTAATTAATTAATTAATAAAAAGCAAGGGGGAGAGGGGAAGGAAGGGTGCATCAAATGCTCATAGTAATGAAGAAGACCATGCAAACAATCAAACCCCAAATAAACAACAAATCTCAATGGCTTCAAAAAAAGAGAAAAACCATTTATATGTGAGGAATAGATGTAGCCGCCAGCGGCTACATGTGAACCAGGTTACCTGTTGAAAGAATCTTGGGGAACAGGGACACAGACAAGGGATTTGAGTCAAGCCTAGGATTCTGGTCAAGACTGCTTTTAATAAATTGAAGACAGGTTTTATAGACATTTGGGGGATCGGCCAACCCCCCAGAAGTCGGTAGCTTCAAAGGCGGTGCTGTGAATTCTCTGGCTCCAAGTCTCAGCGGGTCGTCTGCCTACTGCCTGAGAGCTCAGGTGAACGCCGGCCTGGGGGCGGTGTCGATAGCCGAGGTGTGGAGTCCCTTTGTTTGTAGAACAAAGGCCGGAGGTAGCCATCGGAAGAGTTGGGTGCCCGCTAGCCAACTAGTTGCAGGGGGGGAAGGGTACAATTCCCCCTTAATTATTAAATTTAAAACCACTCAGTGGAAATGATTAAGTTCATCCAATGGATGACGGGCATTCATCAGTGAGTGAAAGCATTGGCCACAGCCCCCTTAAGTGTTACCGACATCTTTTTTCAGGGGGGGGGCTAGACCGCCTTTTTCAGGACGGTCTTACGATGTCAAACCCCCATGCAGCTGGGCGTGCTTTTCAGGGAAACTCGGAGCCAGGAATTTTTTCCCTTTCCCTTGCAGTGCCTCGCCTCGCACCTCAACTGATGCCCATGTTTGTTGTGACAACAAACACGCATGATTCCGAGTATCAAGCAGCCTCATCTCCGAGGACTTCCACTGGCAGAGTAAATTCTCTGCGGCTAAGCGTTGGCTAGCTGAAAAGGCAACCCATCTTCCACCTAGGGCCATTGCTGAAGGAATTTCGTCTTCTGAGTGTTATCTGCTTCAAATATAAAAGGAGATTAAGAGAACCTGTCTGGTTAGTCTTGGGAGGTCAAACCGGTTTTTGGTTTAATTGAAATTCAGTGGCCTCAGGGAAGAGCCCTGGCCGGCAACTTAGTTTGCATGAACACAAAGGAACTATGCCTCCCCAAGCAACTGGGAGGTGGCTTGAAAAACAGCCTTTGAATTAATTATACTTACCTACAGTTTGGGGGTGGAATCCACTCAGGCAAAAGGCCTGGCTTGCAACTTAATTTGCAAGGAGACAAAGGAACTATATCTCCCCAAATGAGTGGGGCGGCTTGGAAAACAGCCTTCTGACCTAAATATACTTACCAACCGTTTTTGGGGTCAAATCCACTTGTCTTACCAATCTTTCTGGCAACCAACGCGCCTCGTCCTGTTCTTGTGAAAAAACGCATACCGCGCCTCTTCCCCATATCAAAACGGGGTCTGGGCCTTTCCAAGAATTATTTAAAGGATCCCGCCACTTAACCATGGCGTAGGAATTGGAAGTAGCCGGATGCCAATGCCTGTCAGCGGCAGACTGGCCTTCCGCATCCGTTTGGAGAAAATTTAAAACGAATAGAACAAAGGCAAGATGTGACTTTGGGGACCGAGGGGGATATAAATTTCCCTTCTTAGTTTTAATAAGCCAATTTTTAAGCGTGCGATGGGCGCGCTCCACTATTCCTTGCCCCATTGGATTATAAGGAATTCCAGTTTTAAGTTTTATATTAAATTCTTTACAAAATGAGATAAAGTTCTTACCAGTGTAGGCTGGTCCATTGTCTGTCTTAATGACCTTGGGTACTCCCATGGTATTAAAGGCTTGTAAACAATGATCAATTACATTTCTAGAGGCTTCTCCGGTATGCAGGGAAGCAAAAATAAGTCCTGAGCACGTATCAATGCAAACATGTATAAATTTTAATTTCCCAAACTCCGCATAGTGAGTTACATCCATTTGCCAAATTTGATTGGGCACCAGGCCACGTGGATTAACCCCTAAATGGGGCACTGGTGCTAAAGTGAGACAATTAGGGCATTGCTTTACGATCATTCTAGCTTGTTCTTTTGTGATCTTATGGCGGAGTCTCAACGTATGACTCGAAAGATGAAATTTATCATGATCACGTTTTGCCAATTCTATGGGTGTGAGTGCCAAGACTTGACCAATTAGTGCTTTGTCAATGCACTCATTGCCCTGAGCCAGAGGTCCAGGGAGACCCGAGTGAGATCTAATATGTCCTATATAAAAAGGATTTTTTCTAGCAAGAATGATACCTTGCAATTGTGAAAACAAGGATCCAGCTGGCGTATTAAAATTAAACATGCCACAGGTTTCTAGTTGCGGTATCGAAAATGCAACATAAGCACTGTCAGTAAAGAGATTAAACGTACTATTTACAGTTTGAAAAACACACAGCACTGCTGTAAGCTCTGATAACTGAGCAGATAACCCAGGCGTTTCTACGACCACCTGTTGATTGTTAACACGATATCCGGCTTTTCCTTTTGATGAACCATCTGTGAACACTAGGAGTGCATTCTGCAGCGGCTGTAGAGATGTCATTTTTGGAAATACGACCTCATGCATATTTAAAAACTTTATTAACTTGTCTTGAGGATAATGATTGTCTATACACCCTTTAAAACCAATCTGAGCCAGCAGCCAATCTGTGCTATGCTGTTTTAGCCATTCATCCTGATTTACACTGTAAGGTTGTATAATAAAGTCCGGTTCCTTACCGAAATAAGTCAATGCCTGCTTTCTACCAAGCATAATTACTTGGGCCACTGCTTCAAAATATGGCAAGATATTACGCCTAGAAGACACCCTCAAATGAATCCACATCAGAGGAGCCTTTTGCCATAATAATCCTGTAGGCGAATGAGTAGTATTAAAAATTAGCAGATGCAGAGGTAAGGAATAATCTATATAGGTAATAAATTGGTTCTCAATAGCTTTCTCCACTGTCTGTAAGGCAAAAAGTCCTTCTGAAGTTAATACCCTAGGGGATGTCGGATCGGCATTTCCTTTAAGAATATCAAATAAAGGTTGTAATTCCCCTGTGGTAAGTTTTAAATACGGCCGAAGCCAATTAATGTCACCCAATAATTTCTGAAAATCATTTAAAGTTTTCAAATTGTCCCTGCGGATAATTATCTTCTGGGAAAAAATTGACTGGTCCGTAAGTTTAAAACCTAGATAGTTATATGGCTCCTGAATCTGAATCTTCTCTGGAGCTATCTGCAGCCCTTTAGCGACCAGGGCTTGCTGCAAATCTCTAAAACATAAAAGCAAGGTCTGAGGATTTTTTCCTGCAATTAGAAAATCATCTGTGAAATGGATAAAGTAAATATCTGGCCATTTCTGTCTCACAGGTTGAATGGCCTGTGCTACGAATTTCTGGCACAAGGCGGGGCTGTTTGCCATGCCCTGGGGAAGCACGGTCCATTCAAACCTTTTCATAGGCTCTGCAAAGTTAATAGAAGGAACACTGAACGCAAACCTTTTGCAGTCTTCAGGGTGCAAAGGAATGGTAAAGAAACAATCTTTTAAATCTATGACTATTTTATGAAACCCTTTTGGAATAGCCACGGGAGATGGAAGACCTGTTTGTAAGGTTCCCATGGGCAACATTGTTTCATTTACCTTTCTTAAATCCTGTAACAATCTCCATTTGCCGGACTTCTTTTTAATTACGAATATCGGCGTGTTCCATGGAGATAATGACTCTATAAGATGTCCTGCCTCTAACTGTTCCTGCACCAAAAGCGAGGCAGCCTCCAATTTCTCTTTAGTTAAAGGCCACTGATCAACCCACACTGGAATGTCGCTAAGCCATTGAATTTTATCGGCGTGGGGTGCAGGAGAGATAGTGGCCATTACTGAAAATGCCCCAGACTTCTAGAGTTAGGGTTTGCCTGGGGGTTTTTAAACCTACTAGTGCCTTGTCCTTCATATCCAAGCCCCCGAGTAGGCTCGGATTCCTCCGACACTGTCTTTTGCTTAGAGGCAATTTCATTAGGATTACACAGAATTAAATTCATCTGAGATAACAGGTCTCTGCCCCAGAGCGTGGTAGGCAACTTCTGCATCACGAAAGGCCGAATTTGTCCTGAATTTCCATCTGCATCTTTCCAAGTTAGAAGTCTAGCGCTCTGTTTCGGATTATTTGCATAACCGATTCCTTGCAGATGCGTTAGGGTCTCTGTCAAAGGCCAATTAGACGGCCAGTCCTGTCCCTTAATAATTGTAACATCAGCTCCCGTATCTATTAATCCTTCAAAACTCTTTCCTTCAATAGTCAATTTAAGGTTAGGTCTTTTATTAGTAATAGACTGAACCCAGAACACTCCGGAGGAGCCAAAGCCCTCCTCCCCTCTCTTATCTTTAATGAATTTGGAAGGCAGTGCATGTAAGGGCACCAAGACTAACTGGGCAATTCTTTGATTAGCTGGAATACTTATGACACCACGAGAGGAAGCAGCCATAATTTTAATTTCTCCCTCATAATCACTGTCTATGACTCCTGGATAAATCTGTAGTCCCTTCACAGTAGAACTGCTTCGTCCTAACAACAATCCCCAAGTACCTTCAGGTAATGGCCCAAAAACTCCCGTGGGCAAAACCTGAACTCCCATCTCTGGAGTTAGTACGGCATTGCAGATGCAACAGAGGTCCAGCCCTGCACTTCCTGGTGTAGCTCTGGTGAGGTCAAGGATGGATTTCCTTGGCTCGGCAGTAGCTGTGCCCCACAGACAGTCTGATGCATCGGGGCCTGGGGCTGGCCCCTCCCCCCGTTTCCCGACACGGGTCTACCTTGGAAGTTATTTTTTGACTTGTCTCTCTTAACCCATTGATTTCCTTTTCTACACTTATGGCACGTTCCTGGTGGACCACCTGATTGCCCGTTTATACTGGGCTTATTATCAGGACAATCACTCTTAAAATGACCCAGACTACCACATTTAAAACATCTCCTATTTCCTCGTCTTTGTGACAGAATTCCTTGAATAGTTGTTCCCTGCAGCGCTGCAGCTATAGCTAAACCCTGATTATAGGAAGGACCGATCTCAGAACAAAGGCGAATGTAACCGGCTAGGTCTGTCTTTCCTCTCTGGGGTCTAATGGCCTCTCGGCAGGCCGCATTAGCATTCTCATAGGCTAGTTGCGTAACCAGCGGATTCTCTGCCTGAGAGTTTCCAAAAATTCTATTAGCCGTTTTCAGCAATCTGTCTACGAAATCCTGAAAGAGTTCGTCGGGAGCCTGTTTCACAGCTGTTAGATTTCCACTAATATCTCCCTTAGCTGGTAACAGAGTCCAAGCACGGCGGGCGGCCACCGCAATCTGCGCATACACTGCGATGGGAAACCCAATCTGGTTATTATTTCCTTCAAATAGGCCTTCCCCCAACAACATCTCCGCATTCCATTCTGGATGGCCTGCTTGAGTGTTAGTGGCAGCGGTTCTTTTGCAAGCCTCACGCCATTCAGAACTCCAGAGCAAGAAATCTCCCCCCGACAACGTAGCTTTACACAGCGTTTTCCAATCCTGTGGAGTTAGATTCGACTCAATCACAGTATCCAACAACGCCTGTGTAAAGGGAGCTGTCGGGCCCGTACTGGGCTACGGCTAGCTTTAACTCTTTTATCACCTTAAATTCCAAGGTCTGATATTGTCTGACCACATTGTCCTGGTCTTCTATCTCAAGGACTGGAAAAGCTAAGATTTCTGACGTATCCTGCCCCTCTCCGCGGGCCTGGTTTATAACTCTTTCTAATGGCGACTGGCGGGTCTCCGAGTTATTGTTCTCTCTAGTATTAGAGACCCTTTTTAGCTCCTGTAACTCATTAGTCAATTTCTGCAATTTAATTTCAAACTCTAACTTTTGTAATTGCATATCCTTCTGGATTTCGGCCTCTGCCATCAAGGTCACAGGCGGCGCGGATGGCGCTACAGAGGGCCAAGTTTCTCCATGAACTTCAATTGCTCCTTTCTCGGGATGAGCTATTTTTTTCCTAACCACAGACTCATCAGAACTGTCTCTTTGTTTACGAGACTCAGGTTGTGGAGAATTTTCTATAACAGGGATCCTCTCCACATGGCCTTTTACTTGAAAATCCTCACTTTCATGAATAACACCTAATTCTTCCAAACTCCCTTCATCTATGATGTCCTTAATCAGAGTCCAAAGGCAGAGGGTGATATTGTCTGCCTTGGCTGCCTTTAGCGAATTACCAATTCTCAGCCAAGTTCTCTCATTTAACGTTCGTTTTTCTCGGAACCAAGGACAACAGGAATATATCTGGTCCAAGAAATCTTCTAATCTTTCCTCTTCAAACCCAATCCCTTTTGCCTGAAGCAACTCTTGAATGTTGCGTGCGCAGATCTCGCGCGAACTTTCCTGTCCCATTTTTTCCTATCCTTTTAACCCAAGCAACTCCTGTGTCGGGTGCACACAATATGCTTGAAAAACTGTATCTCTTCCTTGCACTCACAACGATAGACACGAATTCACTAGCGCTAGTTTTAACTTCTATGTTGCTTACCGTGCAGATACCATTAATTTTCACCTTTTTTCTGCGAAGCTTCGCTGGATAGGGCCACCTCAGGAATTCTCTCGTGCCAGGTCTCCCACGTTCAGGCGCCAGTATGTAGCCGCCAGCGGCTACATGTGAACCAGGTTACCTGTTGAAAGAATCTTGGGGAACAGGGACACAGACAAGGGATTTGAGTCAAGCCTAGGATTCTGGTCAAGACTGCTTTTAATAAATTGAAGACAGGTTTTATAGACATTTGGGGGATCGGCCAACCCCCCAGAAGTCGGTAGCTTCAAAGGCGGTGCTGTGAATTCTCTGGCTCCAAGTCTCAGCGGGTCGTCTGCCTACTGCCTGAGAGCTCAGGTGAACGCCGGCCTGGGGGCGGTGTCGATAGCCGAGGTGTGGAGTCCCTTTGTTTGTAGAACAAAGGCCGGAGGTAGCCATCGGAAGAGTTGGGTGCCCGCTAGCCAACTAGTTGCAGGGGGGGAAGGGTACAAATAGATGGGCTATGACGTTCGATTTCCCTCTCACAAATGAAGGTGTATGAAAAAGAAGCACAAGAACATTCTGAGGAAACGGTCTGTTCTCCTCAGGAAATTATTCACCTGCAAGTAGAGATTAGACTCAGACAACAGCTTAACAAACCGTCACCTCACTCACCTGTATCCTTTTAAAGAAAGCTAAAAGTAGATTCTTGAGAGTGCTGCACCAATAAAGCCATCATGGCTTTCAGGAAACAGGCAAATCAATACAGAGGAAGACAATGATTTATAGTCGAGGCTCAAGGTAAACGCTTGGATGGCAACTGAGACGGAAAACAGCTCGGATGAGAAAGCAGCTCTGATAGCTCAACCCTTCTCCCCTGCACAGACAGAAAGAACTAGATGAGCTACACAATACAGAGCTGAGTTTTAGAGCATTGCAGTGATAGTGAAGAATTTGTTTATAAATATTCTAATAATATGTTCAACGTATAAATAAGGGGAAATACTTAGTAAAGAAAAAAGTCACATCAGAGAAAACAAGCTATACAAATAATTCAGGAAAATATGATATGTTGCAAGATAGTGTTTAGTTTTTCAGCCCTGAAAATATATATACAAGTAATATTGCATAAATTGAGCTCATTGCACTAATGTATTTGGAAGTATGTGTGTGTGTGTGTGTGTGTGTGTGTAATAAATGCCCAAAAGAAGCTATTTATTACAAAGACAAAGATGGCAAAAGGAGGCATATCTGAAGGTTTGAAGAAGGGAAGAGAAAGTAGGAGTAATTTAATTATACTCTTGAAAATAAACACATTTAAAACTTAATTAACGAAAAGAAAATACAATAAAAATTCCATTTAAAAGTAAGTTCCATGATGTGTCAGATAACAAGGCTTTATCAGTGACAGACAACATCTATGCAATGCTGTCTCAAGTTTGCCATTTCTATTGTTCAGTAACGTTGCACCCATTTTGGCACCATGATATGGTACCTTATATGTCAGAAATGTTCTGGTTTAAATAAATTACTACAGCTGCCATCCAAATAGTCGCCCTGTAATCATGTAAAGCACATAGTACATGATGATAAAGTAAATTACTATATTGCTTACTGATCCTATCCTTTGGTTGTCAATAATATACTCCTACTTATAAATCAGTGGTGAAACAGTAATATGCAAACTCTCTGTGTTAAGTTTGAAGTAGTCTTGTAAAGTAGATGTCTGTGTGTTCTGCGATTGCATCAGACTCATGTTACACACAGATGGACCTATGAGTCATCTGGGTTCAGGAGATAGAAGCCTGAATGGTGTTTGCATAATGGTGAAATCACTTTACAACTCCATTTTTATCACGTATCTATTTGGCTAGGCAAGTATTTTAAGGGGAAAATGCACAGCTTTACAGAAGAGTTAGATGAATACACTAAACATGAAATAAATGAATTATATTTTGAAATATTATAATCTTATGAACGTCTCAAAAATGAGTGCTCATCGATTGAAATAAGAATGTTTATGGTTTTGAAGGGCAGGCTACTGAGGTTTATTGAGAAGTAGGGAAACAGCTCCCTGAAACAGGGAGGAGGTCTGAGAATCGGTTGCACAACACTAATTGTTGATTATTATTATTGGGTAGAACTCTGAGTTATTCACCTTACTTCTTCTGGTAATCTAACTTCTGAATCCAGGATGCTGCCTGTGGGCCTTGCACTTCCCATCTGTAGCACTCCCCACTGTGCCCTTCATTCCAGCCCCTTTGAAGATTTGCTTACCTGAGTTCACAGCCTTTGGAGTAAACTGGAGAGAACAGAAGTCAGATGACTCCTGTGATCGTCCTCTACTCCTGATTCATAATTGTGGTGTTAGAGGCAAATGGATAGAAGGAAGGCAAATGCTAAATGGGTGAAGAGGCAAAGTCTTCCCATTTTTTTTTTTGAAAACAAAACTATTTTGTGCTGAAACATGTTTAAATTATATCTTCAATTGCGTGTAACTTATTACAGGTAGCAAATGTTTAATGACACTCATATTTGGACGCTTTGTTTGTCCAATTATTTATTTTCTTGGTCAGTTCTAGTCCCACCTACAAATGTTAACTTGATATTTGTCTCTCCTGTCCAATCAAAGAACTCTAGGCTCAAAAATGTAGAAGCTATTTTCTATTGCCTACTAGATATATATGATAGCACAAGCTTATGTGCAATATTTTACATATTTTATATACAAATGTACATGTTATAAATCTATGATTCATCATTGCCTTATTGTGGGACTTTTTGTGTTTTATTTGCTTACTGATTGGTAATTCATGGAATTACCTAAACTATATATTTTATTATTTTAGTGACTCTACAGTTGCTTATGGAAAAACAGTATGAACATCTTAAGAATAAAAAAAGCTCATGGAACAAACACAATATTTTAATATAATTATTGTCCTTTAGAATTATCTTTATTTTAAATTTTAAGACAAAAATTCAATAATATCCTATCACTAGTATCTATAATCTAATCCAGTTACTTAAATTAGAACAATAGTGAATTTCATAGAAAATCAGGTGGAGCTCCATTTGGTTTTCTTTCTCTCTTAAGTACAAAAATGGGTATCCCTTGCTCTGGGCAAGAGGAAGAAGACGTGTGGCTTAATAGGATGGGTGAATAGTTACAGTGTTCTGGGAGGAAGGTAAATACAAGAAAAGCATATGTGGTAGACACCTGTCACTCATGAACATCAGAAAGAGAGAGAAAGGGGATGCATCCTGGAGCCTTCATCCAAGTAGAAGAAGGGATTCAGAAGTTGTCTCTGCAGGATCACAAACAGTTCTTAACGCTGCTGCTGCTGCTGCGCTGCTGTTGCTGCTGCTGCTGCGCTGCTGTTGCTGCTGCTGCTGCTGCTGCTGCTGCGCTGCTGTTGCTGCTGCTGCTGCTGCTGTGCTGCTGTTGCTGCTGCTGCTGCTGCTGCGCTGCTGTTGCTGCTGCTGCTGTGCTGCTGTTGCTGCTGCTGCTGGGCTGCTGCTCCTGCTGCTGCTGCGCTGCTGTTGCTGCTGCTGCTGCTGCTGCTGCTGCTGCTGCTGCTGCTGCTATGGAAACCTAGCCTTTCTCCCTGCCTTTCTCTGGCTCTCTCCTGTCCTCCATCTGCTCTTTCACAGCTTTTCCTTTATCCTTTGTCTGCTCTTTCCTTCCATTCTTCATTCCCTTTTGCCTTTCTCTGGTCCATTTTCCTCTGTCTGAGTATTTTTCCGATACCCACTCTCCATCTCTTCAATAATATCACCTTATCTCCTCCCTTTCCCTAAAGAACAAGTAACTGTCCACATTGTTCTTACTAAGTTTTAGAGATTAAAATTTGTTTCCAGAATTCATTCCTGGCTGAATGAATCGCTAAGCAGAGATATCTATTTACATAACAGTTAAATCCATCTCAAATAAAATGTATGTAATAGTAGCTACTTTCTGTAGAAAATGGGCTATAATGTATCTGCTGACAGAAAATGGAGGCAGGAAACGTGAAGCTAAAGCAATGAGAGGTTTCCTTTTAAAGCTGTAATAATGAATGAGCCCTCCCAAAACCAGACCCAGCAGTGGAGGAGTCTCTGACTACAAAGAAGGCATTATGAAGAAGGAGAATGGGAGAGAAAACTTGAGAGGAGGGGAGACATGATCCAGGAAGAGGAGCATGAAAAGACACACGGGCACAAAGCGTGAGGCAGAGCACAACTGTAGTCAGCTTCCTCTCTGAGGAAGAACTGGGCGATGTGGATCATGCTGCAGCTCGGAGATACTGCATCCTGTTGTCTGCGGAGACTGTGCAACTTTGTGTCTCAAGGCTCACTGGCAATCCCGTGGTCGGCAATCGCATGGACAGGAGGGCAACGTGAACCCTTACCCTGGAGTTATGTCCCCAGCATGGATCGAAAGACCTGGATTAATAGATTTCCTGATGCTGAAAATACTGTCTTTCACAAAGTCTGCCCAGGACAAACAAATATGGAACGATTTGTCTGTATTCCAGGCTCGTATGAAATGAGTCTTCCATCCCACGAGTGGAAGAAGGAAGCATCTTTATACAGCTCCTATCAGGGGGACCTCAGCTGTTGAGTCTTTTATGGAAAATGACTGTAAATGATTTCATTCTACCATTGCTGTCATGGAAAAAGAAGCCCACCACTCTCTGCCCTTCTCATGGGACAGAAGAAGCATACATATGGCCAAACAAGACTTTTCTGTTGTATACCAACTCGGCATAATTATAAATGTTGGTGGGTATCACTTTCTAAAAATAAGCTATATCATTTTAAAATGCAGCTTTAAAGCAAAAAAATTATAACACTATAAAAATCATAAAAATCTCTAATTGGAAGCACTGGTCGATAGCTGACCAAAGATGAGAATTTATGGCCTGGAGGTGTTTTTAACAAGACTGTTTTCTGTGTGGGTAACTATTGATGTGTGCATTTTGCCAATAATGGAGAACTTGAAGGGCCCAAGACTGAGTCAATAAGATTTCTTAATGCATTCTCTTAATGGGCCCATTTACTTTCTATTTTGAGGGCTATCAGGGCCGCATTATTTATTTAGTTACCTGTTGGGTTTAGAAAGTAGCCTCTCAAAGCTCGTACTACGCATGGCATTTATTGAGTGACTGCTCTTCCAAACTTAAGAAGTATAATGTGCTGGTGGCCTTGCCCTTCCCCTCCAATAGCTTGATTATATACTGCTTTTAATATACTTATTATTTTTCTATTTGATAATATAATTCTTTAATAGCCATATGGGAATCTCCATGCAGCTAGTTAAACATGGAAAAACTCTTCAAGGGAGCTATGTGGGTGAGCTTTTACTCCCTGGAGTCACACGAGGTTGTAAACTTCCTTTCTTTCTGTTAAAACTCATTTCCCTTCCTGGTTCCCACTTTGTCAAAAGTTTTATTGTAATGTTCCTGGAATGTATTTTGCAGATTTTTTTCTGCTTTAACTATGCATTGCAGCTCCCATTAATATTGTTTCCTGTTAGTGAGCTCTATGTCTTCCAAGGCAACCATGTTTAATCGTTTTTGCACTGTATTCTTTCTCCTCTTGTCAGTGATAAACTAATATATGGAGGAAGCAAAAAATCAAACCCCTCAGTCTTGTGGCTACATGTTTAAGTTTTTCACATCACGCAACTATGATTTAGAACAGAAAATTTTCAGAAGAATGAATTTTTTCCTTTCTTCTAGAATATTATTTCTGGAAAGCTTTACCAGCAACCCTCATATCCTGTCCGATTCCTGCTTCCAATCATCTTGCAGAGGTTCTGCCTTGGAAGCATTTTGTTACTACTGCTGTTTGTAGATCTGTTTCCCTTCCCACCTGTCTGTCATCAATCAAACTATCAGCCAATTATTTGTCTACTTAGCTAAACTGTAAATGTTATACAAAACAGCCAAAATTCAGTATGTGCATCAAAGGGATAAAATGTCTAAGTGAGACTATAAAGAAACATTTCACGTGAGTCAGTTAAGATCTAACTACCTGTGATACGGACATTTCAGAGAACATACTTTATAGTAATAGCTTTGCAAACATTCTGTCATTTAAAGACCACAAGGCTGAGAAAGTCCTCTGTCTCTCAGACATTCTTCCATTACTCAATTAAAAGATCTTATCATTTCATCTGACACCTTAAGGCTGGAGTAGTTTGGTGATGGGAATTATTCTCACAGTAGTCGATATCAAAGGGGTCCATACAGGAGAAACAAAATGGAAATTACTAATAAAATAATTCGTAACTATTAGGCTGATGCAAAAATAGTGGAAAATGGATCTAAAAGGAATGTATCATCGTGCACTTTTAAATGAACAAAGCAAAGGAAGTATTTAAGCAAGAGTTATTTTCCTCATATCCTAAATCAAGCTCTTCAAACTATGCATCTATATTCTTAGAAGTGGCAGAAGCATCAGAAACACTTAGGACCACACACTACACAAAGAAAAGATGCAGTGTCTCTTAAAAACAAATAGTCACAATAAAACACCTGATGTAAATTCAAAGATGAAATTTAATGCCAGGAAACGGGTACATGGCGTGCTGGCGTAGGTGAAGAAGGCACTGGGGTCAGTCCCCGTACAGAAATAAAATTTGCAAATTAGAAAAGACATCCAGTGAGAACTGTGATACAAAACCAAAACAAACATGTAAAGATGTGTGCAAAGGGACAGGGTAGAGCTGAGGAGAAGTGGGAGATGGATGAAAACTATAATCAGACCATTTACAAAAGTCTAAAGAAATAATTTCTAAAAGGGGCCAAACACACACTTAAACATTCCCGACAGTCAACAGGACAAGGAGCAAGCCAGACCAATATTAAATATGGATGGATTCCATATTAAGGGAATGGACAGTCTTAGAAGCATTAGGAATATGATGCCTTTGATCATTTCTTAAAAGAGAAAAATATGCCAGGCAGTGGTGGCGCACGCCTGTAATCCCAGCACTCTGGGAGGCAGAGGCAGGCAGATTTCTGAGTTCGAGGCCAGCCTGGTCTACAGAGTGAGTTCCAGGACAACCAGGGCTACACAGAGAAACCCTGTCTAGAAAAACCAAATAAACAAACAAACAAATAAATAAATAAATTTTTAAAAAGAGGAAAATATTACGTGCTCAATGAGGGGATACTGCAAACAGAGGAAGCTCTCTCTGCCTAGGTGATACCGGTGACCAGCCTTCACTATTCGAAATAAGAAATTAAACACTGAAATCATTTTTCTGCTCCTCATGAAAATATCCCTTGAAGGTGTGATACATTAGTGGCTAGCACCTGCTAACAGCCATTGCATACACTGACCCAAGGTGTGATACATTAGTGGTTAGCACCTGCTAACAGCCATTGCATACACTGACCCAAGGTGTGATACATTAGTGGCTAGCACCTGCTAACAGTCATAGACTGACCGTGAGTGGCATCAGTTGAGTTACAGGGAACCTAAGCTGAGTTACATTTCCTGGGCCATTTCTGTTCGGTTTCTGCTAGATTTGAAATGTGTTGCGTTTCCGTTGCTCTGTGCCGTGGGGCGCTTATTTCAGAAGCTTGGAGCCCTTCCTCTTCAGAGCCCCACTATTAACTTGGGAGGCTCCTGGTCCTTCGAGCGCTCCCCCTCGTCTTTCACTGTGCGCTGTCCTTCACTAGTGCACTTCACTAGTGCACTTCACTAGTGTCCTTCACTGATGCCCGCACACTCAGAGTCAAAGCAGAAGACAGCAGGAGCTCGCGTCTTTCACTTTTTAAAATTCAAAATATGATTGCATCACTTCCCAGCTTCCGTTTTCTTCCTTCAACCCTTATTATCGTCCATGTTATTGTGTGCAGAAAGTTTTCCTAGGGAGACACTACACAGGCCTACTAACCCCAGCTATGGAGCCTGGAACATTTTAAAGTTCAGATAGCCCCAAATTCCAACTTGGTGAACCGGTGAGTGTTAGTGGGATTAACTCACAGAAATATGGGTGCGGGGTTACTTAGAGAAGCAGAAAGGACTCGAAGATTGCTATCGCTACGTTACTGAAGCCCACCTCAGCACAGGTCACAGCACACAAACGTAAGGAACCTGGAGCTAAGTGCACAGGCCACACGCAGTTCAACAAACCGGAGAGTGTTTCATCCAAAAAACAAGTGATGCAGTTGGTTTATACATCGTCCAGGCAACTCGGCTGGTATCAGAGTTTCGTGCAGTTTAGCTTGTCTACTGTGAGAAGGGGAGGAGGTCTAGAGAATATCGTCAGTTTCACGGACTTCCTGAAGCAACTGAGGGTTGTTTTAGCTTCCTGTTTAAGGACCTTCCCTACAGGATGAAATGTCTCAATCTAGGAACAATGTTGCACAACACAACGGCCCTCTCACGTCCTCTCAAACTAGTCGCTCATTTTCATTGGTTAGTGTTGTTACATATGCATGTGTATGAATATATAAATACACACTGATGTGCCTTAATATTGCTTGTGTGTAAAGCCTTGATAGAGTATTTTTAGGGCAAATGTGATTAAGAGGAAATTTGCACTGGGAAAAGGTCATTAAATAGAAGAAGAGATAAGAAGAATTTGGTGAACTCCAATAATAATAAGTTAAAGCAAGCCAATTAAGAACCAAAAAACCTGTGACTACATTTCACACTTTCACATAAAGTAAATGATTAAATAAATATCTAAAATAAATACACAAGTAAACAAATAATAGCATTCAGGCAAATTTTCACAAATTAAAAAGTGAGTGAATGAGTGAATTTTCCCTTGGATAACATATTCTTCCAAAATGATTATAATAGCCCATCAATGTAGCCAAGTGCATTTATAGATAATAGACATCTCTTTACAATTCTTAAGAGAGAAATTAAATTTGTTCAATTTAAAAGTAAAAATAAATTTCAAAATAAAAGTAAAAGCAAACAGAAATGTGCTGAATTCACACAGACCCATGACAGAAAACTAAAACAAGATCCTGGAGGATCCTGTGTTGGAGTGGTGGATGGAATTATCTCATCAAGGATGCCAAAGGAGACAAAAAACCTCACTGAGGGTCTGACCTTTTCTAAAACAATACAGAAGAATATGTCAGGTAGAGAACTTGTAGTGTAGAAATTCACTCCCTCCCTGATACTGGCCAGCAGTGCCCTGTGCCTCAAAGGACAGAAGAACAGGAATGATAGTAAATCCGGGCAGAGGCAGAGCAGAAAGACAAAGGAATCTGTCACATTTGTCACACCCTTATGTCGTGGTGAATAATTGAATTTTTTTTCAATTTCAAAATGGGAGCTTCAAGTATCATGAAATAATTTTAATGGTCCTGAAATGTTTTCAAATATTGTATAAAACAAAAGGAGTATATTAAAAATTTCTTGAGGAAGGAAATCACAGTTTTGAAATCTTAGAAATAGTAGATAAAGAACTCATCTTCCTGCTTGTGAAATGAGGAAAGGAGGCTACGGAGGGGTGGGAGGTTTCAAGAGAAAAGAAGCTCTGTAGAGGAGCAGACAGGGAGGAGACCCACAGGAAGAAAGTTTTGTTTGAATTTACTGTAGATAAATGTAATAATGTGCATGGAAATTGTTTAATTAAACAAAAAGAAAACAATAAAATTGGTATTTTCAATTTCTGGTTGTTCCAAACTCATCATATTAAAGCTTATGACATAACATAATGAAAAAATATAAAGCCTATTTTTTCAGGTATATTCAATTCATTCCACCATGGTTAATAAGACAATTGTATCAAAACATTTTTAACTTTACAGGTAGAAATGCTGATAAATATTGAGTCAAATATTTGCTATCTGATATGTCAGTCAATAATTGTATTAATGGTCAATGGGTAAAACACAACTTTTTTTTTTCAGAAGAAAAATTTCCTGAATATTAACACTTTCATCCTGAGCGTTCAAACAGATCAGGCAAATACATTCTCATCACAATCTCCCATTCACAAAAACACACCTGTATTGTGACTACGAGGCTCGAAAAACCTTGTGCTAAGTCTTGGGTGGTCTATTTGTGCAGGTTTGATTAAGTATGTCTTTTCACAACAGGTGACTTTTTAATTGTTTTCTTCTGGCAACCCGTTTCTTCCTTGGGTTTTGTTTGGCTTGCATTAGTTTTCAGAGTTAACGAGACCATGTGTGAGAACATGCTGAGTCCAGGTGGCCAGTGGCTGTGCTGTGAGGGTGGGTGTTAGAGCGAATGCAGTGGGCGAGTGATTTAACTTTACCAATTAATGCAGTGGTTGAATAGTCCTCCAACCCTGAAGGCTTTTCAAACAGAAAACAAGCTCAGAATAGCACTGACTAATCCACGTATGAAATGAAGAATGAAACAGCTTGTTCTTGGAATTTGGTGGCTTTCTTTGGAGACGTCGCATGTCTTTTTTTCCTTGCACAGCTTGAGGGCCGAATCAGTTTGTTCAGTGGTTTTCTGTATGGGAAATTCTATTAAACCTTGGTATTTCTTCACTCTGACTTTCGCATCTCATTGCTCTCCTAGATGCCTGCCAGATCAGGAGAGTGAACTCTGGAACTGCCCAACCAAGATTGGAGTATTATAATCATGGCATCCAAAATAAACTCTTGTTGCTAGATATGCTTGAGATAATCTCACAATAGAACCTCAATTAAGAGTAAAATCATTATGACTAGAAAATCCTCACTAAGGAGAACCAAAAGGGGAAAGTGGGCTTTTGTTAGCAACTAGGACCAACTACAGAAAGTTTCTGCAATGAGCCAAACACTTCTTTCCTTCCTTTCTGAAAAAAAAAAAGTAATATTTTTTGCAATTAGCTTAGGTAACAGAAACAATATTTGAAGTCTTGTTTTCCAATTGAAATGATCCCAAAGGACTGCTATGGAGACACAGGGGTCTGTGGGGCAAGGACAATTTAAGCAACACAAAAGTATTTGTCAAGTAATTTTTTTAAGATTTAAAATTATGAAATTACCAAATATGCAAAAAATACTTTAAAATATTTAAAAGTATTTTTAAAATAGTACATACTACATGAAAATCCAGCATTACTCCATGCTCAGAAATCCCTTGATATACACTCAATTGACACTTGTGAATGATCAATGCAAGTTCCTATACCTGGCATATGGTGAATTTATAAAATATAGGAAGAAGGGAATTATGGTCTGTGCCTACAAATCAGTGAAATTCACTTGCACTAATAACAAGATAAACACAAAGCTTGTGAAGTCTGTCTGATAAAACATGTAAACTGTACCGCATTTAATTTTATTTCAGCAAATCAGCTATATCATGGGCTCATTCCTGACTGTTGCAATTCTTATGAACTTTGATTATAATATAACGCTATCTTTGAAGTGATTTTAAAATGCTATATTTACAGGTGCAATCTCTCTATTGCTTAGGTCAAATTATTAAACTTTGTACTCATATACTACCTATATTTTTCTTTGAAGCCTTTCCTGGATTTTGATTTATACAAATTATCCTTAGTGGTTGATTTCTGTAAATGTAAACCAGTGAAATTAATTGGCCAAAGAAAGCCGTAATGCTACAATAATTAGAAGGAACCAAGGTCTGTCTTTCCTTCAGCTTTCCTGTCTGTTTTGAATTCAGTAGTACTTGAAGGAGATACTGTACTCTCATTTTTTTTTTCAAAAGAGAATCTTAGAAACCAAGATTGAGGGAGAGTATTTCCTCTTTCTGTTTCTAACTTGCAAGTAACTATAGTGGCTACAACATCCCAGCGATTGTGGCTGGAGCAAGAATTCTGCTTCAACTTTGAAAGTGCTCACTAATGTGAGGACATAGCGTTGGCGGTCAAAAATAGACAATACCGTCCTTCTATCTTGTTTATAACAACTCTGCCTATTTCTTAATGCCCTTGGATATTCACAACATAAAAGTCATAGCCAGAAGCCCCTCGTGTCTGTAAATCTCTGAAAAAAATCTGATAGAACCCCAAATGTCCCTATAAAATTAAGAGAAAATAGAGTATAAATAGGTGATGGGAAAAATAGGCCCACTGAACTGAACATGAGATCATTGACTGTTAAGTCCCAAAGATCTCTCTCCACCAAATCCATGGAACTTTTAGTATTTATTAATGATGTATGCTATCATTATTTCTGTTAAATAAATGAGAAGAAACTCAATATAGCATTCTCAATATAGCAGTAGGTTAGTCTTAGTCTTTTTTTTTTTTTTTTTTTTTTGTTTTGGTTTTGGTTTTTTGGTTTTGTTTTTTTTTTTTTTTTTTCGAGACAGACAGGGTTTCTCTGTGTAGCCCTGACTGGCCTGGAACTTACTCTGTAGACCAGGCTGGCCTTGAACTCAGAAATCCGCCTGCCTCTGCATCCCAAGTGCTGGGATTAAAGGTGTGCGCCACCACCGCCCAGCCCTGTCCTGAATTCTCATCTATAGCCCAGCCTAATGCTCTATTGTGTCTGCCCACATCTGTGAGTTCTGAAAAGACTCAGAAAAGCTTAACCATTTATTTTCTTTTCTTCAGAATTTATTTTGCTTGATGGCCAGAGCTCATGTTTTCTTCTTATAGTACATTAGAATTGCATACTCTTTCTATAACGTTTCCTCTATATAATGTGGTCACTTGTCTACTTAAGGATTAATTCAGATGGCATTGCTTTTTCTCCAGCTATTCTCTGTCTTTCAATTCTGCACAGTGGCTGAGATTTATAATTTGTCTGCTTTGGAAATATTATTTTTTTTGGTTTTTTGGATTTGTTTTTTTCGAGACAGGGTTTCTCTATATAGCCCTGGCTGTCCTGGAACTCACTCGGTAGACCAGGCTGGCCTCTCCTGCCTCTGCCTCCCAGAGTGCTGGGATTACAGGCGTGTGCCACCACCGCCCGGCTGGAAATATTATTTTAAACCCTACTAAAATTGTCTTTTAATTTCTTTCTAAGTCTGTTCTTAAATTATTTTATTAATGAAACTAAAAGCCTTAACAGAGAAATCTCAGCTTCCCCAAGAAACATATGGTGACTCTGATGTAACTCTATAAAATTTCTAATAACAATATCTAAATATTATTCACCTCTCTAGCACCTCTCAAATGTGTCTTATTCTATGTATATCCTTGGCTCAATTAATGTTATCCATATGCACATGAGTATGGCGTTGACCACTACTTCATGGTCAACCTCTAACCTATCATAGATCTCATGCCCGAAGAAAGCTGACTCACAGCTCCTTCAGCAGCTATTAATTGCCCATTTCCTTCAAAAGTGCCGGGGTCTTATGCATCTTTACCCAGTCTATGCTAGAAGATGTTGTGCAGGAAATCATAGCTATGGACAGTCTGCAAACACCCAAACAATACAGGGCAGTTAAATTGATTAAGGAACATTTGTGTTTTGTTGTCTTAAAAAAAAAAAGACAAAACAAAAAACAGACAAAAAAAACCATCAAGCATAATTATCACTTAAAGTGAAATCAGGGGAAAAAGCATTTTGAACAAATAAGAACAGGAAACAAGCAGCCACCATTATTGTACTCTCTGACATAAAAGACTAATGAACCTAACAAATATCTATTGAATATTTCACACAAAACATATAAAATGCACTTTTCTCTAGGTATCCCTAGAATAGACCACAGATTAGGACAAAAAGCAAGTCCCAAAATGAAGAGGAAAACTTGAATGAACTCTGTGTTTTCTATCTCACCATAATGCACTAGAGCTCATCAAAGAGCAACAAAAATAGCGATTAGAAATAAGACAAGATCACAGAGATGGAACAACACTCTACTGAATGATGAGCGAGCCAAAGAAGAAATCAAGAGGGTTTTTAAAAAGGATTCACTGAAACTAAATGAATTTAAAATAAATGATGGAAAGGCTTCTCATGCTTTTGATTTGGTAGAATATCACGAAAATTACTATCATAGAAAAAGTAATTTACAGAGTAAGTGTTATTTTAAAAACCCTCATAAAATTTCACGAAAATGGAAACATAATTGTAAACATTACTTTTATTTCCTCAGGTGAAGGAATGAGATGAGAGCCAATCCACGCTATGAAAACACATGGTTTGGGCTGAGCCGGGTTTGGAAGCATCTTTCTATCCTCCATACAGTCTAATCTTTAAGTTGACTAATTCAAATTGGCTTCTCTTTAGCTTCCGACTAAATTACTCTGTTTGGTCTCATAGTAACTTTAGCCATCTGTTCTAATCTTCTGGCTCCTTCTCATTCTTTGGCTAGTTCTATCTTTACCTGTGTCTAGTTTCTTCTGTCTTCGACCTGTCTTTGTAAAACTGTTTTGGTGAAACTACTATATATGGTACACATTCTCTCTCTCTCTCTCTCTCTCTCTCTCTCTCTCTCTCTCTCTCTCTCTCTCTCTCTCTCTCATATCTCTGGCTCTATCTCTTGCTCACTCTCCCTTCCTAGGTGCTCTTAAGTAGCCTTTCAGTAGCCTCTCTTTCTTATGCTATTCTCTTGTGAGTTGGGCATATCCTATCTGTGACTAGTTCAGCCAAATCTTTCTCTGATCCATTGCTCCCCAATTAGACATTACTTTAAACCATGGCTGTTTCCTTTTGCAAAATAACTTTACCTTCATCATTAGGGATTAACAGTGTATACTAAGGATGTGTACTGGTGTACTGTAATCCTTGACATATCTCCATTCTGACTGAAAAATAAAGACCTAGAAGGTCTTTGGATGTAATCCTTTGCCAGGGTAGCCATGTTGCTTAATTAAAATTTCTTTACAAAAAAAATAGCAGAGATAACAAAGAAAATTCTAAGAAATAATGCTGGAAGAATATTGTATTGGATCTCAAGTTATACTACAGAACAAAGTAATAAGAACAACATAATACTGAAGCAAAACAGAAAGATAGATTTGTGATATAGAAGAACAGAATAGAGGATGAAAAATTATGTCCAACCAACTATAACTACATGATAGCCCACAAAGATGCCAAAAATACACACTTGAGAAAAGACAACATCTTCTAAAATGACGTTGAGAAAACTGAGTGTGCAGATGTAGAATAATAAAATTAGGCCCTTTTCTCTTATTCTGAACAAAAATCAAGCACTCATGTATTAATGACCTTATTGCTAAACTAGAAGAAAATATAAGCAGTATTCAACAACATGTAAGCAATGGCAAGGTCTTTCTGAATAAGACTCTATTTCCTCAAAAAGTTAAAGCCCAAAATTTGACAAATCAGATCTTACAAAACTACAAAGCTTCTGTAAAACAAAGGAAACAGTATACTGAAGAGAAACACCACAAAGTGACAGAAAAAAATTTTGGTCTACATCTAATAGAAGAATAACATCCAAAACTCAAAAATAAGGCATAAATAATCCACTTAAAAAAACTGAATATCTAGTTCTGAAAAAAATTAGCTTAAAATAACAAAAACTGTCTAAAACCTTTAAAAATTAGGGAAATGCTAATTAAAACTACTTTGACATTCAATCTTACCCAACTGAGAACAGCTAATAAGAAAACAACCAACAGAAAATGCTGGTGAGGATATGGAGAAAGGGGAATAGTAATTTTGAAACTATGGAAAATAGTGAAGTGCTTTCTCCATAATCTAAAAAGAGGTCTACCAGAAGACTCTATCACACATGAGCATGTTCACAAAGCCCTCTGTATTCCACATGAAGGATATTTGCTTGTCCATGTCCTTTATTACTATATTCAGAAGAGCTAGAAAATGGAAACAGCATGGAAGTCCCTCATTTAGATAATAAAAGTGTGGGAAGCATACATAATGGAATTCTATTCAGTTATTTTTCAAAAGTACAATGATGAAATTTGCAGGTAAATGGGTGAAACTTGAAAAGACTGTACTGTGGTAACTAAGATCCAGAAAGACAAAGGTCGCATGGTCTCTCTGATACATGGATCCTAACTGCATCTTTAAGATCAAGCACATAACTCAGATTGGCAGGTCTTTTTAAGCATGACTTAATGGCTGGGGCTTTGCTGCTAGTTGCGTGATTGGTCTGCAAATGAAATTAATTAGATGATGTTTTATTTACCCAGTTATGCTGGTTCTCAAAAAGAATATTTTATAAAAAAAATTATTGCATAAAGAAGGCACTACCAACCAAAATTCAATTTACTGAGATGTTATGAGTATAGAGAGAATTACATTCTCTCATCAGAGTTAGCAGTAACACCTTTTCTTCCTTCCAAATGCCAAGCTTAAGAGATGTTTCAGTTGTGTTGGTTTTGTTGTATTTTTATATAACTTTCTGCTTGCCAGCTTTGTATCTCTGTGATGATGCCCAAGAAATCCTTTCATTTGCTTCATATGAGCTATGTTGTACTGAGGCAACCTGGGATCGATTCCACTTAATTCCCATTTCATACCATCTATCTGAGTGGAAAGAAAGATGTTTAAGGTTTTTTTAGTTATCATGAGAGTAAAAGTAAAAGTAAAAACTTGAATAGTTTTGAATTTTATATCTCCTCATTGTTTTGTTTATATTTTCTGCATGGTGCTTAAGTAGAAACATCAGCAATACAACTACACACAGGCTTTGTCTCCTCAAGATACTCATGGATCCTGTACCCCTTTCCCCACTCCTTTTGCCCTCCCAGGTCCCTCCCTCCCTCCCTCCATCTCCTGTGAGTCTTTGTTCCCCCTTCTAAGTAGGATTGAAGTATGCACACTTTGGTCTTCCTTCTTCTTAAACTTCATATGGTCTGTGAGTTGCATTGTGGGTATTCTTAACTTTAGAGCTAATATCCACTTGTCAGTGACTACATACCACATGTGTTCTTTTTTGTCTGGGTTACCTCACATAGGATATTTTCTAGTTCCATCTGGGAACCAGAGGTAGCCACTAGAAAGTCCCAGATGCTAGGGAAGCAAGAGGTTCTCAGGACTGAAAGGGGATGGATAACATTAGCAGAAATACCCAACAAAAGGGAAATACAATGTAGAAACCATCTCCGGTAGATAGGCACGGTCCCCAGCTGAGAGATGAGGCCACTTACCCATTTCAAAAACTTTAACCCAGAAATGTTCCAATCTAAAGGAAATGCAGAGACAAAAAATGGAGCAGAGACTAAAGGAAAGGCTATCCAGAGACTACGTCATCTAGGGATTCATCCCACCTGCAGACACCAAACCCAGACACTATTGCTGATGCCAAGAAGCATTTGCTGACAGGAGCCTGGTATAGCTGTCTCCTGAGAAGCTCTGCCAGCACCTGACCAATACAGATGCAGATAATTACAGCCAACTATCAGACTGAGCCTGGGGGCCCCAATGGAAGAGCTGGGGGAAGGAGTCAAGGAGCTGAAGGGGATTGCAATCCCATAGAAAGAACAACAATATCAACTAACATGAATCCCAGAGCTCCCAGGGACTGAACCACCAACCAAAGAGGGATCCATGGCTCCAGTTGCATGTAGCATATGTAGTCATATGTAGCAGAGGATGATCATATGTCATCAATGGAAGGGGAGAACCACCAACCAAAGAGGGATCCATGGCTCCAATTGCAGATGTAGCAGAGGATGATCTTATATGTCATCCATGGAAGGGGAGACCCTTGATCCTGTGTAGGCTTGATATCCCAGCCTAAGGGGATGATACCCCAGCCTAAGGGGGTGAGGTGGTAATGGAGAGGTAAGTGGGGGATCACCCTCATAGAAGCAAAGGAAGGGGAGTGGGACGGGTAGTTTGCAGAAGGGAAACCAAGGTCAACAACATTTGAAATAAACATGGGGTAAAAAAAAAAAAAAAAAGAAAAAGGGATACTCATGAAATGGGAGTAGGAGAGAGAACTGATGTTTAGTTGTATAGAGTCTAAGGATTGGTCAAAGCTGTGAGTCTGTCTTGGTGCCAGAAAGAGAGGAACACTGGGCATGTAGATTATCCCTCCTTCTTTTGAGTGTCCATTAGTTACTTTGTATGAGTGGATGTTAGACCAAACATAGACAGATAAGCTCTGTGTGTTCTTACTCATGCGTGGAACATAAAACACTAATCCCAGAGAAGCATAAGGCTAGCTTCTGAAGAACGGAGAAGTACAGATGGAAACCTATTGGCCTAGGAGTGTAAACTGGGAGATGCTAGTTAGGTAAGTTCCAGAGAGAGACCGCACCATGGAGATCCTGTGGCTTGTAATATGGTACTGTAAACTTACTTTTCCTAAGAAGATAAATATTATGCTTAAGTATGTTTCTATAAAATTGAAAGCAAAACAAAATGGGAGGGAGACAAGAAGCCCTTTCAGAGAAGACAATTTATTGCACAAATTGCAATGATGAATTCATGTGCACCTAATTATTTCCCAAAAGGCCATGTTTTATAAATTGTGTATGTACAGCTTTTTGTGTATTTACTCTACTTCTGTGAAGTTGTCTGGGTAGGTAGGCAAGTAATAAACAGATATGACAGCTATCTAGAAATAGGATAAACCAATAACTGAAGATAGCTAGATAGATCACATAGATTAGACAGATAGAAACATAGGTAGGTAGATAGATAGATAGATAGATAGATAGATAGATAGATAGATAGATAGATAATATAGGAATAGATGGTATATAGTTAACAGGTAGATGATAGATAGATAGATAGATAGATAGATAGATAGATAGATAGATAGATAGATAATAGAGGAATATATGGTATATAGTTAACAGGTAGATAATAGATAGATAGATAGATGATAGATAGATAGATAGGGAGAGAGGGAGAGAGAGAGAGAGAGAGAGAGAGAGAGAGAGAGAGAGAGAGAGAGAGAGAGATTTACTCAGCTGCTCTCAAGTCTTTCCTGTTCACTTCTGACTCCAGAACACTCCCTTGATTCCTTAGCCGTACATTACAGGAATATTGAAAATGCTCTCAATTGTCCTTTCATGGTTTCAGGGTCCCTTTTCCAGTGCGTGTTTCCCTGAATATACTCTGCCTTCTGCTCAATGTAGTCTATTACATCACAAAATTATCTTCAATTATTTCCATGCTACCCAAGATACTAAGATGCTGTCTACCTTGACTTTTGGGTTTTTTTTTTTTATATAAAGCTTTAAATCCATGATCAAAATCCCACTTAATCTCAGTGAGTTCAATGACTTTGAAGACACATTTTCTGTAATATCCTTGTCCCTTATATCACTAAAGTTCTCTCAAAAACTTAAAACAAAGTAACAATATCTCTAAATGTCAGTGGTCTTTCTAAGTTACATTAGTACTGAGACTAGAGAATGTACTTCAAATATCTTAGAATCTTTCTAACAACTAATATTTTGCTTGTAAGTGCACTTGTAAATATGTGTGTGTGTGTGTGTGTGTGTGTGTGTGTGTGTCTGTGTGTGTGGTGTTAAATTTAATTATAGTCCCCCTTTTTTGCTTTATCGAATGCAAAACAAATGGAGATTGCACAAGTTATTTATATCAAACACTGAAGATCATTCTGCTGAACACTTAAACCCTAAAAAGGAAGAGAAATTAAATTAAAACAAAATAAAACACTAACCTAAAAGACCTCTAGCAAAACAAGGGGCCTTTTATGAGCGGAAGGATTTAAAGTGGAAGGCAGGAGTCCCCCTGAGCCTTTCATACGGCCGCAGCTGTACTGCTGGCTGCACTCTGCAATTCAAGAGATATTTTTAAATCTGTTGTTATTAATTTGAGGAGAAGAAGTCTCTGTCGAGGGGAAAATCCAAGACTTTCTGTTTCCTTTTCCATCACTCACGGTCACTCTAATGTCAACACCATTTAGGTCAAATTTCAGGCATTCGAAATGTGCAGCTTCATCCAGCTGCAAGAGCTAAAACTCTTCTAGAGCCCTACAGCCTAACTAATAAAATATGTCTGAGGGTGTTAGTAACAATTAACAGGTGTGTACCTTCCCCAAAAGGCTTTCATATGACATGTGATGTGTGAAGCAGTGCACTTGGAGTTTGTAAAAATTGCACATAATGCAAGACATATCTGGTTTTACTAATGGATACTCAGGAATTGGAACTCTTTGTCCATATAAATCCGGTAATCATATCTTATAAAAAGATATCATAGCACTCATTACAGTTAGCACACTTACTGGGTACAGGCGTGGTCCCTGATGTCCAATAGCCTGACCTTGGCTCTTTTTTCGTTTTCCATTACTGGAATGATTAAAATGAGCAAGGTCTTGGCTTTTAACTCTTAGTTTCCTTCACGTATCTTATTAGTCAGCCCTCTCCTACCTCATCCTTCCTCTTTTCCTACGTCCTCCGTCCTCCTTCTTTCTGTATTCATCTTCTGTAGTAGCGTGTTGCTGCATTCTTTTTTGAGTCCTATCCTTTCTCTTTCCTCTGCCCAAACCAGACAAGGGTGGTCAAGGGTGCAGGTCAAGGGTGCAACTTAAAACTCTCCTAACCATCTCTCCTCCCCGTAGTGTTTTGGGTTTGACTTTCTCAGCCTTCACTTTTTTTTTTTTTTTTTTGGTCTGATTCCTCTCTAAGTATTCATAAACCAAATGACTAAACAATAGCAACCAACTGAACTGACCTCAACTGCGCCTTCCTTGTATCTCAGCAATTCCTTTATTTATCACTTGTTGACTCCCCATCACATTCCTCCCTGCAGCTGTTCCAAATGTTTCTGAGGCTCTCAAATCCCCAATGCCAGCCCTCTTCCCTCCCTCTTAGCACATAACCTCACCTCCTACTGAGAAAATTAAAACCATCCCAACTCATGTTTACACAATTGTGCTCCTCATCCACTCAAAAATATGTGTGCAGCCCTCCCTTCTTGCTTTTGCATTGTCCTAAAGAAACGATGTCTTTTGCAAAGAAATAGCGCTATGATCTTGATGAATGTTTGGGGGCTTGAGGGGACACAGAATAACTTAGACACTATATATAGGCACTGCGAAATCTTGACAAGGTTTTTGTTGTTGTTGTTGTTGTTGTTGTTCTTGTTGTTCCAAACCCTCAATCTCGGACATTGCAGTTACATATTTTTAATTGTGGGCATCAAATGATACTTAGCAGCCATAATTTAAAAATTATACTTATCATTATTATTTGAAAAGTCACAAGGCATAAGCCCTTTACCTCTATTCACCCTTTCCTAAACGCTATAATGTTAATAATGAAGATAATTAGAGTAAATAATGTTCTGTCTGTTTTCTCATTAAATTACTTTCTCAGGGATTCCTTTCATTGCTCAGTTTTTGTATTCAACCGAATTTATTAGACAAATCTTTCTGTCTCATACATGACAAAGCTATTTTCTTTGAAAGAAAAGAAAAAGCTTGCCATCTTCTAGGCCAGCATCCTCTTACTCAGACTTTGATCAGAATCCTTGAGAGAGCTGGTTAAACAAGCTATCTTATGTTCTAAACAGTTGTTGAAATCTTCCATGCTATTCCCATCTCAACTGTATTTTGAAGACCACCATCAACCCCTGCTTATCCTCCCTCTTCTCTTCAACCTTCATTGACAAACACTTGTAGATGTGGCCCTGGCTGTGACTAAATCCCTTCTGGCTCCACCACTTTCTAAACCCCCTCTCTCTAATCTTTCTGTTTCCTTTATCTTCAATTCCAACCTTAGAGAAAGTTTAGTCCCGTGCTTTAACCCAGGTTTCCCTTGAATCATTAAAGACTTTAATAATTAATTTCTCACAGTGTGAAGTGAGGTTCAAGAAATCCTGTATTCTTTTTTTTTTTAAGACATTTTTATGTATCTGCAGTTCGGTACCCATTTTAATGCTGCTGTTGATAATTTTTTTGAAATTTCATAATTTTTTATCTTTAAGGTCTCTTTAAATTCATACAGTACATGAGGAAAACTTATTTCCTGACAAAAATAGCTCTGCTTGTCCCTATTCATACTTATTAACTATTTCATAATTAATTAAGCCAAGTTTTGAATAACATGCTAAATTAAGAGCAAATACTAATATCCATTCTGCCATGAATCTGGATAACTGGCAGTGAACAGGACTGAATACTTTGTCAGTTCTTAGAGGCAATTCTCTAACATGAAGCCGTGAAGCCATGCATTGAGCAATTTATGCAAGTGTGATGAATATCAAACTGGTCGAATAGAGGGTATAATGAAAGTCAGATTCTCCAAGTATGTGGTAGTGGGGTGAGGGCCAGAACAAGAGAGAAGGGAAACAAAGGGAGAGAAACAAAGTTCTCAGAAGTTGTACACTAAGTAGGAAAAAGTTCTTCCTCAGCCACAAGAAGAGAAAAAACATGCAGTTAGATTTGGGAGATTTGATTCAGAGCTTCCATTCCTTTCTTTGCTTGCTTTTCTAGGTCTATACACCACCTCTGCAGCGACCTTGTATTAATCCTCTCACTAGCGTGCCTGTTTTCGCCACTCTCAACTACCATAAATCGTAAGAATCCTTAGATCTCTTTTCTTTCTTTGAAGGTTCTTTGGCTCCTACCCCACACTCCACAACACACAGAAATATGACACATCAACTTATGTCTAAATAATTTTGGGCTTTCTTCCATAATTAACCTGTGGGATTATGGACAGGGAAGTCAGAAAAAAATATTTTTATTCATTTTATGCTCTTGCATAGAATAAAAATGACCTATCTTGTCAGTTAAATAAAAATAACTTTGGGAAAGTATTTTATTTAGTCTCAGGAGTATTTTACCTTTCACAACTGTCTTACTTGGTTTGGATAATAGATGGAGCTACTAATTTCCTATTGTTTGTTCATTTAACAAAAACTAAGCATGGAATTATACAACAGGGAGAATATTAGTCATTTATTCACCTTAATTTAAAGGAAAGTCATCTTCAAGTCAATGATTTCAAGATCTTCACAAATTTTTATAGCAACATCCAAAGGTGAAATTATCCAAAATGATTGATTCTTCTCTCTAATTAAATCATTTAAGCGTAAAAATTGAAGAAATCTTGTTTCTTTGAAAATGAATGGAATAATAGATTCACAGCAGTTAATACTGTGTAAAGTAATTTAACTGTATTCATTGGATTGGAATTTTATACTGTTAAATAGCTAGAAAAATAATACCCCATAAAATTTAGGGCCTTTAAATACAATAAAGAAACCCAGATACTCTCTAGAGAACTGACTGGAGCAAGGTATTAGGTAAGAATCACCACCCACCACCCAGAGTCCTGGAGCCGCTCTGCTCTGGGACTCAATACCCAGCAACCTCCAGATCACCACTCCCCTTCTGCCCCTTCTACCCCTCATTCCTACCCTGTCACCACCCCTATCCATTGGATGTGGTAGACCTATGCCACATCTGGCACAGAGAGGACCCTACTTCCTGATACTCTCCAGAGAACACACAGGAGCAGGCAATTCAAGAATTGGCAGGGGGAGGTCATTTGAGAACTGGCAGCAGCAGGACATTCAAACAGGTAGAAGCAAAGCATTCAAGAACCAGCATCAACAGGGCATTCGAGATATGTTAGCAGCAGATCATTTGAGAACTAACAGCCTGCAGGGCATTTGACTCTTGCCAAGTCTGCAAGAGGGGAGACCCCATCACCTGATACCTGGAGAATCAGCTGTTTGCAGGGCATTGGACAGAAAGAGAATCCCAGGAGTACAGACACACAGGCCAGCAGGACAGAGAAGATAGAGACAGCAAGACAAGCTAACACCAGAGATAAGAGATGGCCAAAGGCAAATACAAGATCATTACCAACAGAAACCAAGGCAACATGGCACCATCAGAACCCAGTTCTCCCACAACAGCAAATTCTGCATACTTCATCACATCAGAAAAACAAGAACTACATTTAAAATCATATCTCATATCGCTGATGGAGGACTTCAAGAAGGACATAAATAACTCCCTTAAAGAAATACAAGAGAGCATGGGTCAAAAGGTAGAAGCACAAAAATCCCTTAAAGAAATGCAAGAGACTATGGATCAAAAGATAGAAGCCCTTAAAGAGTAATCACAAAAATCTCTTAAAGAAATATGGGAGAACATCAGTCAACAGGTTGAAGTCCTTAAAGAGGCAATACAAAAATCTCATAGGGAATTGGATCAGCATGCAGAAGCCCTTAAAGGGGAATCACAAAAATCTCTAAGAGAAACACAGGAGAACATGTTTCAACAGGTAGAATCCCTTAAAGAGGAAACACAAAAATTTCATAAAGAATTTCAGGAAAAAACAAACAAGTGAAGGAACTGAACAAAACTATCCAGGATCTAAAACTGAAAATAGAATCAATAAAGAAATCACAAAGTGAGACATCTCTGAAGACAGAAAACCTTGGAAAGAATTCAGGAGTCATAGATGCAAGCATCAACAACAGAATACAAGAGATAGAAGAAAGAATCTCGCATGCTGAAGATTCCATAGAAAACATTGACTCAACAGTCAAAGAAAATGCAAAATGCGAAAAGCTTGTAACCCAAAACATACAAGAAATCCAGGACACAATGAAAAGACCAAACCTAGGGATTATAGGAATAGAAGAAAGCGAGGATTTACATCTTAAAGAGGCAGTAAATAGCTTCAAAAAAAAAATCATAGAAGAAAACTTCCCTAACCTAATGAAAGAGATGCCCATGTACATATAAGAAGTCTATAGAACTCCAAACAGATTGGACCAGAGATTCTTCCCATCACATAATAATCAAAACACCAAATGCACTAAACAAAGAAAGAATATTAAAAGCCATGAGAGAAAAAGGTCAAGTAACATATAAATGCAGAATTACACCAGACTTCTCACCAGAGACCATGAAAGCCAGAAGAGCCTAGGCTGATGTCATACAGACCCTAAGGGAACATAAATGTCAGCCCAGACTACTATGCCCAGCAAAACTTTCAATTACCATAGAAGGAGAAAACAAGACATTCCATGACAAAAGTAAATTTACACAGTATCTTTCCACAAATCCAGCTCTGCAAAGGATAATGGGTGGAAAATACCAACACAAGGTCACAAACCACACTATAGAAAAATCAATAAGGTAATCTTTCAACAAACCCAATAGAAGATAGCTACATGACCAGAATTTCACCTTTAACTAAGAAGATGACTGTAAGCAACAAACACTTTTCTTTAATATCTCTTAATAACAATGGTCTCAATTCCCCTATAAAAAGACATAGACTAATAGTCTGGATATGTAAACAGGACCCAATGTTTTGCTGCATACAAGAAACCCACCTCAGTGACAAAGACAGGCAAAGAGTCAAAGATTGGAAAACAATTTTTCAAGCAAATGGTCCCAAGAAACAAGCTGGAGTGGCCATTCTTATATTGGATAAAATGGACTTTCAACCACAAGTTGTCAAAAAAGATAAGGAGGGACATTCATACAGGTCAAAGGAAGTCTACCAGAATGAACTCTCAATTCTGAACATCTATGCTCCGAATGCAAGGGCACCCACATTCATAAAAGAAACTTTAATAAAGCTCAAAGCACACATTGCACCCCACACAATAATAGTGGGGGATTTCAATACCCCACTCTCAAAAATGGACAAATCATGGAATCAGAAACTAAACAGAGATACAGTGAAACTAACTGAAGTTATGGATCAAATGGATCTAACAGATATTTATAAAGTATTCCACCCTAAAGCAAAAGAATATACCTTCTTCTCAGCACCTCATGGTACCTTCTCCAAAACTGACCATATAATTGGTCACAAAAGGGGCCTCAACAGATACAGAAATATTGAAATTATTCCATGTATCACGTCAGATTACCACAGCCTAAGCCTGGTCTTAAGCTCAAACAAAAGCAATGGAAAACACACATACACATGGACTTTGAACAATGTTCTTCTCAAAAATAGCTTGGTCAAGGAAGAAACAAAGAAAGAAATTAAAGACTTTTTAGAATTTAATGAAAATGAAGACACATCATTCCAAAATTTATGGGGCACAATGAAAGCAGTGCTAAGAGGAAAACTCATAGCTCTGAGTGCCTCCAAAAAGAGAATATAGAGAGCTTACACTAAAAGCGTGACAGTGCACTTGAAGGCTCTAGAAGAAAAGGAAGCAAATACCCCCAAGAGGAGTAGACAGCAGGAAGTAATCAAACTTTGGGCTGAAATCAACAAAACAGAAACCAAAAGAACTTACAAAGAATCAACAAAACAAGGAGTTAGTTCTTTGAAATAATTAGCAAGATAGATGAACCCTTAGCCAGACTAAACAGAGGGCACAGAGACAGTATCTAAATTAATAAAATCAGAAATGAAAAGAGAGGCATAACAACAGAAACTGTGGAAATTCAAAAAAAATCATCAGATCCTACTACAAGAGTTTATACTCAACAAATTTGAGAACCTGAATGAAATGGAAACTTTCTAGATACATACCAGGTGCCAACGTTAAAACAGGATCAGGTAAACCATCTAAATAGTCCCATGAGCCCTAAAGAAATAGAAGCAGTCATTAATAGTCTCCCATCAAAAAAGAAAAAAAAAGCCCAGGACCAGATGGGTTTAGGGGGGAAATTCTATCAGATCTCCAAAGAAGAGTTAATACCGTCACTCTTCAAACGTTTCCATGAAATAGAAACTCAAGGAACACTAACCAACTCATTCTATGAAGTCACAATTATGCTTATACCTAAACCAAACAAAGACCAAACAAGGAAAGAGAACTTCAGGCCAATCTCCCTCATGAACACTGATGCAAAGATACTGAACAAAATCCTGGCCAACTGAATCCAAGAATGCATCAAAACTATAATTCACCAGGATCAGGTAGGCTTCATCCCAAGGATGCAGGGATGGTTCAATATACGGAAATCCATCAATGTAATCCACTACATAAACAAACTAAAGGATAAAAACCACATGGTCATTTCATTAGATGCTGAAAAGGCTTTTGACAAAATCCAGCCTCCCTTCATGATAAAAGTCTTGGAGAGATCTGGAATCCAAGGCCCATAATTAAACAGAGTGAAAGCAATATACTGTATACCAGTAGCCAATGCCAAACTAAATGGAGAGAAACTTGAAGCAATCCCAATAAAATCGGGGACCAGACAAGGCTGCCCACTCTTTCCCCATCTATTCAAGATAGTACTTGAAGTCTTAGCCAGAGCAATCAGGCAGCAAAAGGAGGACAAAAGTATACAAATTGGAACAGAAGAAGTCAAAATATCACTATTTGCGGATGATATGATCATATACTTAGGCGACCCCAAGACTTCCACCAGAGAACTCCTAAAGCTGATAAACACTTCAACAAAGTGGCTGGCTATAAAATTAACACAAGCAAATCAGTAGCCTTCCTCTACTCAAAGGATAAACAAGATTAGAAAGAAATTAGGGAGATGACACCCTTCACAATAGTCCCAAATAATATTTCATGGCTAGGTGTGACTGTAATGAAGCAAGTGAAAAGATCTATATGACAAGAACTTCAAGCCTCTGAAGAAAGACATTGAAGAAGATCTAATAAGATGGAAAGATCTCCCATGTTCATGGATTGGCAGGATCAATATACTAAAAATGACTATTGTGATGAAAGCAATCTACAGATTCAATACAATCCCCATCAAAAGCCCAAATCAATTCTTCATAGATCTAGAAAGAGCAATTCTGAAATTCACCTTGAATAACAAAAAACCCAGGATAGCAAAAACTATTCTCCACAACATCTTCTGGGGGAATCACCATCCCTGACTTAAAGCTCTGCTACAGACCAATAGTGATAAAAACTGTTTGGTATTGGTATGCAAACAGGCAGGAAGATCAATGGAATAGAACTGAAGACCCAGAAAAGAATCCACACATGTACAGTCACTTGATATTTGACAAAGGAAATAAAAAACATCCAGTGGAAAAAAAGACAGCATTTTTAACAAATGGTGCTGGATCAACTGGAGGTCTGCATGCAGAAAAATGCAAATTGACCCATTCATATCTCCTTGTACAAAGTTCAAGTCCAAGTGGATCAAGGATCTACAAATAAAAGTACTGATACTACACACTGAAGATTATAGAAGAGAAAGTGAGGACAAATCTTGAACACATGGGCACAGGGGAAAAGTTCCTGAACAGAGCACCAATGGCTTATGCTCTGAGAACAAGAATCGACAAATGGGACCTCATAAAATTGCAAAGCTTCTGTAAGGCAAAGGACATGGTCAATAGGACAAAACGGCAACCAACAAATTGGGAACAGATCTTTACTAACCCTACATCTGATAGAGGGCTAATATCCAATGTATGCAAAGTACTCAAGAAGTTAGTCTCCAGAGACTCAAATAACCCTATTAAAAAATGGAATACAGAGCTAAATGGAATTCTCAACTGAGGAAACTCGAATGGCTCTAAAGCACCTAAAGAAAAATTCAGCATCTTTAGTTATCAGGGAAATGTAAATCAAAACAACACTGAGATTCCACCCCACAGCAGTCAGAATGGCTAAGATGAAAAACAGGGGACAGTAGATGCTGGAGAGGATGTGGGGAAAGAGGAACACTTCTCCATTGTTGGTGGGGTTGCAAGCTGGTAAAACCACTCTGAAAATCAGTTTCCCTCTTCCTCAGAAAATAAGACATAGTACTACCTGGAGACTCAGCTATAGGCCCAGCTTCTGGGCATATACCCAGAAGATGATCCTACATATATAAGGACACATGCTCCACTATGTTCATAGCTGCCTTATTTATAATAACCAGAAGCTGGAAAGAACCCAGATGTCCCTCAACAGAGGAATGGATACAGAAACTGTGGTATCACAATGGAGTACTATGCAGCTATTAAAAACAATGAATTCGCTGGGTGGTAGTGGTGCACGCCTTTAATCCCAGCACTTGGGAGGCAGAGGCAGGCAGATTTCTGAGTTCGAGGCCAGCCTGGTCTACAGAGTAAGTTCCAGGACAGCCAGGGCTACACAGAGAAACCTTGTCTTGAAAAAACAACAAAACA
Organism: Apodemus sylvaticus; assembly: GCF_947179515.1. Lineage (NCBI taxonomy): Eukaryota > Metazoa > Chordata > Mammalia > Rodentia > Muridae > Apodemus > Apodemus sylvaticus. The sequence continues at coordinate 19,522,400 of NC_067479.1, forward strand.
AAACAAAAACAAAACAAAAAACAATGAATTCATGAAATTCTTAGGCAAATGGATGGAGCTAGAAAGTGTCATCCTGAGCGAGGTAACCCAATCACAAAAGAACGCACATGGTATGCACTCACTAATAAGTGGATATTAGCCCAAAAGCTCAAAATAAACAAGTTACAACTCACTCAGCACAGTAAGCTCAAGAAGAAGGAGGACTTAAGTAAGGGTGCTTTGGTTCCTCTGAAAAAAGGAAACAAAATACTCTCAGGAGCAATAAGGGAGACAATGTGTGGAACAGAGACTGAAGTAAAGGCCACCCAGAGACTGCCCTACCTGGGGATTCATCCTATAAGCAGTCACCAAACCCCGATACTACGAGAAGAAGTGTATAACAAAAGGAGCATGCCATGTTTGTCTCCGGAGGGGCCCTGCCAGAGTCTTACGAATACAGAGGCAGAAGCTAGCAGCCAACTATTGGACTGGGCATGGGGTCCACAATGGAGGAGCTTAAGGGGTTTACAGCCTCATGGGAAGAACAATGATTTTGGCCACCCAGACGCCCCCAGACTCCCAGGGACTGAACCATCAACCAAGGGGCACACATGGTTCCAGCCAAAAATGTGGCAGAGGAATGCCTTGTTGGGCATCAGTGGGAGGAATGGTCCTTGGTCAGGTAAAGGCTCAACAGAGGCCCCAACAAATGGAAAACGAGGGCGGGAAAGTGGGAGTGTGTTGGGTGGAGGGGCATATACGTGGAGGCAGAGGGTAGGAGGAGGGGTTGGGGTCTTTGGGGAGGGGGGAATTGGGAAAGGTTTTACCATTGGCAATGTAAATGAAGACGATATTCAATAAAAAGAGAGAGAAAGAGAAAAAGAAACCCAACATGTATATACAGCTAAATTATATGGAATTTATCTAAATGCTTTGAAAATTATATACAAAGATAAATACCTCAGCAACATGAGGTTATGAAAAAAGAAATAGGGAGGAAAAATTGGAAATGCAGCTCTGACAAAAAAAAAACTTATCATAATGCTTTGTCTTCTTGAAGGTATAATATTTATAGTTTATATTTTGTATATTGCTTAACTTTCAAAGTACCTATGTGTGTGTGCATGATAATATAACCTATAAAACATTCTTTTAAACTATAATCTTCATTATGAACAATTTATTCAGACAACAATCTATATTCTTACCTATAATCTATAACTATGCACAGATAGTAACACTGACATTACTACTGTCTTTTATGCATACCAAATAAGCTATGCTTTCTGTAAAAATAAAAGTAAATTGACAACATCGGTTCTTATTGCTTAATAATAGCAAAGTAATCAATTACTCATAAGAGGGCCACATTACTAGGTTCTAATAAATACCAGTATTTACTACTGGTATTTACTCAATTACCAGTATCTACTTTTTAATAAAATAAAATAATTAAATAATTTTATATAGAAGTAAAATAAAAATTCTGGTATTTTTTAAATTAGATATATTCTTTATTTACATTTCAAATGTCCCCTTTCTTGGTTCCCCCCCCAAAAAAAACCTAACCCAACCCACCTCCCCTGATCACCAATCTACCCACTCCCACTTCTGTCCTGGCATTCCCCTATACTGGGGCAATCGAGCCTTCTCAGGACCAAGGGCCCCTCCTCCTTTTGATGTCCAACAAGGCCATTCTCTGCTACATATGCAGCTGGAGCCATGGGTCACTCCATGTGTACTCTTTGGTTGGTGGTTTAGTTCCTGGGAGCGCTGGGGGTACTGGGTGGTTGATATTGTTGTTCCTCTTATGGGGCTCCAAACCCCTTCACTATACATATATATAATTTTATATAAAAGTAATTCTCAACTGAAGAACTTTGGATGGCGGAGAAGCATCTTAAAAAATGCTCAACTTCATTAGTCATTAGGGAAATGCAAATCAAAACAACCCTGAGATTTCACCTTACACCAGTCAGAATGGCTAAGATTAAAAATTCAGGAGACAGCAGGTGTTGGAGAGGGTGTGGAGAAAGAGGAACACTCCTCCACTGCTGGTGGGGTTGCAAATTGGTACAACCACTCTGGAAATCAGTCTGGCGGTTCCTCAGAAAACTGGGCACCTCACTTCCAGAAGATCCTGCTATACCACTTCTGGGCATATACCCAGAGGATTCCCCACCATGTAATAAGAATACATGCTCTACTATGTTCATAGCAGCCCTATTTATAATTGCCAGATGCTGGAAAGAACCCAGGTATCCCTCAACAGAAGAGTGGATGCAAAAAATGTGGTATATATACACAATGGAGTACTATTCAGCCATTAGAAACAATGAATTCATGAAATTCTTAGGCAAATGGATGGAGCTAGAGAACATCATACTAAGTGAGGTAACCCTGACTCAAAAGGTGAATCATGGTATGCACTCACTAATAAGTGGATATTAACCTAGAAAACTGGAATACCCAAAACATAATCCACACATCAAATGAGGTACAAGAAGAAAGGAAGAGTGGCCCCCTGTTCTGGAAAGACTCAGTGAAGCAGTATTCGGCAAAACCAGAACGGGGAAGTGGGAAGGGGTAGGTGGGAGGACAGGGGGAGAGAAGGGGGCTTGCGGGACTTTCGGGAAGTGGGGGGGTTAGAAAAGGGGAAATCATTTGAAATGTAAATAAAAATATATCGATTAAATAATAATAATAATAATAAAATTCTGGTGGATATTTTAAATAAAATTCATGATAACAGAAAATTTTAGATCTGGAATAGAGTTATTGTATAGAAATAACCACAGAATAATTTCTAGAAGATTATTAGGACTGTTTAGTTTTCCAATCCTAAAAGCCCCATCAGATTATATACATATATATATATATATATATATATATATATATATATATATATATATATATATATATATTATACACACACACACATATTAGTTCTATGTGAGCAACTAATTGAGTCCAACGTCTTTCTAAGAGAGGTTTTAATTGGGGAGTATGAGAAGACATAAAATATCACTCTGGAGAAGAGGAAAGAAATCATCTGGAGTGAGACAGCAAATGTTTGATTAGAAAGAGCATAAAACAGCAGACATATGAATGTGTATGAGCACATATGTGACTGTGATTTCCCTAATTGTACTAAGTAGTGAGGATGCTGATGCAGAAATTGTTCACCAAGAGGTCTATCTAGATGTGTGTGGCTGGCGCTACTGAACAAGAGCAATGACAGAGGAGAGAGGACAAGACTGTGAAAGAAGACATGGTTGTGCATACACAAAGACAGCGGTGTTAAAGAAGACCTACTGACCATTCGTAGATACACTTGCATTAAAGATTGTGAAAAGAGAATGAAAAGTTATAGAGCAGTGATGGGAAAGAAGGTTTGAAATCTTGGAGATACTATCATTTCCAACTCTAACATATATAAACTATGGCACAGTAGTAGTATCCATTCTAGAAAAACAAGCAAAGATAAACAAATAGACACGTGTAGGATGAGAATTATTATGACCTGTTTTAATAAGTGCCTTTAAGTGCTTTAAACCATCCACTCCAACTTTAGGGATTGGGACAACAGTCTTCTTATATGTAGACAGTGTCAGAAAAGACCTAAGTTTGCGGTAAAACTGACAGACGTATATATAATAATGTTTTATTTTTATGCTCCTGACTTATCTTTTTAAATTTTTACTTTTCTCCTCATGCCAGAAGTTGTTATACACACTACTTGAGTACCTACCTATGAACCGTGTGAGCTACTGTGGGTCTTTATTTTCCTCTGGGATCACTGAGCACTTGCCCTTGACGATAGTGGGAAAAGAAGTAACCAGCAGGTTTCGGGAGGCCATAAGTAAGACAGAAGACTTCTGGAGAAATCTTCAGTGAAACAACTCTACTTTAGTGTTCCAGGGTATATAAGGACTCTTAGGGGTTCAGCTGGGCAGGGTTGCTTGGTCATGATGTAGTGCCTAATTATAATACAGGCAGGAGAAATCAAGGCTGACAGGATGAATTATGCTATACTTGCAGGAAGTTCTGTGCAGATCACCCTCCAAGTAAGGTCAGGTATCTGTGCTCAGAGACCTTCTTCAGACAAGGTCAGGCAGGAGAAAGGAAGCCCTGTTGAGAAATGGAGTCCTCCATCTTGTGCTGACCTGGAAGAGCTAGCTATCCTGACAGGGTTCTCCAAAAAAGCTACAATAATGACAGGCCTGGCTTGATATTTCCCACTGGTACAATAGATACAAGAATTGTCATGGCACAACCACTGTGCCAATGCTCACTTTCTGACTAGAATTAATACCCACTCAAAAGGTTAAACCCAGAACCATTGTCAAGCCACATCATAGACCTTAGGTGAAACCTACTACTCTTAATATTTTTAATGAATATAGTGTTAAACCAACTCCTATGACTTATCATCATAACATAGATTAAGAAAAACAACTCTCAAAACTTCTTTACTTTCTGATCTGCACCTGTACACTTCTATCATATTCACTTGATTATCTTTTAAAGAAGTTAAACATGTTACACCATTCGGAGAAATGTCTTCAATAATTCACACTATGAAAGCATGGTGGAAATAGATTATTTTCATGTTTTATCAGTTTTACTGATACTGAACGTTTTACTGAATATTTAATTACAATAGATTTTTAATTGTTAAAATACATTGTTCAAGTCTTTTGTGTCTTTATTTCTTGCTAGAAGTCTGTTATTGGGAGCCTCAAAGAACTCATAAAGCAATGCATATTCTTATCATTCCCCTTAGTTATACACCAAGAAGAAGGGAAGACTATATTTCTGTAGGTACCACATAGTTCTATTGTGAAATATAGGGGAAACAGGCTGGAATTTAATTGGAAGCTTCCTTCCTAGTGACTAGTTCTTATAATGCTAAAGTATGCTGTGCAAGCTGTTTGGGAGAAAAAATCATTAGGGATTTTGTAAGGTTGTGAATCCTACAGACCATAATAATAACCTTCCAAGCAAAATGTGTGCCCTGGTATAGTAGTGGCACAATTATTACAGAAATAAACAGCCACTATATGGTTAAATATGAGACTTGTTGCCTTCAAGGACATGCATATCTAGTAATGTAAAGCAAGTCAATAGCCTATGGGTAGTGTGTTAGCTCTTAGAGGAAAACCTACAACTGTCATTTAGCATAACTGTCATGGTATCTATAACCAAGACAAGAACAAAACCTGATAATAGGTTTATAACCAAGAACAAAACCTATTATCAGTCTTAATCAGAGATGTTTCTCTTGGCAGTGAATGACAGTGGTTAGTCAGGGTTCTCTAGAGTCACAGAACGTATGAGTAGTCTCTATATGGTAAGGGAATCTGTTGATGACTTACGATCTGTAGTTAAAGTCCAAAGATCTAGCAGTTGCTCAGTCCCACGAGGCACACAGGCAAAGACAAGTGAGTCAGTCTTCCTTCTTCCAATGTCCTTATGTAGGTCTCAAGCAGAGGATGTGGCCCAGATTAAAGGTGTGTGCCACCATACCTTTTATGCCAGATGACCTTGAACTCAGAGATCTCCCTGTCTTAATCTTCTGGAATTCATAGCCACTATGCTTCATGATCTCCATGCCAAGGTCCAGGTCAGAAACTTGTATCTCTGAGCCTCCAGACTAGGATCATAAGTGAGCCTTCCAATTCTGGATTGTAGTTCATTACAGATATAGTCAAGTTGACAACCAGGAATAGCCACTACAGACAGTAAATACTGAGATGCATGGACACTCAAGATGCTAGAAATAAGTATGCTCAGGCCTAAATAGGACATTTATACTACCATTTAAAAACACAGGGATCATGATCTACTAGGGAAAATAAAGAATGTAAGAGCCAGAAGACAGAGAGGAGAGTTGTGAAATGTTATCTTCTTGGCATGATACAACCAATAAAGTCAGGATTTTGTAGCAGCTGCAGGTGTTTAGAATGAACCTATACAAGGCTAGACCTATCAGGAATGATCAGAAATTTGGAAGAAGCTCACAGGTCCCTACTGCTTCTTACTGAACAATTAGCTTCTGATGGATTTCAGGTTGGTTGAAAACATTATTTTCTGTTACATGCCCACTAAGGAACTCCCCAGCCTGTGATCATTAAGTTCAAGCCCAGAGTCACACAAATGGCACTGGCCAAGCTTAGTGAGTCAAAAAACAAAACACGGAGATGAGAATGAGGGAAAAAGACTTACAGGGAGGAGGAAAGATAAAAGTGTAGGATAGGAATCCTAGAAGGTAGGGGGTGACACTAATCAGAATACAAAATGGACATGTATGAAATTTTTGGACAAATTTAACATATTTTGAAAAAGAAAAAAGAGAGGTTGTATGATACTTGTGTCCTTCAGAATATACTGCCTGTTATTCTCAGGCTTGGACCAATTTGATGATCATATATATAGGTGGTTTTGTGTGTATTTGTGAACATGCCATTTTGTTTATGACTAATATCACTTGGGTTTTTCAACTGTGGGCATAGAGTTTTTAGTAAATTGAATTTGTTGTTATTATGTATTTAATTATGCTTTTCTGAAGTTCTCTGACCTCCTGACCAATCAACATGCACTCAGTTATAATTCAAGTTCTGTTTAATGCTGTTCCAAAGCTCATTAAGGGTATTTATTTTTAAATCAAACATTTTCACACACACATAAACACATATGTATTTTTCATGTGCATTTGTCAGAATGGCTTTTGTTGTTGTCTCTTCGAATTCACTAATCATTTCTTCTACATTACATAATCTGCTTTTCATAAGGTCCACTGTTGTATTCATCTCAGAAATTGTAGCACCTTGCCTGTTAAAGTTTGGGCATACTTTGTATCTTTCTTTTATTTTTAACACACTCAGTTTTTCATTTTGCTTTTAGACCATATGGAATCCAGTTGTAATAACTGTTTTAATGTCCTTATTTGCCAATCCTGACATCTGGATCAGTTTCAACTGATTTAATTTTTTCATTATGTGCTATATTTTCCTGACTGTTTGCATGCCTGATAATTTTTTATTGGATGCTATATACTGAAATTTCTACCTGACTGGGGGTTGGCTATTTTTGTAATTCTATATTCTCAAACTGTGTTCTGGAATACATTTATATTACTCAGATACAATTCAATTATTTGATCTTGCATTGAGATCTCCGAGAGGACTAAGAGCACTGCTTAGATGAGAGCCATTTCCTCACAACTTAGGCAACATTCTTCTGAGTACGCTACAAATGTTCTTGATACTGTGAGGACTGCATGACTGATGGAAAACAGTTTATTGCTAATTCTGGATGAGCTCCAGGTAGTCTTCCTTCTTTTTCTTTCAGGTGGTTAATTTCTGCCTCATATAGTTCTTATATACTCATACTGAGTCTCTGATAGATACAACATAAAAACATTCTCCTAAAGATCTCTGGGTCTCTATGCATCTACCTACAACTACTCTGCCTTGAGCTCATAAGAGCATGCTTCTTGGAAAGTTAAGCTTTTCTCCTCTACTCTGGAAATATTCTGAGTATGTAAAATGAGATTATGATAGGGTTTGCCACACTAGTTTCTCTTATGATAATAGTCACTGTTTTTTTTCTTGTTTGGTGTTTGCTATATGGTCAAGCATTTATTTCAAATACTTTTTCAAGTTACTTATTTTATTTAGTAGCAGAATATAACCAATATTTACAACCTTTGGATACATATCATTTCCTGAGAATGCTGATCATAAAAATAAGTGTCATCCATAGATTGCCTTTTCCATTCATGGAGTCAGCATGTGAGCTATGACGGATGACACTTACAAGAAGGTGCACTATGGTCTGAATTAAGGTTCTCTGTGGTCACAGAAGATATGGAATGCTGATGTAGAAATTTCTGGTTTCTTTGGAGACTCAATTGTGTCATGTGATGTTTTTCCGGATACTGTCTTATGAGAGGACGTTCTTATTGAAGCAGACATGTGGGAGGATGTTTCTCTGAGGACATACATGTGTTTTGCTGAAAGCTACCTGGAAAAGGGGCATGTGATGTTTTACCAGAGCAGGTGCTTGAGAAAACACATGATGTTTGGAAAGGGTATAAATGTAACCCAACAGGCAGTGGATAACGGCATGTGGCATTGGTTTACCTTGCCACTCTTTGCTGGGCTTCATTGGGTTTTCCTGGCACTGGTCTTCACTGATGACTGTGAAGACCATCGTCTTTCCTTCTTTGCTGATCACAGTTTGTCAAGAATTCATAAATAAGAACACACCCACAATGAAAGCAGTGCTAAGAGGAAAACTCATAGCCCTGAGTGCCTCCAAAAAGAAAATGGAGAGAGCATACATTACCAGCTTAATGACACACCTGAAAGCCCTAGAACAAAAAGAAGCTATTTCGCCCAGGAGGAGTAGAAGGCAGGAAATCATCAAACTCAGGGCCGAAATCAATCAAGTAGAAACAAAGAGAACCATACAAAAAAAATCAACAAAACCAGGAGCTGGTTCTTTGAGAAAATCAGCAAGATAGATACATCCTTAGCCAGACTGACCAAAGGGCACAGAGAAAGTATCCAAATTAACAAACTTAGAAATGAAAAGGGAGATATAACAACGGAAACTGAGGAAATCCAAAAAATCATCAGATCCTACTACAAGAGCCTGTACTCAACACAACTGGAGAATCTGGAGGAAATGGACAATTTCCTTGACAGATACCAAATACCAAAATTAAATCAGGACCAACTAGACCATCTAAACAGTCCCATAATGCCTAAAGAAATAGAAGGAGTCATAGAAAGTCTTCCAACCAAAAAAAGCACAGGACCAGATGGCTTCAGTGCAGAATTCTACCAGACCTTCAAAGAAGAGTTAACACCAATACTCTTCAAACTATTCCACAAAATAGAAACAGAAAGAACACTACCCAATTCCTTCTACGAAGCCACAATTACGCTGATACCAAAGCCACAAAAAGATCCAACAAAGAAAGAGAACTTCAGACCAATTTCCCTTATGAACATCGATGCAAAAATACTCAATAAAATTCTTGCCAACCGAATCCAAGAACACATCAAAACGATCATCCACCATGATCAAGTAGGCTTTATCCCGGGAATGCAGGGTTGGTTCAATATACGGAAATCCATCAATACAATTCACTACATAAACAAACTCAAAGAACAAAACCACATGGTCATTTCATTGGATGCTGAAAAAGCATTTGACAAAATTCAGCATCCCTTCATGCTTAAAGTCTTGGAGAGAACAGGAATTCAAGGCCCATACCTAAACATAGTAAAAGCAATATACAGCAAACCGGTAGCCAGCATCAAACTAAATGGAGAGAAACTTGAAGCAATCCCACTGAAATCAGGGACCAGACAAGGCTGCCCCCTTTCTCCTTATCTTTTCAATATTGTACTTGAGGTACTAGCTCGGGCAATTCGACAACATAAGGAGGTCAAAGGGATACAAATTGGAAAGGAAGAAGTCAAACTATCATTATTTGCAAACGACATGATCGTCTACCTAAGTGACCCAAAGAACTCCACTAGAGAGCTCCTACAGCTGATAAACAACTTCAGCAAAGTGGCAGGTTATAAAATCAACTCAAGCAAATCAGTGGCCTTCCTATACTCAAAGGATAAGCAGGCTGAGAAAGAAATTAGGGAAATGACCCCCTTCACAATAGCCACAAACAGTATAAAGTATCTTGGGGTGACTCTTACCAAACATGTGAAAGATCTGTATGACAAGAACTTCAAGACTCTGAAGAAGGAAATGGAAGAAGATCTCAAAAAATGGGAAAACTTCCCATGCTCATGGATCGGTAGAATCAATATAGTTAAAATGTCCATTTTGCCTAAAGCACTATATAGATTCAATGCAATACCCATCAAAATCCCAACTCAGTTCTTCACAGAGTTAGAAAGAGCAATTATCAAATTCATCTGGAACAACAAAAAACCCAGGATAGCTAAAACTATTCTCAGCAACAAAAGAAAATCTGGGGGAATCAGTATCCCTGACCTCAAGCAATACTACAGAGCAATAGTGTTAAAAACTGCATGGTATTGGTACAGTGACAGACAGGAGGATCAATGGAACAGGATTGAAGATCCAGAAATGAACCCACACACCTATGGCCACTTGATCCTCTACAGAGAGGCTGAAAACATCCAATGGAAAAAAGATAGCCTTTTCAACAAATGGTGCTGGTTCAACTGGAGGTCAGCATGCAGAAGAATGCGAATTGATCCATCCTTGTCTCCTTGTACTAAGCTCAAATCCAAATGGATCAAGGACCTCCACATAAAGCCAGACACTCTGAAGCGAATAGAAAAGAAACTGGGGAAGACCCTTGAGGACATCGGTACAGGGAGAAAGTTTCTGAACAGAACACCAATAGCATATGCTCTAAGATCAAGAATTGACAAATGGGACCTCATAAAATTACAAAGTTTCTGTAAGGCAAAGGACACCATCAAGAGGACAAATCGGCAACCAACATATTGGGAAAAGATCTTCACCAATCCTACATCAGATAGAGGGATAATATCCACTATATATAAAGAACTCAAGAAGTTAGACTCCAGAAAACCGAACAACCCTATTAAAAAATGGGGTACAGAGTTAAACAAAGAATTCTCACCTGAAGAACTTCGGATGGCGGAGAAGCATCTTAAAAAATGCTCAACTTCATTAGTCATTAGGGAAATGCAAATCAAAACAACCCTAAGATTTCATCTTACACCAGTCAGAATGGCTAAGATTAAAAATTCAGGAGACAGCAGGTGTTGGAGAGGGTGTGGAGAAAGAGGAACACTCCTCCACTGCTGGTGGGGTTGCAAATTGGTACAACCACTCTGGAAATCAGTCTGGCGGTTCCTCTGAAAACTGGGCACCTCACTTCCAGAAGATCCTGCTATACCACTCCTGGGCATATACCCAGAAGACTCCCCACCATGTAATAAGGATACATGTTCTACTATGTTCATAGCAGCCCTATTTATAATTGCCAGATGCTGGAAAGAACCCAGGTATCCCTCAACAGAAGAGTGGATGCAAAAAATGTGGTATATCTACACAATGGAGTACTATTCAGCCATTAGAAACAATGAATTCATGAAATTCTTAGGCAAATGGATGGAGCTAGAGAATATCATACTCAGTGAGGTAACCCAGACTCAAAAGGTGAATCATGGTATGCACTCACTAATAAGTGGATATTAACCTAGAAAACTGGAATACCCAAAACATAATCCACACATCAAATGAGGTACAAGAAGAAAGGAGGAGTGGCCCCTTGTTCTGGAAAGACTCAGTGAAACAGTATTCAGCAAAACCAGAACGGGGAACTGGGAAGGGGTGGATGGGAGGACAGGGGAAGAGAAGGGGGCTTACGGGACTTTCGGGGAGTGGGGGGGGCTAGAAAAGGGGAAATAATTTGAAATGTAAATAAATTATATCGAATAAAAACAAATTAAAAAAAAAAGAAAAAAAAAAAAAGAACACACCAAAGCACTTCTAATGGTGTTCTGGCAGCTTCTTGCCATTTCATCAAACTCGGGCCAATTGGCAGAACCTTTCGTTTCTTCTGGATCAGATTCCTGAGTGGTGTTTGCAAGGGAATCAAGCCACTGCTGCTGAACTGTGTGAACTGCTGATATACTGACAATGCAGATTGGATTAACCCAAAAAACTATTTCTAAACAGGTCCATATCCTCCTTTGCCCTATTGACTTTTCCTTTTTACTACCTCTGGTGGATGACAGGCTAGAATGGAGGTTAAAGCATTTAAGCACCTTTATTAAAGTAGGTTTTGGAAAACATAAGCTCACATAATGTCTCTATATATTAAGGAAAATTATTGGAATGACTTGTAGTCTACAGTCCAATTAATCCAGCAGTGGGCAGCTTTGTTGCTCAGTGCTGAGAGACTAAGGATTTCAGCTGTCTTCTGTATAAGCTCCAATCCTGAAGGAGTAGGTTCCAACAGATGAGCTGGCAAGTAAGTGAAAGGAGGAGAGGAAAAAGGAAGTCTTCCTTCTTAAGTTGTCCTTGTTTAGGCCTCCAGCAGAAGGTATGATCCAGATTAAAAGTGTTATTACTACTTGTGGACCTAAGCTGTTCTTTACTTGGAACTTGCCTGTACCAGGCTGGCCTTAAACTCAGAAATCTGTTTACCTCTGTCCCCTGGGATTAAAGGTGTGTACTGCCTTGCCTGGGCCTAAGCTTTTTATGGCAACTATGTCTCAAGATCTGGATCACAGATGTTCCCTCTTTTTTGGATTGTAGCTCATTCCAGGTATAGTCAAATTGACAACTGGGAATAGCCATCACAACTAGGTTTCAAAATACTAAGCTAAAAGCACTCAAACTCTTGGAAGAATCAATAATTAATGCTACCATCAAAGCATTAAAAGATGTAGTGGTTGAGAGTCTGATTATATTCTCACTTAAATAGATTACTGACTAGTACAGATGACTTCATGGTATATGAATATATGAAATGGAGCTTGGAGTTGAAATGTAAGTAGCTGTTTATCTATGCAAAAAAACCCTAGTAGCCTAGTATGAATCTATATATCTTTCAATAATATCACTGATATACAGACTGTTTTAGTGAGTCAAAATTGCCTGTTGGGTGACTAATTTATAAGTTCTATTTATAAATGGACACAAGTAGTGGATCATAATATCTGTACATTAGATAGTACTCAATATATATCATAAGTTAGAAACTTCAAAGAAAAAATAGTTTAAATGAATGCTCCATCTTAATTATTACACACACACACATACACACACACACATATATACACACATATATTTTTGGATCTAAAACTTTACATATCCCAGATTAGATATAATAAATCTCTTTGTAGACCCTGATATGGATCTAACTATAATATATTCAACTATTTTTAAGAACTACCATGAGATAAGGCACTGTAAAAATTTTGGGCTACTATTTGGACTTTAAAAGATCTGTCATTCCTCTGTGTTTGAAAAATAGTATATTTTAGTTTATCATGATATTTTTTAAAGAAGTCATGTAATGAAATAACTGAAGACATAATTTTTAATGAATAGTAACGAAAATATCAGAAATTGCACATAGGAAAAGATGAAGCCAATTGAAGTGAACAATGAATCATAAAAATTGTAAATAGAAGAAGATTTCTAACCTAAGGCATGCTCAAAATCAATCTGTCTCTTTCTTTTCAGAAACAAACTGTCTCCTGTTCAGAACCACCCATCCTCCAAGGACAATTTCTTTTTCAATTTATCCCTTCTCCCTACACTGAGAAAAGCATCATGGGTCATATGAAACTTGCAAAGATTTTTATTTTATACATTACAAACATATTTCTTACTTAGACTGAATTCCTGACAAATTATATACTTACTACTTCGCATTCTCACAGGGGAAGTATCAATGATATGCAACTTGACAGCATTCAGAAGCAGCATACCCAAAAGTCAGGACAATTTCCTCGACAGATACCAAATACCAAAATTAAATCAGGACCAACTAGACCATCTAAACAGTCCCATAATGCCTAAAGAAATAGAAGAAGTCATAGAAAGTCTTCCAACCAAAAAAAGCACAGGACCAGATGGCTTCAGTGCAGAATTCTACCAGACCTTCAAAGAAGAGTTAACACCAATACTCTTCAAACTATTCCACAAAATAGAAACAGAAGGAACACTACCCAATTCCTTCTACGAAGCCACAATTACACTGATACCAAAGCCACACAAAGATCCAACAAAGAAAGAGAACTTCAGACCAATTTCCCTTATGAACATCGATGCAAAAATACTCAATAAAATTCTTGCCAACCGAATCCAAGAACACATCAAAACGATCATCCACCATGATCAAGTAGGCTTTATCCCGGGAATGCAGGGTTGGTTCAATATACGGAAATCCATCAATACAATCCACTACATAAACAAACTCAAAGAACAAAACCACATGGTCATTTCATTGGATGCTGAAAAAGCATTTGACAAAATTCAGCATCCTTTCATGCTTAAAGTCTTGGAGAGAACAGGAATTCAAAAGTCAGAAAGAATCATATAAAGCTCTTTAGTGGTAGCCAAAATAGGAAGCATGTATGTTGCAGTTGACTTTTTGAAAAACAGTATTAGAACACTGAAAGGATAGAAAAGTCACTCTAAAACTAAAATAGCACTTTCAGAAAGAAAACATACTTCTTAAATAGATACAAATAGTTTAAAATATATGTTTCCGTTGTATACCTAATAAATACATACACAATTTCTATAGGAAGATACATGGTGGACCTTGACAATAAATTCAACTAGATTCTTTTTTGTTTCTTTTGCATATGAGTGTGTGTGTGTGTGTGTGTGTGTGTGTGTGACACTTTGGTTATATTGATCTTACTATTTCAATTTTCATTTTAATAAGGCAATAAACTCTCATTTGTAGTTACAAGTAAATTAAAACTTTGTAATAAAATATTCTTTATGTATCCAAACTTTGAACATAAGTACTGTTTTCAGTTAAGGTCCTTGTTCTGTGGGCTATGACATTAACAAGGAAGTAATTCTTAACTCCAAATTGCAATGTCTTTTAACACAATATGAGGGATTTTTTTTTATTTTTACTATTTCATGATTTAAAAAATTAAAGAATCCAGGCTATATATAGCACCAAGGTTTAATATCAGCTTCTTATGATCTAAAGACAGGCAGGATAATAAGCAAAATACCAACCTGGGAAAACTGGTGAAATCCTAGTTCACAAACAGAATCTGAAGATATAAATTCTTGAAAGAACACACCGCTGGTACAACTGAAACCCTATGTTCAAATGCAAAACTGTAAAAATATTGAAATACATATGTCTATAGATGTATACACTACAGTTTCATTCATGAGAATTTTTCAAGAAATAGGCATATACTCAGACTTTTGAAAGTGTAATTGTGTTTATAAAATATCGCCATTAGTTTATATTTTGATAAATGTTATCATTTATCAAATGATGCTGTGAACTGATAACCAGGGTTCTTTCATGCAGACAACAGCACAGCCTGTGTACATTGAAAGTGGCCTTGCTATTTCTGTTTATTTTTCTGAAAATACATGATTCTGGTAAAAGTTTATATTTGAAAATCAGTAGATCTGAGTTTGAGAACTACCACCCCTCTTTTCAAATTGTACAATTAAGACAAATAACAAGAATAGATCTGTAAGTAATCAGAAAGTAATCAACTTTGGGATTCTTGAGGGGGCGGCATTGGCAGCTGCAGCAGCAGCAGTGGCAGCTGCAGCAGCGGCAGCAGCACCTGGTCCAGCTGAAGGGCTATCAACAGTGGAACCAAGGTGACAGGGTCCAGGCAGGCCTTGCGCCCGCTACCACAGACCTTCGCTGGCCAGCCGGGCTGCAAGCAGTGGCAGATTTATAGCGCCTTTCACCCCACAGAAGCTATATCAGAACTCTGCCTCCCACCAGTCAGTTATGAGAGACTCTCCACCATCTTGGATCTCAGGCGCCAGAGAAATCAGACAGACTGAGGTACGCAAACATAACCCGAGGCCAACACCGCGGGGGTCTAAGCCCAACGGCGTTGGCCTGCACCCAGGCCCAGGGCTGTTCGGAGGCCATCGGTGTACCAACCCGGCCAGTAGGTTGTTTGCCCAGCCCAGCATGTGCGCTCCCATTTTGACTACTGGACACCAGAGAGTTCTAGCAGGCAAAGTCAGCTAAGAGTCATAGCCTGAGGCTAACATAGCGGGGGTCTAAGACAGACAGGCCTTGGACTGACCCCAGGCCCTGGGCTGCTCGGTAGGCCATCTGTGTGCCAACCCGGCCAGGAGGTTGTTAGCCTAGCTTCTCTCCCGGTACTTTCGGGGAGCGTGCCCTCTGGCCACCTGACAGAACCAATTAACAGTCATAGCCCGAGGGGAACTTTGCTCAGGCCTTAGCCTGCCAGCTTTTGCCTAGACTCAGGGCCTCAGCAGCGAGGCTAGCCTTGTGTACACCAACTCGGTTGGGAGATCGGCTGACCAGCAGAGTGACCAGCACTCGGAAAAGGTCCTGCAGCATACACCCTCAGCACTCCCCAAAGGAGCAAACGGGTACCACCTGGTTTACACAGACAATCTGGGGCAAAGCAAATATCTTCAACAAAATTATCTAAGAAAACTTTCCCAACTTAAAGAGAGAGATGCCCATGAATATACAAGAAGCCTACAGAACTCCAAACAGACTGGACCTGAGCAGAAATACCTCTTATCACATAATAATCAAAACACCAAATGTAATAAACAAAGAAAGAATATTAAAGACAGCAAGAGAAAAATGCCAAGTAACATATAAAGGAAGACCTATCAGAATCACACCAGACTTATCACCAGAGACCATGAAAGCTAGAAGATTCTGGGCAGATCTCATGCAGACTCTAAGAGAGCACAAATGTCAGCCAAGACTACTATACCCAGCAAAACTCTCAATCACAATAGATGGAGAAACCCAGATATTCCATGACAAAAACCAAATTTACATAATATCTTTATACAAACCCAGCCCTACAAAGAATAATAGGAGGAAAACGCCAATACAAGGAGGGAAACTTCACCCTGGAAAAAGCAAGATAGTTACCTTCTTTCATCAAACCCAAAAGCAGTTAACCACTCAAATATAAAAATAACATTGAAAATGGCAGGAAGTAATAATCACTATTCCTTAATATCTCTTAACATCAGTGGACTCAACTCCCCCAGAAAAGACATAGACTAACAGACTGGATAAGGAAACAGTACCCTACATTTTGCTGCATACAGGAAACACACCTCAATGTCAAAGACAAAAAGTACCTTAGAGTAAAAGGCTGGAAGACAATTTTACAAGCCAATGGTCTCAGGAAACGAGCCGGAGTAGCCATTTTAATATCAGATAAAATTGCCTTTCAACCTAAGGTCATCAAAAGGGATACAGAAGGTCACTTCTTGCTGGCCAAAGGAAAAATCCATCAAGAAGAACTTTCAATTCTGAACATCTATGCGCCAAATGCAAGGGTACCCTTATTCATAAAAGAAACTACTAAAGCTCAAAGCACACATTGCACCTAACACAATAATTGTGGGTGACTTCAACACTGCACTCTCCTCAGGAAACAGAAACTAAACAGGGACACAATAAAACTAAATGAAGCGTTGGACCAATTGGACTTGACTGATATTTATAGAACATTTCACCCTAAAAGAAAAGAATATACCTTTTTCTCAGCACCTCATGGTACCTTCTCCAATGTCGACCATATAATTGGTCACAAGACAGACCTCAACAAATATAAAAAGATTGAACTAATCCCATGCCTCCTATCAGATCACTATGGAGTAAGAGTGGTCTTAAATAGCAACAAAAACAAAAGAAAGCCCACATACACATGGAGGCTGAACAATACTCTACTCAATGACACCTTGGCCAAAGAAGAAATAAAGAAAGAAATCAGAGACTTTTTATAATTTAATGAAAATGAAGGCACAACATACCCAAATCTTTGGAACACAATGAAAGCAGTGCTAAGAGGAAAACTCATGGCCTGAGTGCCTCCAAAAAGAAAATGGAGAGAGCATACACTAGCAGCTTAACAACACACCTGAAAGCCCTGGAACAAAAAGAAGTCAATTCACCCAGGAGGAGTAGAAGACAGGAAATCATCAAACTCAGGGATGAAATCAGTCAAGTGGAAACAAAGAGAACCATACAAAGAATCAACGAATCCAAAAGCTGGTTCTTTCAGAAAATCAACAAGATAGATAAACCCTTAGCCAGACTGACCAAAGGGCACAGAGAAAGTATCCACATTAACAAAATTAGAAATGAAAAGGGGGATATAACAACAGAAACTGAGGAAATTCAAAAAATCATCAGATCCTACTACAAAAGCCTATACTCAACACAACTGGAGAATCTGGAGGAAATGGAGAATTTCCTAGAAAGATACCAAATACCAAAATTAAATCAGAACCAAATAGATCATCTAAACAGTCCCATAACCCCTAAAGAAATAGAAGGAGTCATAGAAAGCCTTCCAACCAAAAAAAAGCACAGGACCAGATGGCTTCAGTGCAGAATTCTATCAAACCTTCAAAGAAGACCTAACACCAATACTCTTCAAACTATTCCACAAAATAGAAACAGAAGGAACTCTACCCAATTCCTTCTATGAAGCCACAATTACGCTGATACCAAAACCACACAAAGATCCCACAAAGAAAGAGAACTTCATACCAATTTCCCTTATGAACATTGATGCAAAAATTCCCAATAAAATTCTTGCCAACCAAATCCAAGAACACATAAAAATGATCATCCACCATGATCAAGTAGGCTTTATCCCGGGAATGCAGGGTTGGTTCAATATACGGAAATCCATCAGTGCAATCCTCTACATAAACAAACTCAAAGAAAAACCACGTGGCCATTTCATTGGATACTGAAAAAGCATTTGACACAATTCAGCATCCTTTCATGCTTAAAGTCTTGGGAAGAAGAGGAATTCAAGGCCCATACCTAAACATAGTAAAAGCAATATACAGCAAACCGGTAGCCAGCATCAAACTAAATGGAGAGAAACTTGAAGCAATCCCACTAAAATCAGGGACTAGACAGGGCTGCCCCCTTTCTCCTTATCTTTTCAATATTGTACTTGAGGTACTAGCTCGGGCAATTAGACAGCATAAGGAGGTCAAAGGGATACAAATTGGAAAGGAAGAAGTCAAACTATCATTATTTGCAGATGATATGATAGTCTACCTAAGTGACCCAAAAAACTCCACTGGAGAACTCCTACAGCTGATAAACAACTTCAGCACAGTGGCAGGTTATAAAATCAACTCAAGAAAATCAGTAGCCTTCCTATACTCAAAGGATAAGCAGGCTGAGAAAGAAATTAGGGAAATGACCCCTTCATAATAGCCACAAACAGTATAAAGTACCTTGGGGTGACTGTTACCAAACATGTGAAAGATCTGTATGACAAGAACTTCAAGACTCTGAAGAAGGAAATAGAAGAAGCCCTCAAAAAACGGAAAAACCTGCCATGCTCATGGATTGTCAGGATTAATATAGTTAAAATGCCCATTTTGCCAAAAGCAATATACAGATGCAACACAATACCCATCAAAATCCCAACTCAATTCTTCATAGAGTTAGAATCAACTCCATATGAATCAAGGACCTCCTCCTAAAGCCAGACACTCTGAAGCTAATAGAAAAGAAACTGGGGAAGACCCTTGAGGACATCAGTACAGGGGGAAAGTTCCTGAACAAAACACCAATAGCGTATGTGCTAAGATCAAGAATTGACAAATGAGACCTCATAAATTTACAAAGTTTCTGTAAAGCAAAGGACACCATCAAAAGAACAAATTGGCAACCAACGGATTGGGAAAAGATCTTCACCAACCCTACATCAGATAGAGGGCTAATATCCAATATATACAAAGAACGCAAGAAGTTAGACCCCAGAAAACCAAATAACCCTATTAAAAAATGGAGTACAGACCTAAACAAAGAATTCTCATCTGAAGAACTTCGGATGGCAGAGAAACATCTTAAAAAATGCTCAACATCATTAGTCATCAGGGAAATGCAGATCAAAACAACTCTGAGATTTCACCTTACACCAGTCAGAATGGCTAAGATTAAAAACTCAGGAGACAGCAGGTGTTGGCGAGGATGTGGAGAAAGAGAAACACTCCACTGCTGGTGGGGTTGCAAATTGGTACAACCACTCTGGAAATCAGTCTGGTGCTTCCTCAGAAAACTGGGCATGTCACTTCGAAAGATCCTACTATACCACTCCTGGGCATACCCAGAGGATTCCCCACCATGTAATAAGGATACATGCTCTACTATGTTCACAGCAGCCCTATTTATAATTGCCAGAAGCTGGAAAGAACCCAGGTATCCCTCAACAGAAGAGTGGATGCAAAAAATGTGGTATATATACACAATGGAGTACTATTCAGCCATTAGAAACAATGAATTCATGAAATTCTTAGACAAATGGATGGAGCTGGAGAACATCATACTAAGTGAGGTAACCCAGTCTCAAAAGATCAATCATGGTATGCACTCACTAATAAGTGGATATTAGCCTGGAAAACTGAAATACCCAAAACATAATCCACACATCAAATGAGATACAAGAAGAACGGAAGAGTGGCCCCTGGTTCTGGAAAGACTCAGTGTAGCAGGATAAGGCAAAACCAGAACAGGGAAGTGGGAAGGGATGGGTGGGAGAACAGGGGGAGGGAAGGGGGCTATGTGACTTTTGAGAGTGGGGGGCCAGAAAAGGGGAAATCATTTGAAATGTAAATAAAAAATATATCGAATTAAAAAAAAAGAAAAAAAATCAACTTTGAGTCCAGCTCAGAATAACCATCAGTGATGATTTCTAAAGCTCAGCCCAATTTCCTTTTTCTTTTCTGTCATCAGCCTCATCTTCTTGATCCTTCTCCTGACCCATTTGCAGTCATAACCATTACCACCATTGTTACAATTCTTAACATTGTCCTCATCCTCTTGTCATTCCTCCCTTCTTTGGGAATATTATACTACTAAACGGCATAATGAAAGTTCATCAACTGTACTCTTAAGCCATACTACATGGTATGGAGTTAATGGTAATCAGCACTGTCATAAAAGTGCTTTGTGTAGAGAAACAAGAGTCCGTCAAGATGCCTGGATTGATGAAAGACATGGAGACGGGTAGAAAGGCAATCACTCCTTGGGGGCACTATGGCTTCTTTCTTATAGCATGCATTAGAACCAAACGGTATTGGTTAGAGTTCAAAAACAGTTTTGTAAATATATATATTGACTGCTTCCTTCAAATTTAAACATTTCTCCCTAGAAGGAGAAGGGAGATTCTGGGAGTAAGTATACCTTACAGTGTCAAGAAACACCTGAAAGTGACAAATTTGTTAAGGCTCCTCTCTGAGTTTGAAAAGCAGTAAACAATCACTGGAGAGATGAGACTCCCTAACTCATCAAGGTGGCTGCAAATCCTTCTCTGAACTCCTGGGGTACAGCTGTCATAGGTCACCATCTGTGCTTGAGTGGGTTTTTTGGTGCTCTTCTGTAATCTGTGCTTCTATAAATAATCCAAATAACCTTGCTGGTTCTCTCAGAGAGACAACTGAACCTGGGGTCTTTTTTCTATATATGGCTGTTGTAGGTGCCCTGTCTGGAGTGAATAGATACTTGTTTATGTATCTCCCTATAGAAAGTCACAGGAATGCATTTGTAGTTTTATGTAAATGGGTCTGTGAATGACTATAGCATTAGAAAAGCCCTCTAGCCTTATATAATTATCTAAAATGATGATTTGTTTCAAAGACAATGGTAAATGAGAAGGTGGTTAACCTAACTTGTAGCTAATTTGTAGTTCATAAAATGCCTAAAATAATCAAACCTAGTATTTCTAACAAGAAATTGTGAGAATCACTTTTCTTTTTGCATTAATTTATTTTTTTTATTCGATATAATTTATTTACATTTCAAATGATTTCCCCTTTTCTAGCCCCCAACTCTCCGAAAGTCCCCTAAGTCCCCTTCTCTTCCCCTGTCCTCCCACCCACCCCTTCCCACTTCCCCGTTCTGGTTTTGCCGAATACTGTTTCATTGAGTCTTTCCAGAACCAGGGGCCACTCCTCCTTTCTTCTTGTACCTCATTTGATGTGTGGATTATGTTTTGGCTATTCCAGTTTTCTAGGTTAATAACCACTTATTAGTGAGTGCATACTATGATTCACCTTTTGAGTCTGGGTTACCTCACTTAGTATGATGTTCTCTAGCTCCATCCATTTGCCTAAGAATTTCATGAATTCATTGTTTCTAATGGCTGAATAGTATTACATTGTGTAGATATGCCACATTTTTTTGCATCCACTCTTCTGTTGAGGGATACCTGGGTTCTTTCCAGCATCTGGCAATTATAAATAGGGCTGCTATGAACATAGTAGAGCATGTATCCTTATTACATGGTGGGGAATCCTCTGGGTATATGCCCAGGAGTGGTATAGCAGGATCTTCTGGAAGTGAGGTGCCCAGTTTTCTGAGGAACCGCCAGACTGATTTCCAGAGTGGTTGTACCAATTTGCAACCCCACCAGCAGTGGAGGAGTGTTCCTCTTTCTCCACACCTCTCCAACACCTGCTGTCTCCTGAATTTTTAATCTTAGCCATTCTGACTGGTGTAAGATGAAATCTTAGGGTTGTTTTGATTTGCATTTCCCTAATGATTAATGAAGTTGAGCATTTTTTAAGATGCTTCTCCGCCATCCGAATTTCTTCAGGTGAGAATTCCTTGTTTAACTCTGTACCCCATTTTTAATAGGGTTGTTCAGTTTTCTGGAGTTTAACTTCTTGAGTTCTTTATATATATTGGATAGGATAGCTAAAACTATTCTCAGCAACAAAAGAAAATCTGGGGGAATCAGTATCCCTGACCTCAAGCAATACTACAGAGCAATAGTGTTAAAAACTGCATGGTATTGGTACAGTGACAGGCAGGAGGATCAATGGAACAGGATTGAAGATCCAGAAATGAACCCACACACCTATGGGCACTTGATCCTCGACAAAGAGGCTGAAAACATCCAATGGAAAAAAGATAGCCTTTTCAACAAATGGTGCTGGTTCAACTGGAGGGCAGCATGCAGAAGAATGCGAATTGATCCATCCTTGTCTCCTTGTACTAAGCTCAAATCCAAATGGATCAAGGACCTCCACATAAAGCCAGACACTCTGAAGCTAATAGAAAAGAAACTGGGGAAGACCCTTGAGGACATCAGTACAGGGAGAAAGTTTCTGAACAGAACACCAATAGCGTATGCTCTAAGAGCAAGAATTGACAAATGGGACCTCATAAGGTTACAGAGTTTCTGTAAGGCAAAGGACACCATCAAGAGGACAGATCGGCAACCAACAAATTGGGAAAAGATCTTCACAAATCCTACATCAGATGAATTTATTTTTTATTTTACATTCTCATTGCAGCACCTCCTTGACCCCGTCCCATCCCCACACTCCCTCTCTCTGCACCCCCAACTTCTCTTCAGAGAAGGGGAGGCTCCCCGTGGGTACTACCATGCCCAAGCACATTAAATCACAGCAGGACTTAGGCACATCCTCTCCCATTGAGGCCACACAAGACAACTTAGGTAGGGGAAAGGGATCCAAAGGCAGGCAATAGAGTCAGAGACAGCCCTGCTCCGATTGTTTGGGATCCATAGGAAGACCAAGCTGCATATCTGCTACATATATGTAGGGGGCCTAGTTTCAGCCCATGCACACTCGTTTCTTTTTGGTTCAATCTCTGTGAGTCTCAGTGGGCGCTGGTTAGTTGACTCTGTAGGTCTGCTTATCCTTGACCCCTTCTGCTCCTATTCTTCCATAAGACTTGCCCCAAGTTCTGCCTAATATTTGGCTGTGAGTCTGCATGTTTCTGTCAGCTACTGGAAGAAGCCTCCAAGAAGACAATTGTACAGCTCCTGTCTGCAAGCATGACAGAGTATCATTAATAGTATCAGGGGTTGGCTCTCTCCCACAGGTTGGGTTGGAAGTTAGGCCAATCATTGGCTGGCTATTCTTTAACTGTTTGCTCTGTCCAGCTTGTAGGCTGGACAAATTTTGGGTTGAAGGTTTTGTGGGTGGGTGCATTGGTGCCCTTCCCTCCACTGAAAGTCTCACTTGGCTACAGTAGGTGGCCACTTCAGTCTCCAAATCCCCTGTTGCTAGGAATGTCAGGGAGGGAGACTCCCAATAGACAACCTGAACCTCTCCCATCCCAGGTCTCCAGTTTGTCCCAGAGATGTGCCCCACCAATTCCAATTATCTCTCCTAGTTCTTTCTTCACCCCACCTCATCCCGCACCCCTGCTCTCCCTTCACCTGATTCCCACCCCATTCTCCACACTCCCTACACCCACCCCCCACCATCCAGTTCCCTCCCTCCCTCTATCTCTGATGTCTATTTTATTTCCCCTCCTTGGGATTTCCTTATTATTTAGCTTCTCTGGGTCTGTGGATGGCACTATAGTTATCCTGTATTTTATGGCTAATACCCACTTATATGTGAGTACATACCAAATGTATCTTTCTGGATCAGGACTACCTCATTCAAGATGACTTTTTTCTACAACAATCCATTTGCCTACAAATTTTATGATGTCCATGATCAAAAAGGCCTTATTCCAAGGATTCAGGGATAGTTCAATGTACAAAAATCTATCAATGTATTCTTTCATATAAACAAATTGAAAGAAAAAAACAGATGATCATCTCTTTAGGTGTTGAAAAAGTTGGAAATCGTTGCTCTCTTCTATACCTATTATCCATAGGTTTGGTATTCTCATTGGGTCCTGGATTTCTTGGATGTTTTGAGTTAAGAGGTTTTTTGCATTTTGCCTTTTCTTTGACTGTTGTGTCAATGTTCTCTATGGTATCTTCTGCACCCGAGATTCTCTCTTCTACTATCTCTTGTATTCTTTTGCTGATGCTTCCATCAATGACTCTTCACCTCTTTCCTAGGTTTGATATCTCCAGGGTTGTCTCCCTTTGTTATTTCTTTATTGTTTCTATTTCCATTGTTAGATCCTGGATGGGTTTGTTCAATTCCTTCACCTGTTTGGTTGTGTTTTCCTATAATTCTTTATGGGATTTTTGTGTTTCCTCTTTAAGGACTTTTACCTGTTTACCTGATTGCAAGCTGGTGCAACTCTGGAAATCAATCTAGCAGTTCCTCAGAAAATTGGACATAGTATTACCTGAGGTCCCAGTTATACCACTCCTAGGCATATACCCAAAAGATGCTCCAGCCTATAACAAGGACACATGTTCCACTATGTTCATGGCAGCCTTATTTATAATAGCCAGAAGCAGGAAAGATCACAGGTGTCCTTCAACAGAGGAACGGATACAGAAAGTGTGGTACATGTACACAATGGAGTACTACTCAGCTATTAAAAACAATGGATTCATGAAAGTCTTAGGCAAATGGATGGAACTAGAAAATATCATCCTGAGTGAGTCACAAAAGAACACACATGGTATGCACTCACTGATAAGTGGTTATTAGTCCAAAAGCTAGGAATACCCAAGATACAATTCACAGACCACAAGAAGCTCAAGAAGAAGGATGCTTCGATGCTTCTTAGAAAGGAGAACAAAATACTCATGGGAGGAAATATGCAGACAAAGTGTGGGGTAGAGACTGAAGGAAAGGCTATCCAGAGACTGCCCCACCTGGGGATCCATCTCATAATGCCAAGAAGTGCTTTCTGACAGGAACCTGATATAACTGTCTCCTGAGAGGCTCTGCCAGAGCCTGACAAGTACAGAAGCAGATTCTCACAGCCAACCATTGGACTGAGCACAGGGTCCCCAATGGAGGAGTTTGAGAAAGGACTGAAGGAACTGAAGTGGTTCAAATGCCCATTGGAAAAAACAATATCAACCCACCGGACCCCCCCCCCAGAGATCCCAGGGACTAAGCCACCAACCAAAGAGTACACATGGAGGGACCCTTGGGTCCAGCCACATATGTAGTAGAGGATGACCTTGGTGGGTATCAATGGGAGGAGAGGCCCTTGGTCCTGTGAAGGCTTAATACCCCAATTTAGGGGAATGCCAGGGAGGGGAGGAAGGAGTGCATGGATGGTCGGGAAACACCCTCATAGAAGCAGGGGGAGGGGAATAAGATAGGGGGTTTGAGGGGACATGGAAAGGGGATAACATTTGAAAAGTAAATAAAGAAAATATCCAATTAATAAAAGAAAAAGAAAGAAAAAATGATGTTGAAAAAGCCTTGACAAAATCTACTTAATACCCCTTCATGTTAAAAGTCCTTGAAGATATCAGTGATACAATATGCTTACCTAAACAGAATAAAGCCAATAAACAGAAAGATGATAGCCAAAATCAAATTAAATGGAGAAAAATTCAAAGTAAATCCACTAAAATGAAAAATAAGATAAGGCTGTCCACTCTCAATATCTGTTAAATGTAGTACTTGAAGTTCTAGCTAGAGCAATAAGTCAACTAAAGGAGGAGATCAAGTGGTTACAAATTGAAAAGGAAGAAGTCAAAATATTGCTATTTGTCTGTTATATGTTAGTATTATAAGTGACCACCAAAATTCTACCAGATAACTCCGACAACTGAGAAATCTGTCTTTGTAACAAGTACCCATTGCTGCTTCCCTGAATGTATGTTTGCTGGTAAGGATTTCATTTGGAAAGTGGATAATGATCATGGTTAATATGATTTCAGATTAGTTGAGAAGAATCATATTACAAAAACAAATTAACACTGGAGAAATTTTGTTGTTTAATTTTATTTTTTATTTATTAATTAATTTTTTACACTCCACATTTTATTTCCCCCCCACTCCCATCCACCCTCTGACTGTTCCACATCTTGTACCTCCTCCCAGCCCCCCTATTTCTACGTGTATGTTCCTCCCACCCCCATCCCCACCCCCTGACATCTAAACTCCTGGGGCCTAACACTGGAGAAGGTTTTAATCTCATCTATGAAAACAACTTTGTTCTTCACAACACAAAGGTACAAGCTAACATTATACACAATATTATAAAAAGCAATTCAAGCCAATCATTTCATAGAATAAACAAGTTTGATTTACCTAGAATGATGTTCTGGTAAAACTCAAATATACTACATAAAGAAGCAACCCATGCCTTTATTTAGTTTTTTGCTTAGGTCTTTCGTACTTTGGAAGGAATGGGATATCAGTCTAAAATGACAAATGGTCTGGCCATAGCATATAGAATCAGGTAAGTTTATCAGCAGAGCTTTAGCCCCTTGCAAGGACCTTTGAAGAGCTTAACTAGATGGTAAATGAAAGATAAAGAAGCCCAACCTCTGTATTTGTGTCAGTGGGACAGTGCTGACCATATGCCAGTGCTGTAGAGTTCCCTGGAAGAAGCTCACCTTCTTAACCACAGTCCTGAACTGAAACCAAGAAAAACATTTCACTTTTAACACAGAAAACTTTGTAATGGAACAAGCCAGCCTTCCCACTGCATTACTTCTCTAGCTTTATTATAGGAAATATACATTGGAGGTTAAGTTACATAAGCATGGTCACATTCCAATATTAAGCAGTGCTTCATTTGTGCGTTGAAGACTCCATTAGGTTTGACTCATGCCCACACTTCAGCATCTGGGAAGCTGTTTTCCTTAACAGCCTTAGATTTTGTTCTTTTGTGTTATCACCAGTCAGGGAGTTGACTTGACTGCAGGTAGAGCGTCTCTAGCACATTCCTTGACACCAAGATAAATTAAGACTGCCATTTAAATCACTTTAAAATATAATGTCTCATCTGAAAGCATATTGTTCATGTGTCTACTCTCAGCATGGACTTTTAAATATACTCTGGGAATTAGCACGTAAAGATGGTCCATAACCAGTGGCTGATTAACACCACGGACAATTAATTTTCCAGATCAGATTGTCCAAGGCTAAGACTGAGTTTTATAACAAAAACTAAATGAAATATTGCTAGTTCAGTAAATAAATGGTACCATCAGTATTTCCTATGATCATAACTTAAGAATAAGCACAAAATTCTTATGACTCTAAAAGTATCAGGAAGTAAAAATAGAATTATGCTTCCTACATCTTTTTCTCTACTTACTTTATGTGGCTATTTTTCTCTGTCTTTAAAATCACATTTCCAGGTGGGTGAATTAATTTATCCCTATAGTATATGTATGTATGTATGTATGTATGTATGTATGTATGTATTTTAGTATTTGCTCATTGTATGTAATTTTTAAAAGGATAGATTTACACTGCATAGTATAATCTATCATCTCCAAAGCTTCCCAGAAAGAAAAATATCTTCAATTATGCCTTTTCTCATGAGATTACTTAGTATCACCATCACTTAGTGAAAAGTATTCAGTTAGTGAGATGGAGCTGACTGAAGGAGACTGAGGAGTTGAAGTGGGTTCTTCTTATGTCCCTTTTCTATGGTTTTGATTTTCATTATGTAACAGAATGTGCGAATTCCTAAAATGTATGCTGAAAGAGTAGCTGTTAGAAACCAGAGACAAGCAAAGTTCTTATTAAAAATGTTATATGATTTTTACTTCACCACTAAGATCCCAATGTAATTGACATTTCTAGCTCAAGTGATACAACTTTCACACACCTCAAAACTCTACCTCCAGTAATTCTTTGTACAAATGGAGTCTGATGGATTTTCTTGTCATTTTTATTTCTGAGTGTGTGAATTAGAACTGACTTTCCTTACAGTGACAGAAATGCTATAAATTATCATGAGATAGATCCTTTTTCTTCTGGAATAAAGAACTAGATAATTGAAATTTTCCCAGGAGTGTGTCTTTGTCTCTGAAGCCGGGTAATGGTGGTGCAAGCCATTAATCCCAGCACTTGGGAGGCAGATGCAGGAGGATTTTTTATTTCAAGACCAGACTGGTCTACAGAGTAAGTTCCAGGATAGCCAGGGCTATACAGAGAAACCCTATCCCAAAAAACCAAAATATATAATAATAATAATAGTAGTAGTAGTAGTAGTAGTAGTAGTAATGAATAAATAAATAAAGATAAAATCTCAAATATGAATATATTTCAAACATTATTGTTTGTATTATATGTGATAGTATGTTCTAACAATGTGGTAGTTTGAATATGCTTGGCCCAGGGAGTGACACAATTAGGAGATGTGGCCTTGTTGGAGTAGTAGTGGCCTTGTGGAGGAAGTATGTCACTGAGGGCGTGGGCTTTACGACCCTCATCCTAGCTGCCCTTCGTTGTTCTCCTGAGGTAGAAGGTAAGTCCCCATTGTTAAAGACAAGATGCACTTCACAAACAGGGCCCAGAGGCCTATGAACTAGAACTAATCCAAAAGCTTTCTTATTTTGTTTTCTTTTTGATAAAAGAAAACAAAAACATGAACTTTACAGGTAAATGGATGGACCTAGAAATGGTCATGTTAAGTTAGGTAACCAAGTTCCTGATAGAGAATTGCCACCTGTGCTTTCTCGTCCCAAGTATCCAGATTGAGTACAGAACATGGAGCAGCAGCAGAAACCAGGAAAGTATAAAGCTTTGGAGAAGAAATCACACAATACAGGTGATATCAATTAAAAAAGAGAAAAATTGTGAGGGGTCTCTAACTGTGGAGAGGGGAAGGGAGGTCTGAAGGAGAAGCAGGGACAAAGAATACCAAGGTTATTTTTCTTAAACGCATATGGTTGTGTATACAAACACACACACATACACACACACACACACACACACACACACACACACACACACACATATGCCATTTGGACTTAGAATGCTCCCACAAAAGTCATAGACTAGCAAAAACTAGTACCAAGCTCTGGAAACCTCTTTTCATATTGATGGTAAGGATTGTCCAAGTGACTCCCAAAGTACCACAAAGACTATGGATGTATCCCTTGGTTGCCTCTCAGAGGTTGAAGTTAATTCCCTAATGCTGAAGACATCACATACTTAGTTAGGATGTAGGAAATGGATGATTTTAACTGGATCTATCCTGAAAGCTTCCTTTTTCCTTGTAGTTCTCATGATACCAGACAACCCTGTACCAGCTAACAAGGAGAGGAAGAAATCTGTATTTCGACTAGGATATGAGGAGCATAGACCACAACAATGACCAACATGGCAAGATAGCCCTAAGGGGGCAATTGTCACTCACATATTGGTGGTAACCAATTGACTAATTGGTCTTAAGGCCCAGTCAATGGGTGGGAAACCATGGCTGTTAGTGGAAATCTAGCCAACTTCCTGGTTCTAGTGAGGTCACAGATCCTAGAAAATTTTCTACTACCACCATTTTGCAAGATCAGAATAATTTGTAAATGCATTCTCAACCTTACCCTAATGCCCACAGAAATCTGTAGCTATTATCCCTCACTAAAGAAGCTAGTATTTATAGCAAATGAACACACAGAAAAAGCACATCTAGACACAATGCAAAGCCCAACAGATCATGAGTAGGGCTGCCCCAAACAATACAACTATATCACAGATCCTTCAGCTATGCTTCAGGCAACATCACAGAAGATAGAACAGGAAGATTATAAGAGCCGGAATACCAGAAAGTCAGCTGTGGCATGGTCTTTCCTAGAAATAGCTACATAAACATGACCTGAACAATGAAAGTTTTAATGGGCATGCTAGCTCAGAGGGGAAAAATTTCACAGGCTCTCATCACTAGACAAAGAATTACAGGCAACTAATGACTGCTAGGAGCAGGAGAATTAGCCCCTCCCAGGGATAAACTCCCTTTGCTTATCAAATACAAAGAAATCAATTCTGAAACCATGTACACCCAAACGACAAAAATGGTCCCATCAGATTGCATTTACATACTCATGCATATTCGTACACATATGTATGGGTGGAAAAGTAACAGGAAAAGAAGACAAACTACCCAATTGAAACTGGAAGGCCTACGAGGAGGGAGATGGAAGCCAGAGGGAGAAAAGAAAAGGAAGAAAATGATATAATTCTCTTTTTAATTTAAATACATAAGATTTATTTTTAAAAAGAGAGGTCCCTGAGTAAATTATGCAAAGAATATTAAAATTCACTTTTCCCTAAAGGTAAATAGTAATATCACTAGAAATAAAATAAAAAGGAGTGACAAGCTTACATTTTTGTATATACATTATTTTGTTATTCAAATGAACAAAAACTACTCTGAAAGTAAACAAACATGTATATTCAACATGTGCTCATACTTTTGAAAGTAAACAAACATGTGTGTTCAACACAGGCTCATCCTTCTGACTTCTGGGATAGGTTCTTTAGGATGGTTTTGACCATGGGGAGTAGGCTGAAAATAACATTTTGAAAGTGTTGAATCAAATAGCTTCCAACAAAATTCAAGGTACAAAATTTCCTCTTGTTACCTTGATATTGAAATGTCCCATCATACCTTGAGATGAAGGTAGTTCTGAATTATCAGGTAGACCCTGAGTGAAATTTCAAATGTCCTTGTAAAAATAGAGGCTCTGGAAGATTCCACATACAAAAAGGGAGCATTGTGAGGCTGATGGAAAGACAGGTAAAGTTAATGGTCTTAAAGAGGAAAGGTCACATCCAAGAAATATCAAATGAGCAAAGCTAGAAGAAACAATGAAAATACCCCCCCCCCAGGTATTAAAGAGGGAGCTAGGATTCCCCTAATAACCATTGGAGATTAATACAGTTCTTTTATTTTTTCAATCTAGCTAAACTGTCATTTTTGTAGTTTTGTTTTATTTTGTTTTGTACTAACTGTTCTTTGACAGTTTCAAATGTGATTATAATGCATTCTGACTACTCTCACTGCTACAGTCTTGTCTTCCCCCTTTTTGTCTATCCATTTTCCTTCATAATGTCTTTCTTTAGTCATTTCCCTTGATTTTGTGTGTCCCTAGGTTTGATGCGAGATGATGTGTGGCCATGGAATTGTAACTATTCATTCAAGCCAGAGAGTCCAATCTTAGGCACAGAACTGAAAACAATGACTCCTCCTCTCCCAGGGTCTATTACTAGACAATAGTTTAGCATTAATGGGTGCAGGAGAGTGGTTCTAATGCTTTCATTCGGTGGGAATCTGCATGCCATAAGGCTAAACGTCCTTGTCCTCAATTGGGTTTTGATCGATCAATAAAGAAGCCAAAGGCCAATGGCTAATGGTTGGGCATGAGACATGACCCTTAGAGTTGCGTGGGAGAGGATGCAAAGATCAATGGGAAGAATTGCCCTGACTTGGGGAAGAAGGACGGGAATGAGTAGCTGCAGGAGACAAAGCCAACCAGCCATGTGGGAATTTGGGTGGACAGCCACTGGACACTTCCCTGATTGGGCCTGGGGTAGCAGAGGAGTGCCCAGCCTTTGAGGTAGGCAAGACATTTAGAAAAATAAACTAGTGTGTGTGTGTGTGTGTGTGTGTGTGTGTGTGTGTGTGTGTGTTTCATTCAAAGATCCAAAGATAGTTGTTCCTGGGTGGGTGAGCTTGCAATCTGTGAGGAGCCAAAGTGGTGTAGCCAAAACTCACCCTTGCTGCTACAAATGGGTAGAGATACACGAGCCCTTTCCCTGTCCATTACTGACTGCTGAAAGGGCCTATCTTGTGCAGATTCTCTGCCAGTAACCATAGCTGCCCCAGTTAGTGATGGCATTGGTTATGGAGTGTCATGAGGACCAGATTTCCCTATGTCTCTGACTTCTGACTTTCCCATTATTCTGTCCTTTCATCCACCCTGTTCCCTGGGCCTCAGAGTGGGTAATGGACATGATTCCTTCAGGGCTGAGCTTCATCAGTAGCTTCGTCTCATCATGTTGGACTACAGTCTCAGAATCTGCTGCAGTTCACTGTAAAGAAATGCTTTTCTGATGAGGCTGAGTGAAGCTTTAGTCAAACGAGAAAATGTAGATATCTAGAATGTATTTTTATGAACAATGAGGTTTTATCCATTTATAATTTTGAAAAGAACCACAAAAGCAAAGCTAGAAGAAACAAAAGAAACTCTCTCCTGCACTTCATTAAAGAGTGAGCTGGGAATTCCCCTAGCCCTTGATGGATCCACTGATAATGATTTCAGACCTAGTGACTCTAGAACTCTAAGAGTTCTAGTCTGGTATTTTACCAATTTTATCGATGTATTTTAACATGTTTAGTATAGAATGCCGTGAATTATTCTATTTATATCAAATACATGAAATTCTTCCAAAATCTGTGTCCTTCTATTACAACAGAAGCATGTATGTGAGAAAAAAAAATAAGTTTCTCATATCTTTTACCTTTTCTTCACTGCCCATACACATGACCAAGCACTGATGTGTTTTTGTTTTAAGGTTTTCTCAAAGTCTCGAAACTCTTAACAAACCTGATTAGTAACCTAATTAAAAATATAGCTTTAGTTCTGCAGTCCATATTTCATCATTTAACTTCTAACTGTATCCTGTCTCTCATCTCAGCATTCTCTTGGTTGCATACTATGCCAAGGTGAAAGCAAATCTTTTTAAAACTTCCTGTCTGCTTACACATCTCTTGTAACTCCAATTCTCCTATACCTCTTCCCACCTTCTAGTCATAACTAAGACATTTTCGTTTAACCCACAAGTCCATTTGTGATCAGTACCATGCATGGAATTCTAATGTCCTGTGTGTTCCTAGCAGGACTCTACTGTAATCAGATCTTAGGCAACATTCTACACTATGCAGTAGCTCCTGATCTGTGCTCCCTTGGTGTCCAGTAGGTGCCTTTATTATAGGCTATTATCACACTGTTTTGTAAAAATGTATTCACTTTAACTCTTCTAACTAGCTTAATAAACGTTTCTTTAGGATGCAGATCAAATAGTTATCAGGCCAAGTACGCTCATAAAATATTCCTTATCCACCATTATGTCATTGAATTTTTACATTAACAAATTGACACTAAAGCCAAATTTTATAAAATGATACTGATATTTGATAAGTGGAGAAACCAGTTTTGCTGTAATTTAGATCTAAAACACTGGGCAAACAGAATGAAATAAGAATAGATATTCAAGGTCTTTCTGCCACCATTGACACCAGGGAGCCAGGAGACTCCACAGCCTTCTGTGCACAGCTTGCCAGGAGACAGTGATCTCCCAGCAGTACTTTCACTTCTAAACTCAGAAGTGAGATCTTCACCTTCTCTCTGGAGGGTACCAGCTAGGAGCACACAGGGCATAAGATCAGTGGAGCAGCTGGGACTGAAGTCTTCCTGCTGCCATTGGCACCAGGAAACCTAGAGACTCCACAGTCTCCTGTACATAGCACATCAGGAGAGAGTGATCTCTCTCCAGTACTTTCACTTCTGAGTCAGTGCTTTCACTTCTGAGCTCAGAGGAGTAAGGACACAAGCTTACAGGCCCACAGGAGGAACAAACTCTAGCCAGAAACAACAATACCAAATAGCATCAGAGATAACCAGATGGTGAAAGGCAAGCACAAGAACCCTACCAACAGAAACCAAGTCCACATGGCAACATCGGAACCCACTTCTCCCACCACAGCAAGTCCTGGATACCCCAACACACCAGAAAAGCAAGAGTTAGATTTAAAATAGTAGCTCATGATGCTGATAGAGGGCTTCTAGAAAGACTTAAATAACTCCCTTAAAGAAATACAGAGAACATCGGTCAACAGGTAAAAGCCCTTAAAGAGGAAACACAAAAATCTCTTAAAGAAATACAGGAGATCATTGGTCAACAGGCAGAAGCCCTTAAAGAAGAAACACAAAAATCCTTAAAGAATTACAGGAAAACACAATCAAGTGAAGGAATTGAACAAAACCATCCAGGATCTAAAAGTGGAAGTAGAAACATTAAAAAAAAAAATCACAAAGTGAGACATCTCTGGAGAGAGAAAATTTTGGAAAGAATTCAGGAGTCATAGATGCAAGCATCAACAACAGAATACAAGAGAAAGAAGAACCTCAGGTGCTGAAGATACCATAGAAAATATTGACTCAACAGTCAATGAAAATGCAAAATGCATAAATCTGATAACCCAAAACATCCAGGAACTCCAGGACACAATAAGAATACCAAACCTAAAGATTATAGGTATAGACAAGAGCAAGGATTTATATCTTAAAGGCCCAGTAAATATCTTCAACAAAATTATAGAAGAAAACTTTCCTAACCTAGGAAAAGAGATGCCCATGAACATACAAGAAGCCTTCAGAACTCCAAACAGACTGGACCAGAACAGAAACTCCTCCCAGCACATAATAATCAAAACACCAAATTCACTAAACAAAGGAAGAATATTAAAAGCAGTTAGGGAAAAAAGACAAGTAACTTATAAAGGGAGACCTATCAGAATTACACCAGACTTCTCACCAGAGATCATGAAAGCTAGAAGATCATGGGCAGACCTCATACAGACCCTAAGAGAACACAAATGCCAGCCCAGGCTGCTATACCCAGCAAAACTCTCAATCATCATAGATGGAGAAAACAAGATATTTTGTGATAAAAACAAATTTTCATAATATCTGTCCACAAATTCAGCCCTACAAAGGATAATTGATGAAAAATGCCAACACAAGGAGGGAAATTACACCCTAGAAAAAGCACAAAAGTAATCGCCCAACAACCCCAAAAAGATACCCACACAAATAAAAATAACATCAAAAATAACAGGAAGCAACAATCACTCTTCCTTAATATCTCTTAACTACAATGGACTTGACTCCCCAATAAAAAGACATTGACTAATGAAATATTTCTCATGTAAATCTTCAATTTTATCAGAAAATGTTGTAATTCCCCTTTTAATTAATTTAGTAATATTTTTATGTCTACCATTTTATCTGCATTTTTCATGATAATCTTCAATTTTAATGCCTTTCTATATATTTCCTCTATTTTATCAGAAATATTTTCAATGTAAATCTTTGATTTTTATCACAAATGTTTCTAATCCACCTTCAATTAATTTAGAGTCTTTATAGATACCATTTTATATGTAAAATTTTCCATGAAATAGTCAATTTTAACGTGTTTGTCTATATATTTCTTGAGTTTTACCAGAAATATTTTCCATGTAAATCTTCAATTTTATCTTAAAATGTTTATAATTACACTTTCAATCAACTTAGAGTTATCTTTATGCCTATCATTTTATCTGTATAATTTCCATGATTATCTTTAATTTTAACATGTTTTTCTATATGTTTCTTTAATTTTATCAGAAATATTTTCTATGTAAATCTTCACATAAATCAGGAAATATTTATAATTCCACTTTCAATCAACTTAGGAATACTTTTATGCCTACCATTATTATATCTATATAAAATTTTCCATGATAATTTGCAATTCTACCATGCTTTTCTACAATTTTCTATAATTTTATCAGAAATACTTTCCATGTAAATCTTGAGTTCTATCATAAAATGTTTCTATTCCATATTTCAATTAATATAGCAGTGTTTTACATGTCTACCACTTTACTCTTTAATTTTCCATGAAAATTTTCAATTTAAATGTGTTTTTCTATGTATCTCTTCTATTTTATCTGAAATATTTTCCATGTAAATCTTTAATTTTATCATAAAGTGTTTTTACTTCCCTTTTTAATGAAAAAAGAGAGAGAGAAAGAAAAAAGAAAAAGAAAGCATTAACCTTCAAAAAAGAATAGATATTCAAACCAATTTTAAAGTGAGAATTTCCCCATTTTGGGTTTTGTTTCTACTGTTCAATCTGACGTCAAAAGGAAACTATTACTAAGTATTTGCTTATAAAATGTTTCTGTGTGTGAGATTGGTGTAATCCTAAATTGCTTTTTATATATTTTATTTATTTCTTAATAATAACCTATTTCATAGCCAGAACAAATTGTAGGTTGAAGGTCCAGACATAATGTACGATGGGAGACAAATTGATATGCCATCTTTGGTTGCTATCTATGGGCAACCAGCCCTTTTCTGAAGAGAAGCAGAGGAGTAGTGGATGGGGAGATGGAAAACTGCAGTCAGGATATAATTTATGAGAGAAGAATAAATTAAAAATTTTAAAAATAATCTGTTTATCTTCTAAAATGAATCATCAATTGAGTCCTTTCCTTTTAAAGGACAAGTTTTGAAATATTTTCTTTTTAATAGTTAAAATTTATTTATTCACTTTACAACTCAATATCAGCCCTTCCTCTCCTCCCAGTACTCCCTCTTGCAAGTCCTCCCCTCATTCCTCATTCCACATTCCCCTTCTCATTTAGTGGAAGCCCCACCCCCCCACCCCCGTGTCAACTCCCCCATCTCCCATCCCCCATTCCCATCCCCCACTCCCACAAATTAAGTTGCTGCAGGACTAGGCACATCCTCTCTCACTGAGGCCAGATAAGGCTGTCCATTTAGAGGTGTGGGACCCAGAGGCCGGAAAGCAACCAGCTCTTGGACAGCCCCTGCTCCAGTTGTTGGGGGGACCTGCATGAAGAACAAGTTTCTCCTGCTACAAAAGTGAAGGGTCCTAGCTCCAGCCCAAGACTGCTCTTTGGTTGCTTCAGTCTCTTGGAGCCCCCAAGGGTCCAGGTTAGTTGACACTGTTGGTCTTCCTGTGGAGTCCCTGTCCTCTTTGGGTCCCTCAATCTTTCTCCCAGCTCTACCTTAAGAATACCCAAGCTCCATCTAATGTTTGGGTGTGAGTTTCTCCAACTCTTTAACTTGGCTGCTGGGTAGAGCCTCTCAGAGGACAGTTATAGTAGGTTCCTGTCTGCAAGCATAACAGAGTATCATTAATGGTGTCAGGGATTGATCTCAAGGTGGGTTGTTTATTAGTTGGCCAGTTCCCTCAGTCTCTGCTCTATCTTTCTCCCTGTACATCTTGTAGGCAGGACACATTTTGGGTGGATGGTTTTGTGGATGGATTGCTTATAGATAATAACTTCCACAAGGCATATTTCCTGGCTACAGGAAGTGGCTACTTAAGGGTCCATCTTACCTTGGACCTTCCTTACTATTTAGCTTCTTTTGATCTGTTGATTATAGCATGGTTATTCTATACTTTATGGCTAATATGCACTTACAAGTGAGTATGTACCACGCATGGGTTTGGGTTACCTCATTCAGAATATTTTCTAGTTCCATCCATTTTCTGTGAAATTCAAAATATACTTGCTTTTATATTTTTAATTTGTTTTATTTTGTTTTGCCTCTCATCTTTCCTTGCCCTTAAATGCAACCGTAAGGTGGTCCTTGAAACTTCAGCTTTTAACATAAATCCAATTCCATTTAACCGAGAACTCAGATAATGGGATACCTCAAACAGTGAGGTTATATAGACTACTTAATGCTACTTACACATTTTTGGATGTTTTATTTCCTTACATAAAAAATTAATGGTCAAAAATGGATACATTTTACTGTGATTTTTAAATTGTGCTCCCATGCTTTAAAAGATAAAAAGAAATGTGGACTGGAACAGATGTCACCGTTAGCAACATCAGGTGCTCAATAGTTGACCACAGTTTCAGCCTACTGATAGTATCATGACAGCACTAGCTTTGGCTTCTGCAAAAGAATCAGCAAAATTGACAGTGGGTGCACACATGATTTATTCATTAAGAATGATCTATGGCTTCCTGTATTCTAAGCCCCAGACACTCACACTATACAGGGCCATGTCACTCAGCAAAAAACTAGTCTGAAACAGGAAGCACTTAAGCATGTTTACAGAAAAATCTTTTTAAACAGACTTAACTACCAGACAACCTTCTTGTAAAGCTCTCACTCTAACAACCTTGGGTAAAGTAATCATTCCACACTCACAAAAATCAATTGCAGAGACTGACAGTTGTTCTAGCCTGATGATGAATTTCCTTTCTTCACTGAAGCCAATTTCCTATGGTCTGTGATTGAATAACCAGGTACTTTGGTCTGCCTGGCAATTTAAAATAAAGAAACATAAAATATCCCTGTATATTTTGACAAGTTTTCTAATGGAGAATGCTTTTATGTAAACAAAAAAGCAAAGCATTAACTACTGCTAAAAGAGCAAACAATAAGCATCAAGCATTCCTTGCACTTTCTATGAATTCACTCACTCATCTGAAAGACTCTGGAATAAACAATAACCAATGAATGCTGCAAACACCCACACAAAAACTAACATCATTTGCCCAAGGTCACAGAAATGTCTAAAATCATGATATGCCACCCATTCTGTCACAGCTCGTGGCCTGACCTCTCAGTCATTAATCTAAGTCTTTGCTGGCAGGATTCCTCTCATTCCCAGTGTGAATAACAACATTTTATCCTCTGACACATCGTGACCATTTCTCTTTATGCTTTCCAAAGCTGTCTCTAAATTTTAACATCTTCACGGGCTTAGTTGTGTTTCCCGACACCTAAATACGTTCTGAAAGGTTTAAGTGCCCTTAAAGACTCATATTTAAGTGACATATGCTTTACCACTTTTCTAACAATTTCAGATTCCAAATTAAACCACTGAAAACAGACTAATTTGATGATAATCGATTATCCCAACCCCTAATTGAATTCTCTGGTTTCATGGGGTAGTTACCATCTTCAGAAAACACATTGAGTTGTCAAGAACAGTGACAGATTATAAGTTTGTTGACTATTAGGCAATAAAATTAAGGGATCTTCAAGACTTTGTCTTTGATCTTATTCATGACTATACGTTTCTCTAAAATCATGTTTTGCTTCTGTGAGTAGGTATGACACACTTTCTCCAACAAGACTACTCTAAAAAGGCCACACTCGGGTTGGGCGGCAGCGGCGGACGCAGCGGCAGCAGTGGCTGCTCCAGCTGAAGGGCCATCAGCAGTGGAACCAAGGCGTCACAGGGACCAGTTAGGCCCTGCGCCCACGACCACTGACCTTCGCTGCAGTTGTGAGGCGCCTTTCCTGCACGGAGGCCACTTCAGAACTCGGCCTCCCACCAGTCAGGAGAGGAGCATCCATCTTGGTTCCGTACTCCAGGAATCGGACAGACTGAGGTACACAAACATAATCCGAGGCCAACACCACGGCGGTCTGAGCCCGACGGGCGTTGGCCTGCACCCAGGCCCTGGGCGGGTCGGGGGGCCATCGGGGTGCCAACCCAACCAGGAGGTTTTTTGCCCAGGCCTGCGAGCGCGCCGCCGCCATTTTGCCTGCAGGACGACAGAGAGCTCAGGCGGGCAGACCTGTAACAGGCATAGCCTAAGGCTAACAAAGCGGGGGTCCAGGCCCCAAAAGGCACAGGACTGACCCCAAGAACTGGGCGGCTTGGTGGGCCATCTGTGAGTCAACCCGCCCAGGTGATTGTTAGCGAAGCAGAATCTCCCGGCGCTTTCAGGGAGCGCGGGGGCGCACGCCCGCCATCCTAGTCACCTGGCAAACCCAATTAACAGTCATAGCCTAGGGGAACTTTGCTCGGACCTTGGCCTCCCAGGCTTTTGCCTGGACTCAGGGACTGGGCGGCCAGGCTAACCTTGTGTGCGACAGCCCGGTTGGCAGATCGGCTGCCCAGCAGAGTGAGCAGAACACAGGGGAGGTCACAGTAGCATACACCATCGGCACTCCCTGGGAGTGCACACGGGCTCCATCTGCTCCACAGACACAATCTGGGGCAAGGCCTCAGGCAGAAGCCCTTAGCTCTACTCTCTCCGCTTCCGGATCCAGATCAGTCTGGGCGGCAGCATTACATCTCCAAGTCCTGCAAGTGGCTAGCTGGGCTTCCGGGCGGCCAGCTGGGAGAAGTCAGTGTGCTCCAGTGAATCCAGCGGGCCCCAGCGGGAGCCTTCAGGTGCCTGCTTTGGGATCAGAACAGCCTGGGCAGCAGCACACTGTCTACAAGCAGTGCAGGAGGTAAGCTGTGCACCAGAGGCCAACTGGGAAGGGGCAGCTTGCACTGGTGAGTCCAGCACTGACAAGATAAACTAACACCAGTGAGATCTAGATGGCAAAAGGCAAACGCAGGAACGTCACTAACAGAAATCAAGGCAATATGGCAACATCTGAACCCAATTCTCCTCTACCAACATGTCCTGGATACCCCATCACACCAGTAAAACAAGATTTGGATTTAAAATCACTGGTCATGATGCTGGTACAGGAACACATGAAGGTCATACATAAAGAAATTCAGGAGAAAATGGATCAAAAGTTAGAAGCCCTTGCAAGGGAAACACAAAAATCATTGAAAGAAATCCAGGAGAATACAAAAGCCAACCAGGAGGAAATGCAAAAAACACTTAAAGAAATACAGGAGAACTTTGGTCAACAGGCTGAGGTCATGAAAGACGAAACACAAAAATCTCTTAAAGAAATACAGGAGAACTTTGGTCAATAGGCTGAGCTCATGAAAGAGGAAACACAAAAATCTCTTAAAGAATTACAGGAAAACACAAACATGCAAGTGAAGGAGCTAAGCAAAACCATCCAGGATCTAAAATCAGAAGTAGAAACAACTAAGAAAACTCAAAGGGAGACAACTTTGGAGATAGAAAGCCTTGGGAAGAAATCAGGGGACAGAGATACAAATATCAACAACAGAATACAAGAGATAGAAGATAGAATCTCAGATGCTGAAGATTCCATAGAAACCATGGACTCAACAGTTAAAGAAAATGCAAAATGCAAAAAGCTTGTAACCCAAAATATCCAGGAAATCCAGGACACAATGAGAAGACCAAACCTAAGGATTATAGGCATAGATGAGAGTGAAGATTTACAACTTAAAGGGCCAGCAAATATCTTCAATAAAATTATGGAAGAAAACTTCCCTAACCTAAAGAGAGAGATGCCCATGAATATACAAGAAGCCTACAGAACTCCAAACAGACTGGACCAGAACAGAAATACTTCCCGTCACATAATAATCAAAACACCAAATGTTCTAATCAAAGAAAGAATACTAAAGGCAGTAAGAGAAAAAGGCAAAGTAACATATAAAGGAAGACCTATCAGAATCACAGCAGACTTTTCACCTGAGACTATGAAGGCTAGAAGGTCCTGGGCAGATCTCATGCAGACTCTAAGAGAACACAAATGCCAACCAAAACTACTATATCCAGCAAAACTCTCAATCACCATAGATGGAGAAACTAAGATATTTCATGACAAAACCAAGTTTACCCAATATCTATCCACAAACCCGGCCCTAAAAAGGATAATAGGAGGACAACACCAATACAAGGAGGGAAACTTCACCCTGGAAAAAGCAAGATAGTAACCTTTCATCAAACCCAAAAGAAGTTAAGCATTCAAATTTAAAAAATAACGTCAAAAATGATAGGAAGTAACAATCACTATTCTTTAATATCTCTTAACATCAATGGACTTAATGCCCCAATAAAAAGACACAGACTAACTGAATGGATACGTAAACAGGACCCTACATTTTGCTGCTTACAGGAAACACACCTCAGGGTCAAAGACAAACACTACCTTAGAGTAAAAGGCTGGAAGACAATTTTACAAGCAAATGGTCTCAGGAAACAAGCTGGAGTAGCCATTTTAATATCAGATAAAATTGACTTTCAACCCAAAGTCATCAAAAGAGACCCTGAGGGACACTTCTTGCTGGTCAAAGGAAAAATACAAAAAGAAGAACTGTCAATCCTGAACATCTATGCCCCAAATGCAAGGGCACCCTCTTTCGTAAAAGAAACTTTATTAAAACTAAAAGCACACATTGCACCTAACACAATAATTGTGGGTGACTTCAACACTGCACTTTCCTCAATGGACCGATCAGGAAAACAGAAACTAAACAGGGACACAATGAAACTAATTGAAGCTTTGGACCAATTAGATTTAACAGATATATATAGAACATTCTATCCTAAAACAAAAGAATATACCTTTTTCTCAGCACCTCATGTTACCTTCTCCAAAATCGACCATATAATTGGTCACAAGACAGACCTCAACAAATATAAGAAGATCGAACTAATCCCATGCCTCCTATCTGATCACTATGGAGTAAAAGTGGTCTTCAATAGCAACAGAAACAACAGAAAGCCCACATACACGTGGAAACTGAACAATACTCTACTCAATGATACCTTGGTCAAGGAAGAAATAAAGAAAGAAATTAAAGACTTTTTAGAACACAATGAAAATGAAAACACAACATACCCAAATCTATGGGACACAATGAAAGCAGTGCTAAGAGGAAAACTCATAGCCCTGAGTGCCTCCAAAAAGAAAATGGAGAGAGCATACATTACCAGCTTAATGACACACCTGAAAGCCCTGGAACAAAAAGAAGCTATTTCGCCCAGGAGGAGTAGAAGGCAGGAAATCATCAAACTCAGGGCCGAAATCAATCAAGTAGAAACAAAGAGAACCATACAAAAAATCAACAATACCAGGAGCTGGTTCTTTGAGAAAATCAACAAGATAGATAAACCCTTAGCCAGAATGACCAAAGGGCACAGAGAAAGTATCCAAATTAACAAACTTAGAAATGAAAAGGGAGATATAACAACGGAAACTGAGGAAATCCAAAAAATCATCAGATCCTACTACAAGAGCCTATACTCAACACAACTGGAGAATCTGGAGGAAATGGACAATTTCCTTGACAGATACCAAATACCAAAATTAAATCAGGACCAACTAGAC
The DNA here is from genome assembly GCF_947179515.1 of Apodemus sylvaticus. Taxonomy (NCBI): domain Eukaryota; kingdom Metazoa; phylum Chordata; class Mammalia; order Rodentia; family Muridae; genus Apodemus; species Apodemus sylvaticus. The sequence continues at coordinate 19,565,560 of NC_067479.1, forward strand.
CATCTAAACAGTCCCATAATGCGTAAAGAAATAGAAGGAGTCATAGAAAGTCTTCCAACCAAAAAAAGCACAGGACCAGATGGCTTCAGTGCAGAATTCTACCAGACCTTCAAAGAAGAGTTAACACCAATACTCTTCAAACTATTCCACAAAATAGAAACAGAAGGAACACTACCCAATTCCTTCTACGAAGCCACAATTACGCTGATACCAAAGCCACACAAAGATCCAACAAAGAAAGAGAACTTCAGACCAATTTCCCTTATGAACATCGATGCAAAAATACTCAATAAAATTCTTGCCAACCAAATCCAAGAACACATCAAAACGATCATCCACCATGATCAAGTAGGCTTTATCCCGGGAATGCAGGGTTGGTTCAATATACGGAAATCCATCAATACAATCCACTACATAAACAAACTCAAAGAACAAAACCACATGGTCATTTCATTGGATGCTGAAAAAGCATTTGACAAAATTCAGCATCCCTTCATGCTTAAAGTCTTGGAGAGAACAGGAATTCAAGGCCCATACCTAAACAGAGTAAAAGCAATATACAGCAAACCGGTAGCCAGCATCAAACTAAATGGAGAGAAACTTGAAGCAATCCCACTGAAATCAGGGACCAGACAAGGCTGCCCCCTTTCTCCTTATCTTTTCAATATTGTACTTGAGGTACTAGCTCGGGCAATTCGACAACATAAGGAGGTCAAAGGGATACAAATTGGAAAGGAAGAAGTCAAACTATCATTATTTGCAGACGACATGATCGTCTACCTACGTGACCCAAAGAACTCCACTAGAGAGCTCCTACAGCTGATAAACAACTTCAGCAAAGTGGCAGGTTATAAAGTCAACTCAAGCAAATCAGTGGCCTTCCTATACTCAAAGGATAAGCAGGCTGAGAAAGAAATTAGGGAAATGACCCCCTTCACAATAGCCACAAACAGTATAAAGTATCTTGGGGTGACTCTTACCAAACATGTGAAAGATCTGTATGACAAGAACTTCAAGACTCTGAAGAAGGAAATGGAAGAAGACCTCAAAAAATGGGAAAACCTCCCATGCTCATGGATCGGTAGAATCAATATAGTTAAAATGGCCATTTTGCCTAAAGCACTATACAGATTCAATGCAATACCCATCAAAATCCCAACTCAATTCTTCACAGAGTTAGAAAGAGCAATTATCAAATTCATCTGGAACAACAAAAAACCCAGGATAGCTAAAACTATTCTCAGCAACAAAAGGAAATCTGGGGGAATCAGTATCCCTGACCTCAAGCAATACTACAGAGCAATAGTGTTAAAAACTGCATGGTATTGGTACAGTGACAGGCAGGAGGATCAATGGAACAGGATTGAAGATCCAGAAATGAACCCACACACCTATGGCCACTTGATCCTCGACAAAGAGGCTGAAAACATCCAATGGAAAAAAGATAGCCTTTTCAACAAATGGTGCTGGTTCAACTGGAGGTCAGCATGCAGAAGAATGCGAATTGATCCATCCTTGTCTCCTTGTACTAAGCTCAAATCCAAATGGATCAAGGACCTCCACATAAAGCCAGACACTCTGAAGCTAATAGAAAAGAAACTGGGGAAGACCCTTGAGGACATCGGTACAGGGAGAAAGTTTCTGAACAGAACACCAATAGCGTATGCTCTAAGAGCAAGAATTGACAAATGGGACCTCATAAAATTACAAAGTTTCTGTAAGGCAAAGGACACCATCAAGAGGACAAATCGGCAACCAACAAATTGGGAAAAGATCTTCACCAATCCTACATCAGATAGAGGGCTAATATCCAATATATATAAAGAACTCAAGAAGTTAGACTCCAGAAAACCAAACAACCCTATTAAAAAATGGGGTACAGAGTTAAACAAAGAATTCTCACCTGAAGAACTTCGGATGGCGGAGAAGCATCTTAAAAAATGCTCAACTTCATTAGTCATTAGGGAAATGCAAATCAAAACAACCCTAAGATTTCATCTTACACCAGTCAGAATGGCTAAGATTAAAAATTCAGGAGACAGCAGGTGTTGGAGAGGGTGTGGAGAAAGAGGAACACTCCTCCACTGCTGGTGGGGTTGCAAATTGGTACAACCACTCTGGAAATCAGTCTGGCGGTTCCTCCGAAAACTGGGCACCTTACTTCCAGAAGATCCTGCTATACCACTCCTGGGCATATACCCAGAAGACTCCCCACCATGTAATAAGGATACATGTTCTACTATGTTCATAGCAGCCCTATTTGTAATTGCCAGATGCTGGAAAGAACCCAGGTATCCCTCAACAGAAGAGTGGATGCAAAAAATGTGGTATATCTACACAATGGAGTACTATTCAGCCATTAGAAACAATGAATTCATGAAATTCTTAGGCAAATGGATGGAGCTAGAGAATATCATGCTAAGTGAGGTAACCCAGACTCAAAAGGTGAATCATGGTATGCACTCACTAATAAGTGGATATTAACCTAGAAAACTGGAATACCCAAAACATAATCCACACATCAAATGAGGTACAAGAAGAAAGGAGGAGTGGCCCCTGGTTCTGGAAAGACTCAGTGAAACAGTATTCAGCAAAACCAGAACGGGGAAGTGGGAAGGGGTGGGTGGGAGGACAGGGGAAGAGAAGGGGGCTTGCGGTACTTTCGGGGAGTGGGGGGGCTAGAAGAGGGGAAATCATTTGAAATGTAAATAAATTATATCGAATAAAAAAAAAAACTCAAAAAAAAAAAAAAGGCCACACTCCCAATAATGTGACTCCCTGAGTCTACGGGGGGGGGGGGGGGTCATTCAAATAACCACACCCACAAAATCTTATCACAGATATTTGACAGAGATAATGCTTACGAGGATAATATCTACAGATATCTTATTCTAACATCTATATAATTAGCTACTATTATATCCTTTGGATGGTTCTCACAAACTAACACAAGATTAACTGTTTTGATGAGTTCACTATTTTCCTTTTTCAAATGTCCAAGTAAGGATATGCACTTGAAATGTGTCTCTGGAAAGTGTAGTAATGAAAACAGATGCCATAAATGTGCAGGTGCAATCCAAGAAATGCCAAAAATTCCTAGCCACTACTCAAAGCTAAAATAAGGCAAGCAAGATGCCTTCATCAGAATTAGAAGAATCACAGCATTGTCAACATGCTAAATTAGAATTTCTAATTTCCTGAATTGTACAACAATGAGTTTTTGGGATTTTGTTGTTTTTCTTGTTTTGTTCTTTGTTTCTTTGCCATCTATCCCCATATTATAGTGTTAGGTTGGTTATAGGAAATCAATATACTGTGTTTCATAGTACAATAGATTATGATGTCAAACTACCTTATATCTGAATCATAAGAACAAACATAAGACCAAACTCAAGGTGAGATTTTCTCAAGGCTTTCTCAGCTGTAATGTCCTTGAATTTTTATTCCCCTTTATGGACATTATAGGTAAGATATATTAGCCAGGCTTCTGCAGAGAAAAACCAATAAATAAAGTATAGATAGATATATATAGATAGAAAGATAGATTAATAGATACATAGATGATAGAAACATAGATGATATGTACATACATACATAGATGATTGATAGATAATACATATGTACATACATACATACATACATCATACATAGGATAATGAATAAAAGAGACACAAAGCAAGAATTTAATATAAAATTTAGTATAAAGAATTAAGTGCACAATATGGAAATGAAAAGGAGCTGATTGCATTTCGTTTCCTAATTCAAAGGTTTTAGAACCAATAAAGCCAGTTAAGTTCTCATTCAAAAAAAAAAAAAAAACCACTTGAGACTAAAAAAGATCTTGATTTTTCAGAGTTTGAGAGCAGAAGAAGACTTATATCAATCTCAATCAATAAAGGAGGGGTAGTGTTCCTTACTCAGGACTATGATTGCCTTAGCCAAGCCTGGCACTGATTGGATAAAGTTGACCATCCTAATCAGAGTGTCTGTATGGGAGACAATCGATTTTAGTCAACTGACTCAAATGTTCATCTTATGGCGCATCATTCACACAAACGTGGGCAGAACAATGTTCAGCCAGTTATCTGAACACTCTACCATCTGGTCAAGGCGATAAATAAAATTAATTACCATGGCACCAATTCTAGAACTGCTGAAACATGCTAGTGACAAAGTAAGAATCTATTAAGATAAAAATTATTTCAACCATCAAGAGTCCTGAAAATCGACTTTGTTACTGTTCTATAGAAAATAAAAGGATAATTTAGAGCCAAAAAGTAATTATCCACATATCCCATATGAATGTCATGGTGATTTGTGATTTGTTAACACATACTGTAAGCTTAGTTTGTAAGAACTAAATATGTTAGTCTGTTGACCAAAATTTGTCAGCATTCATTCAAAAACCAGGAATCACTGTCAAAAACATACTATCCCATCGAAGGTTATTGCTACTTAAGAGCAGGATTCTAAAAAAGATTCATCCCTATAGAATGTCATTATTTTTGTAACGTACTGTTACGAAAAAAATCTTGATGTGAAAAGCACTTGGGGTTTTTTTTTTAAACATCAGAATATTCTTGGTTATATAATACAACTAACTGATTTGTGATTTTAAACATTAAATACTCTGATCAAACCCGGTGCCTCATACCCATATTAAGAAAGTTCTTTGCTATTGAGCTACATCCACATCCCCTTTGGACCCTGTCTTTGACCAGAACGCTGTCATGAAAATTGATGAAAAATATATGGCCACTTAATGAGCAATATACTGTCTATGTCATGAATTTATTTAACCAATAGTGATCAACATCTCTTAAAATAGGCATTATCCAGGTTTCTGAACAAAAAGAATGTGGATATACTATAGTATACGAACGCTAAAGATTTGTATACTATAAATTACAGAGAATTGAATGTACATGTGCAGAACCTATGAATAGCTGCATTTGTGTCAAAGTCAACGTGCATTTGGAGGTACAGTAGAACATAAGATTATAAATGTGGTCAGGATCTAGTTTGAGAAGATTCTTGTACATCCTAAGTAGAAGGATAGATTGCATTTACATGTAAATACTCACTATTCACATACCTGTATCATGGCAATTATATGGACGGTTTTATGCTTTCTAAAACTTCTCATGGTATGTCATTACATAAAATGATATTTAAGTTTAATTGACTGAGGGAGGGATGGGTTTATATATCTATAGCTAAGATAGTGCTGATCTTGGCATGTTTACAATAAATAAAGGTAGTTGTAGAACCATTTAGTCACAAAGTCAAATCCATGTTAGTTGCTTACTATTTTGTATTCCCATTTGGCTTCATTTCTATTTTTTCTGCCCCTGCCTTTTATTTCTTACTTTAGTCAATAAAGTAAGGAGGAACTTACTTTATTGAACTGAACCGCAGATGTTGAAAAGCATCATGGTTCTATTCTTCTTCAGAGTCATAGACAGAGCATGAAGTAATGCCTGTTCAGTCACTAGTGCTGTCTAAGGCATAAGGCAACAGAAATAAGTGCTGCTTGGCCTTTGGGCTGATAGCAAATACAGAGAGCAACAGTCTACCTTTTACCGAGGAAGAACCAGAGTTATTCTTACATCTGCTTTTGGTTCTCCAGTATAGGATGGCTTCCTAATCTGCTTCACTCTTGGCATAGTTTTTAATAATGCATGTAAAGTGTCCTGAGACCTCTGGCGGTAGCCCTCAGACCTCTCCGCTTCTGGATCCAGATCAGCCTGAGCAGCAACACCACATCTCCAGGTCCTGAAAGAGGCAAGTGGGGCTTCCAGGCGGCCAGCGGGGAGAAGTTGGTGTGCTCCGGTGAATCCAGCGGGCCCCAGCAGGAGACTTCAGGTGTCTGCTTTGGGGTCTGAACAGCCTGGACAACAACACCCTGTCTCCAGGCAGCGCAGGAGGTAAGCTGTGCACCAGAGGCCACCTGGGAAGGGGCAGCTTGCACTGGTGAGTCCAGCATTGACAACACCAACTAACACCAGTGAGAACTAGATTGCAAAAGGCAGACACAGGAACATCACTAACAGAAATCAAGGCAATATGGCAACATCTGAACCCAATTCTCCTTTACCAGCATGTCCTGTATACCCCATCACACCAGTAAAACAGATTTGGATTTAAAATCACTGGTCATGATGCTGGTACAGGAACACATGAAGGACATACTTAAAGAAATTCAGGAGAAAATGGATCAAAAGTTAGAAGCCCTTGCAAGGGAAACACAAAAATCATTGAAAGAAATCCAGGAGAATACAAAAGCCAATAATGAGGAAACACAAAAAACACTTAAAGAAATACAGGAGAACTTTGGTCAACAGGCTGAGGTCATGAAAGAGGAAACGCAAAAATCTCTTAAAGAATTACAGGAAAGCACAAACAAGCAAGTGAAGGAGCTAAGCAAAACCATCCAGGATCTAAAATCAGAAGTAGAAACAACTAAGAAAACTCAAAGGGAGACAACTTTGGAGATAGAAAGCCTTGAGAAGAAATCAGTGGACATAGATGCAAATATCAACAACAGAATACAAGAGATAGAAGAAAGAATCTCAGATGCTGAAGATACCATAGAAACCATGGACTCAACAGTTAAAGAAAATGCAAAAAGCAAAAAGCTTGTAACCCAAAATATCCAGGAAATCCAGGACACAATGAGAAGACCAAACCTAAGGATTATAGGCATAGATGAGAGTGAAGATTTACAACTTAAAGGGCCAGCAAATATCTTCAATAAAATTATGGAAGAAAACTTCCCTAACCTAAAGAGAGAGATGCCCATGAATATACAAGAAGCCTACAGAACACCAAACAGACTGGACCAGAACAGAAATACTTCCCATCACATAATAATTAAAACACCAAATGTTCTAAACAAAGAAAGAATATTAAAGGCAGTAAGAGAAAAAGGCCAAGTAACATATAAAGGAAGACCTATCAGAATCAGAGCAGACTTTTCACCTGAGACTATGAAGGCTAGAAGATCCTGGACTGATCTCATGCAGACTCTAAGAGAAAACAAATGCCAGCCAAAACTACTATATCCAGCAAAACTCTCAATCACCGTAGATGGAGAAACTAAGATATTCCATGACAAAACCATGTTTACCAAATATCTATCCACAAACCCAGCCCTACAAAGGATAATAAGAGGAAAACACCAATAAAGGAGGGAAACTTCACCCTGGAAAAAGCAAGATAGTAACCTTTCATCAAACCCAAAAGAAGTTAACCAATCAAATTTAAAAAATAACGTCAAAAATGACAGGAAGTAACAATCACTATTCCTTAATATCTCTTAACATCAATGGACTCAATGCCCCAATAAAAAGACATAGACTAACTGACTGGATACGTAAACAGGACCCTACATTTTGCTGCTTACAGGAAACACACCTAAGGGTCAAAGACAAACACTACCTTAGAATAAAAGGCTGGAAGACAATTTTACAAGCAAATGATCTCAGGAAACAAGCTGGAGTAGCCATTTTAATATCAGATAAAATTGACTTTCAACCCAAAGTCATCAAAAGAGACTCTGAGGGACACTTCTTACAGGTCAAAGGAAAAATACAACAAGAAGAACTCTCAATCTTGAACATCTATGCTCCAAATGCAAGGGCACCCTCTTTTGTAAAAGAAACTTTATTAAAACTCAAAGCACACATTGCACCTAAAACAATAATTGTGCGTGACTTCAACACTGCACTTTCCTCAATGGACCGATCAGGAAAACAGAAACTAAACAGGGACACAATAAAACTAATTGAAGCTTTGGACCAATTAGATTTAACAGATATATATAGAACATTCTATCCTAAAGCAAAAGAATATACCTTTTTCTCAGCACCTCATGGTACCTTCTCCAAAATTGACCATATAATTGGTCACAAGACAGACCTCAACAAATATAAGAAGATCGAACTAATCCCATGCCTCCTATCAGATCACTATGGAGTAAAAGTGGTCTTCAATAGTAACAAAAACAACAGAAAACCCACATACACATGGAAATTGAACAGTATTCTACTCAATGATACCTTGGTCAAGGAAGAAATAAAGAAAGAAATTAAAGACTTTTTAGAAAACAATGAAAATGAAGACACAACATACCCAAATCTATGGGACACAATGAAAGCAGTGCTAAGAGGAAAACTCATAGCCCTGAGTGCCTCCAAACAGAAAATGGAGAGAGCATACATTACCAGCTTAATGACACACCTGAAAGCCCTGGAACAAAAAGAAGCTATTTCACCCAGGAGGAGTAGAAGGCAGGAAATCATCAAACTCAGGGCTGAAATCAATCAAGTAGAAACAAAGAGAACCATACAAAGAATCAACAAAACCAGGAGCTGGTTCTTTGAGAAAATCAACAAGATAGATAAACCCTTAGCCAGACTGACCAAAGGGCACAGAGAAAGTATCCAAATTAACAAAATTAGAAATGAAAAGGGAGATATAACAACGGAAACTGAGGAAATCCAAAAAATCATCAGATCCTACTAAAAGAGCCTGTACTCAACACAACTGGAGAATCTGGAGGCAACGGACAATTTCCTTGACAGATACCAAATACCAAAATTAAATCAGGACCAAATAGATCATCTAAACAGTCCCATAATGCCTAAAGAAATTGAAGGAGTCATAGAAAGTCTTCCAACCAAAAAAAGCACAGGACCAGGTGGCTTCAGTGCAGAATTCTATCAGACCTTCAAAGAAGAGTTAACACCAATACTCTTCAAATTATTCCACAAAATAGAAACAGAAGGAACACCCAATTCCTTCTATGAAGCCACAATTATGCTGATACCAAAACCACACAAAGATCCAACAAAGAAAGAGAACTTCAGACCAATTTCCCTTATGAACATCGATGCAAAAATACTCAATAAAATTCTTGCCAAGCGAATCCAAAAACACATCAAAACGATCATCCACCATGATCAAGTAGGCTTTATCCTGGGAATGCAGGGTTGGTTCAATACACGGAAATCCATCAATGCAATCCACTACATAAACAAACTCAAAGAAATAAACCACATGGACATTTCATTGGATGCTGAAAAAGCATTTGACAAAATTCAGCATCCTTTCATGCTTAAAGTCTTGGAAAGAACGGGAATTCAAGGCCCATACCTAAACATAGTAAAAGCAATATACAGCAAACCGGTAGCCAGCATCAAACTAAATGGAGAGAAACGTGAAGCAATCCCACTAAAATCAGGGACTAGACAGGGCTGCCCCCTTTCTCCTTATCTTTTCAATATTGTACTTGAGGTACTAGCTCAGGCAATTCGACAACATAAGGAGGTCAAAGGGATACAAATTGGAAAAGAAGAAGTCAAACTATCATTATTTGCAGATGACATGATAGTCTACCTAAGTGACCCAAAAAACTCCACTAGAGAACTCCTACAGCTGATAAACAACTTCAGCAAAGTGGCAGGTTATAAAATCAACTCAAGCAAATCAGTGGCCTTCCTATACTCAAAGGATAAGCAGGCTGAGAAAGAAATTAGGGAAATGACCCCCTTCACAATAGCCACAAACAGTATAAAGTATCTTGGGGTGACTCCTACCAAACATGTGAAAGATCTGTATGACAAGAACTTCAAGACTCTGAAGAAGGAAATGGAAGAAGAACTCAAAAAATGGGAAAACCTCCCATGCTCATGGATCGGTAGAATCAATATAGTTAAAATGGCCATTTTGCCAAAAGTAATCTACAGATTCAATTCAATACCCATCAGAATCCCAACTCAATTCTTCACAGAGTTAGAGCAATTATCAAATTCATCTGCAATAACAAAAAACCCAGGATAGCTAAAACTATTCTCAGCAACAAAAGAAAATCTGGGGGAATCAGTATCCCTGACCTCAAGCAATACTACAGAGCAATAGTATTAAAAACTGCATGGTATTGGTACAGTGACAGGCAGGAGGATCAATGGAACAGGATTGAAGATCCAGAAATGAACCGACACACCTATGGCCACTTGATCCTCGACAAAGAGGCTGAAAACATCCAGTGGAAAAAAGATAGCCTTTTCAACAAATGGTGCTGGTTCAACTGGAGGTCAGCATGCAGAAGAATGCGAATTGATCCATCCTTGTCTCCTTGTACAAAGCTCAAATCCAAATGGATCAAGGACCTCCACATAAAGCCAGACACTCTGAAGTTAATAGAAAAGAAACTGGGGAAGACCCTTGAGGACATCGGTACAGGGAGAAAGTTTCTGAACAGAACACCAATAGGGTATGCTCTAAGAGCAAGAATTGACAAATGGGACCTCATAAAATTACAAAGTTTCTGTAAGGCAAAGGACACCATCAAGAGGACAAATCGGCAACCAGCAAATTGGGAAAAGATCTTCACCAATCCTACATCAGATAGAGGGCTAATATCCAATATATATAAAGAACTCAAGAAGTTAGACTCCAGAAAACCAAACAATCCTATTAAAAAATGGGGTACAGAGTTAAACAAAGAATTCTCACCTGAAGAACTTTGGATGGCGGAGAAGCATCTTAAAAATGCTCAACTTCATTAGTCATTAGGGAAATGCAAATCAAAACAACCCTGAGATTTCACCTTACACCAGTCAGAATGGCTAAGATTAAAAATTCAGGAGATAGCAGGTGTTGGAGAGGGTGTGGAGAAAGAGGAACACTCCTCCACTGCTGGTGGGGTTGCAAATTGGTACAACCACTCTGGAAATCAGTCTGGCGGTTCCTCCGAAAACTGGGCACCTCACTTCCAGAAGATCCTGCTATACCACTCCTGGGCATATACCCAGAGGATTCCCCACCATGTAATAAGGATACATGCTCTACTATGTTCATAGCAGCCCTATTTATAATTGCCAGATGCTGGAAAGAACCCAGGTATCCCTCAACAGAAGAGTGGATGCAAAAAATGTGGTATATCTACACAATGGAGTACTATTCAGCCATTAGAAACAATGAATTCATGAAATTCTTAGGCAAATGGATGGAGCTAGAGAACATCATACTAAGTGAGGTAACCCAGACTCAAAAGGTGAATCATGGTATGCACTCACTAATAAGTGGATATTAACCTAGAAAACTGGAATACCCAAAACATAATCCACATATCAAATGAGGTACAAGAAGAAAGGAAGAGTGGCCCCTTGTTCTGGAAAGACTCAATGAAGCAGTATTCAGCAAAACCAGAACGGGGAAGTGGGAAGGGGTGGGAGGGAGGACAGGGGGAGAGAAGGGGGCTTACGGGACTTTCTGGGAGTAGGGGGGGGGCTAGAAAAGGGGAAATCATTTGAAATGTAAATAAAAAATATATCAAATAAAAAAAATAACGCATGTAAACATATCATTGAACTTGACTCTGGCCTTTCAGACATGCATATTTCACTTCACCCACATCCATCCTGTAGATTATTTATAAAAATATTTCTAAGCATTGTAACAGGTTACACTGGCCAGCAGAGCCTAATATCATCATAGAATATCTTGGGTTATTGACTCTCTTTAGGGTATATGGGTAGGTTTTTGAGCTTTGTTTTTTTGGAATACTTTTGTTTGTTTTTGTGTTTGTGTTTGGTTTTTGTTTCTTGTTTTTGTTTGTGTGTGTATATGTGAGAGAGAGAACAAGAGTTGTGATGTTTGTATGTACTACACATAACAAACATCCAATATTAATTATTTATATTCTAGTCCATGACACCTTAGGACAAATCTGTACATGTACTATTATAAGAGACCTGTATCCATCACATGAAACACACAAAATTAAAGAAGATGAAAATTTTCAAACTGAAATTATGTAAATGAACACAAAACAGTTACATAGGGTTGTATTAAAAATAACAAAGATAGTTTTGAACTCTTAGAATAACATAAAATCTGTGAATTGTGTAATTCATTTGTGCCTTAAGAGATCCTCAAAACAGAACACAGACATATGATAGAGACTGAACCTTGCTTTTGTCTCACATGGAAAGTTCAATGAGGCTATGAGTATGCTCTTTCTGTTCTTCACAGCCCTGTCTCCTTAGCACCTCTGTTTCTATGAATTCACTCAGAATCTCTCCCCATCACCTGCATAGTATTATCTGGATATATATTCTTTTTAAAACACAATAAAATTTCAATTGTGGCTGAAACTGTAAAGAAAAAAATAAATACTGACTTGAACTCCAATACTGATTTCTTGAGAAATCCCATAAATATCTATTGAATTGCCTAAACATTAGTTTTAGTGATGTTTTTATTATTATTTTTATTTTTATTACCTATTTTTATTAGCTTACTTTTATTACTAATTTACTAAACAAAAAATAGCCCTTGATATATCATCATGTATTATTCCCTGCTTTTTGCCTTACATAGAACTTGCATCCTAAATAAAATTGCAATGTTGCAGGTTTCTCAGAGTTGCTAGCACATTAAATACAATTGACCTACTTAAAAATCTTGTTCTTATCAACTTGATAAGTGAATGCAGTGTCAAAATAACAAGTAGTTATTAACATATTTTCTTGTTAAAATAATATCCATAAATATACCATAGCACTTTCAATGTAAAATATGGTTAAACAAATTGCTGTAAAAAAATAATATTCTCCACCTGATTTTATACTTTAAATCCATGAAGTCTGGGGTCACTTCAAAAGCCTTTATTTTATAATCTATTGTTGTACTATTATTTGATAATTCATTGTTCAAAAGTAGCTCAATTTATGATGATAGATTTCCTAAAACCAAGGCATAAATCCATTTCATAAGTTGATTTGTTCTCTGGATTCATAGATATATTTGTCTTTAGTACTATATGCCTGATTGATGTTTTAAAAATTATAATATTAACCATTTAGGTAATTAACTTATTAAATAGCTCATTAGAAAATGTATATGCTTAAGCAGAGACTCCATTTATGCACATGTGTACTCTAAAAATGAGCTTGAAGCAAGTCTGGGCTAAATAGTAAGACTGTGTCTTTAAAAATGTCAATTTTTTGCTATGCTTAATCTCTATAATTCCAGGAAAAAATGTCCACTGAGGGGAATTATATTTTTCTTATGATTAATTATAGCATGTAACCAAGTAGAATGAAGTCATAATACAAACAGAAAAAGAACTATATTTATATCTTATAGGAACTATTAAGAATATTGAAAATCCAAAATCCTACTTCCAGGGTGAAATGGTCATAAGTAAGCTCTCAAGGAGGATTTCAGTAATAGTTTCCTGTTCAAAATGCATAACAAGGAAGGAGTTCATGTAGAGTATGCTGAATTTCCATGGACATTTTGTTGAGACTTTGGATATTCCCTAAGCTAAGATTACATGACAGATTCGCTGGAAAAGATACCATGAAGGATCTTATTCTTTGTATTCAGTTTATAGATATATTGCAACACACAGGTATATAAAATAAAAAAAGCAAGGCAGCCTACACGCATAGGAAACATGACAGGGTAAGCAGAAAGTTCTTCCTTGTGAAATACTTGGATTACTGGCTGCGTGGTACAGAACGTTTAGAGTCATGAGATTCGCACACTGCCATCTCTACGCACCACTATTTCTAACTAAACCAGTGGATAAAGCTCAGTCCTATTTTATCGGAATGGAGACTAGAGTCAAGTGGATGAACTGTGGATATGGTGATTGTGGTTAGGTGATGACTTGGGGAGACGAAGTGCAATCAAGAAAGCGATTATGGCTTCCTGCAGATGCTTCTCTGATCTTGAAGGCAGTAGCAAAGGAGCAATGGCAACTGTCCCCAGAAGGGAAGACTACATTTATATTTTCCAAACAGATATTTTTGTAAACAAATTCAAAATAATCATTGATAATTAAACCTCCTAATTTTCAATACATTTCACAAAAGTAGATTCCGTTTGTTCTTTTACTGGTGTTAAGATTTGGGGGTTTTATTTGCTTTGATAATTTAACAGGTTTTTGTTCAGCAACATATGTAGAAACTAGGTTCTTTTAGCACCCAAACAACAAAAACTCAGCTTCTTTTATAATATAAATTTAATTCCACTCCCAGAAAAGACATCTTAATATAAACAAATCCAAGACTAATAAGTGGGGAAAAAACAATTCTTAAGTGAACCTCAAGGTGTACAGTAGATTTATACATTCACTTTTGTGGCTTATGGAAAGTTTATAATAGTGACCTCAAAAGAAGACAGTTATGCTTTTAAAAACTCACCTTTCTATATTCAGTCAAAATAATAAACTATTAGCTCATAGAGATAAAGATAACTTCATTAATGATGATAGGAAGCTAGCTCGGATATAAGCAATTTCCGACTCTTTATCTTTTGTTTGCAGTCTCAACTTCAAAAGAGTAATGAGAATCAGCTTTTCCTACTCACATTTGAGAGTCTCTGCGAAGGCTCCAAGGAAGTGTTCAATGTATGAAATCATAGGATGACCTTTGGAAATTCAATGTTGCTGTAGTTTAAAACAGAATTTATTTTTACTAATCAACTATAGCTAAATAATCATAACTTTAAATACTACAGAGGTTAAAAGTAAGAATATGGGCTGCCAATATGTTGTTGGTGTGACATGTGTTTCATCAATAAGAAATAAAAATACAAATACTCAAGATACCATTCATTAAAGTACAGAATGTTAAATGTACAACAATTACTGTTTCACAATATAAATGATGAATCATCTGTACGAATTTAAGGGGCGAATCAAAGTAACATAATTGTAATCAAGTCAGGTAGATTGAATATAACAGAAATTTTTTTTTGATTTACTCTTAAAACAAAATAAAATCGTGATGAATTTTAACTAACTATGGTTTAAAATGCACTTAGAAATGATAACAACTAGCCCTCTCACATTTATACTGAAAGTTCCATGCTCTTAGATTGCTCTTGGCACAATGTCAACTAAAGCAATGGAAATTAGAACTAAGATGGTGATGAATGGTGGTGACCAGTCCAACAGGGACCATTGCAACTGAGCACCAATGAAGGAAGTCTCTCCTACTCCCCACCCTTAGCCCATGACCCTCTCTATCCAGTGCCCTATGGAGAGCTTTTAATTACATATAATTATATAACAATTAAAAGAAAACAAAAATATTTGGTACATTTACATAATTAATTCAATAAACATTAGTATACCTTCACATGTACGAGCAACACAAGTTTCACAAAATCATCAGACACTTTTTTTTTCAAATTTCTGTTTACATTGTGTATATGCATGTGTTTGCATGCATGTGGATGGTGGAGGTCAGTCCCCTCCTACCACGGGGATTCTGGGGATAGATTCTGATCTTCAGGCTTGGAGGCAAATGTTGCAAGGAATATCGAAAAATAAGTGCCAAGTCTCCATGCTCCATCCAGTTACTCTCTGCCGGCCAACTATCCGAAGGGGCCAGAGCTCCCAAGTTCCCTTTGCTGCCACGCCAGCCCCATGCAATGACCATCTACCCCACTCAGCAGCCACAAGACCCAGCAATACGAGCGAATCAAAATTCTAGAAGCTTGTAATTAAAAAGTCAGATTTATGTATCAATAAATTCTCAATTCTCAAGATGCCCACACAATGATTTCAGAGTCAATTGATAATGATACAAGCTGCCCACCTAGATCAGACAAGTTATCCCAATTATTCTATATATATATATATATATATATATATATATATATATATATATATATATATCCGTCATAACTACCTGCGGCTATTTAAAACCATGTGGGATCAGGATCTTCTTCCTGTCCATCTGCCTCCATCTTGGCTTACCCTCCTCTCCCCTGAGTCGCTCTGTCCTTGCAACTCTTTGTGCTGCCTCCCTTTTCCCTGTCCAATCACAGGCCTCCTGCTGCACTAATGTTTTAATGTAATTGGACAGGGAAAATCTTGCAACAGGCAAATGTCTACCTGCTGAACCATCACACCAGCCTCTAGACATGTAGTCCTAGTTTGCTTGTCTGTTTCTGTGACAAACACTATAATCAAAAACAACTTCGGGAAGAAAAAGTTTATTTTAGTTTTCAGGTTATAGTCCTCCTGACATCAATTAGCAATGGGAGAAATGTCCCGTAATCATGCCTGCAGGCCAATCTCATGGAACTAATTCTTGGTTGTGGTTCTTTCTTCCGATGTGATTATAGCTTTTCATCAAACTGACAAAAGCTATCCAGGACACATATATTTTGAAAACTAAATTTTAACAAAATGAAATGAATACATTACACATATCTAAATAACCATGACTTTCACTGCCTCAGAGGCAAAATATTTTCATATTAATTTCAGATAAAACAAGAACTTTGCCATGTTTCTTTGGCTCGAAAGCTATAGTTAACACTGTTTTTAAGTCATTTTTCCTTTTCTTCATATAGTTTATATAAATACAAACTTTCACAAACATCTTAGTCTTGTTTGCTATAAATACAAACTTTCACAAACATCTTAGTCTTGTTTGCTTACAAAAAACATGGTTTAATACTTACTGTAAATAAATTTCACCTATAGCTATAAAATAATAAAAATACTTGTTGGGATTAATAATAATATTAAAGTAATAATAACAACAATAATAAAAAAATTAAGCTAGCCTGGTCTACAGAGAGTTCTAGGACAGTAAGGGATACAATAAGCCCTGTCTCAAAAAATATTTTAAAAATTAAAATCCCCAAAGCAATGGAATAGTAAAAAAATAAACACATCAAACAGGTAAGAATTCAGATTCGCTTTAATTTCTAAAATAAGCATTAAAAGTCAATATGTGAGGGAAGCTGATAGGAACAGGTATTTCAGTGCAGACGTCGTCTGACCTGCAATATAAGGTAGGGCTATGCTTGACATCTTGGTTTGCATCCGTAAGCTCCACAAGCATATTGTTCATGTTTTGTCATTGTTTCATTTATAACAGTTGTAGACTCTGAAACAAATACATAAACAGAGCAACAGAAATTTTATTCCTACTTCCAAAAGCTAAGTAAGTTATTCTAATCCAATTTCCTGGCAACACCAGAACAAGTTAAATGACTCTGAGCACAAAAAAAGAGATTGAAATTGTGGTCAGGAATCACTTCATGTTCATTGGCAAAAAGTAAAAACAGAGAGAGACAGAGAGACAGAGAGACAGAGAGACAGAGAGAGAGAACAGAGCTTGGTAGTTGGGCACATTTGGACCCAACTCCCACAGCTCAGGTAGGATGGGGGGGGGAATCTGCAGCAAGACTGGCAATGTTTCTTAAGCTGTTTCTAAATTGTAAATGAAAATGATCTTAGGTGGCTCAAAACCCCTAGTTAGGATAAGAGAGTCTGAAAAGAGTGTACACTCCATGAAAGGCGTTAATACTATAATTGTGAGACAAATTTTTAAAAATAAATAAATTGCATAATTACTCTTCAGACTTAGAAGATTTAGGAAGATTCTGCATAGAGACACAGATAAATTCGAGGGTGGGGAGGCAGAAGTGGGTGGGTGGAACACCCTTACAGAAGCAAGGGAGGGGTGAGATAGGGGTTTGCGGGGAGACCAGGAAAGGGGATGACATTTGAAATGTAAATAAAGAAAATATCCAATAAATAAATAAATAAAATTTTAAAAAATAAAATAAAATATTAGATAATTTTGAAATTGTTTTCTATATATTTTTCTTCCAGAAGAAAGATTTCACTGTTAATCACATGGGACAGATACACACACACACACACACACATACACACACACACACATTAGTTGAGAGAACGAGTGAGGTGTGTGTGTGTGTGTGTGTGTGTGTGTGTGTGTATGTGTATGTGTACAGAACATGTACATATACTTTTCTTTGTCCACAGATTTCAGTTACTTGGTTTAGTTAACACTACACTCCTAACAACATAGCAAATATTAGTGACTATGGCATATTAACTGAAGAAGTAAATTAACAAATATGAAAATGCAAACAAAAAGAAAGGAAAAAGAAAGGAAGGAAGGAAGGAAGGAAGGAAGGAAGGAAGGAAGGAAGGAAGGAAGGAAGGAAGGAAGGAAGGAAGGAAGAAGGGAAGAAAGAAGGGAAGAATTCACCAAAAGGGGAAGATTTAGTAAACTAATGAAAATTTAAAATATGATAAAGTTTAAAACAAAAACAAAATCCCTGACATGGAATTTTCAGACAAGGAATCTTCAAAGACGCTGATGTCTTTGTGTTCTGTTGGCCCTCTACTGCTGGGCATGCACTACCCTTAAGAGTAATGAGACTCCATGGGAGGAAAGTACATTTTCATTTGCAAGGGGTTATCGCTTGGATGTATCTCTTCATCTATGACTATGCCATGTGCTGTTTCTTGGCCTCTTGTCCTTCTGTTTGTTGTCTTATTCCAATGTACTAATTTTTGTTTTATCTTTTTATTTTATTTTATTTTATTTTATTTTATTTTATTTTATTTTATTTTTGAATCTTTTTTTTATTCGATATATTTTTTATTTACATTTCAAATGATTTCCCCACTCCCAAAGAGTCCCGTAAGCCCCCTTCTCTCCCCCTGTCCTCCCACCCACCCCTTCCCACTTCCCCGTTCTGGTTTTGCTGAATACTGCTTCATTGAGTCTTTCCAGAACAAGGGTCCACTCTTCCTTTCTTCTTGTACCTCATTTGATGTGTGGATTATGTTTTGGGTAATCTAGGTTTCTAGGTTAATATCCACTTATTAGTGAGTGCATACCATGATTCACCTTTTGAGTCTGGGTTACCTCACTCAGTATGATATTCTCTAGCTCCATCCAATTACCTAAGAATTTCATGAATTCGTTGTTTCTAATGGCTGAATAGTACTCCATTGTGTAGATATACCACATTTTTTGCATCCACTCTTCTGTTGAGGGATACCTGGGTTCTTTCCAACACCTGGCAATTATAAATAGGGCTGCTATGAACATAGTAGAGCATGTATCCTTATTACATGGTGGGGAGTCCTCTGGGTATATGCCCAGGAGTGGTATAGCAGGATCTTCTGGAAGTGAAGTGCCCAGTTTTCGGAGGAACCGCCAGACTGATTTCCAGAGTGGTTGTACCAGTTTGCAACCCCACCAGCGGTGGAGGAGTGTTCCTCTTTCTCCACACCCTCTCCAACACCTGCTATCTCCTGAATTTTTAATCTTAGCCATTCTGACTGGTGTAAGGTGAAATCTCAGGGTTGTTTTGATTTGCATTTCCTTAATGACTAATGATGTTGAGCATTTTTTAAGATGTTTCTCCGCCATCCGAAGTTCTTCAGGTGAGAATTCTTTGTTTAACTCTGTACCCCATTTTTAATAGGGTTGTTTGGTTTTCTGGAATCTAACTTCTTGAGTTCTTTATATATATTGGATATTAGCCCTCTATCTGATGTAGGATTGGTGAAGATCTTTTCCCAATTTGTTGGTTGCCGATTTGTCCTCTTGATGGTGTCCTTTGCCTTACAGAAACTTTGTAATTTTATGAGGTCCCATTTGTCAATTCTTGCTCTTAGAGCATACGCTATTAGTGTTCTGTTCAGAAACTTTCTCCCTGTTCCGATGTCCTCAAGGGTCTTCCCCAGTTTCTTTTCTATTAGCTTCAGAGTGTCTGGCTTTATGTGGAGGTCCTTGATCCATTTGGATTTGAGCTTAGTACAAGGAGACAAGGATGGATCAATTCGCATTTTTCTGCATGCTGACCTCCAGTTGAACCAGCACCATTTGTTGAAAAGGCTATCTTTTTTCCATTGGATGTTTTCAGCCTCTTTGTCGAGGATCAAGTGGCCATAGATGTGTGGGTTCATTTCTGGATCTTCAATCCTGTTCCATTGATCCTCCTGCCTGTCACTGTACCAATACCATGCAGTTTTTAACACTATTGCTCTGTAGTATTGCTTGAGGTCAGGGATACTGATTCCCCCAGAATTTCTTTTGTTGCTGAGAATAGTTTTAGCTATCCTGGGTTTTTTGTTATTCCAGATGAATTTGATAATTGCTCTTTCTAACTCTGTGAAGATTTGAGTTGGGATTTTGATGGGTATTGCATTGAATCTGTAGATTACTTTTGGCAAAATGGTCATTTTAACTATATTGATTCTACCGATCCAAGAGCATGGAAGGTTTTCCCATTTTTTGAGGTCTTCTTCCATTTCCTTCTTCAGAGTCTTGAAGTTCTTGTCATACAGATCTTTCACATGTTTGGTAAGAGTCACCCCAAGATACTTTATACTATTTGTGGCTATTGTGAAGGGGGTCATTTCCCTAATTTCTTTCTCAGCCTGCTTATCCTTTGAGTATAGGAAGGCCACTGATTTGCTTGAGTTGATTTTATAACCTGCCACTTTGCTGAAGTTGTTTATCAGCTGTAGGAGCTCTCTAGTGGAGTTTTTTGGGTCACTTAGGTAGACTATCATGTCGTCTGCAAATAATGATAGTTTGACTTCTTCCTTTCCAATTTGTATCCCGTTGACCTCCTTATGTTGTCAAATTGCCCGAGCTAGTACCTCAAGTACAATATTGAAAAGACAAGGCGAAAGGGGGCAGCCCTGTCTAGTCCCTGATTTTAGTGGGATTGCTTCAATTTTCTCTCCATTTAGTTTGATGCTGGCTACCGGTTTGCTGTATATTGCTTTTACTATGTTTAGGTATGGGCCTTGAATTCCTGTTCTCTCTAAGACTTTAAGCATGAAAGGATGCTGAATTTTGTCAAATGCTTTTTCAGCATCCAATGAAATGACCATGTGGTTTTGTTCTTTGAGTTTGTTTATGTAATGGATTGCATTGATGGATTTCCGTATATTGAACCAACCCTGCATTCCCGGGATAAAGCCTACTTGATCATGGTGGATGATCGTTTTAATGTGTTCTTGGATTCAGTTGGCAAGAATTTTATTGAGTATTTTTGCATCGATGTTCATAAGGGAAATTGGTCTGAAGTTCTCTTTCTTTGTTGGATCTTTGTGTGGTTTTGGTATCAGAGTAATTGTGGCTTCGTAGAAGGAATTGGGTAGTGTTCCTTCTGTTTCTATTTTGTGGAATAATTTGAAGAGTATTGGTGTTAACTCTTCTTTGAAGGTCTGATAGAATTCTGCAGTGAAACCATCTGGTCCTGTGCTTTTTTTGGCTGGAAGGCTTTCTATGACTCCTTCAATTTCTTTAGGCATTATGGGACTGTTTAGATGATCTATTTGGTCCTGATTTAATTTTGGTATTTGGTATCTGTCAAGGAAATTGTCCATTTCCTCCAGATTCTCCAGTTGTGTTGAGCACAGGCTCTTGTAGTAGGATCTGATGATTTTTTGGATTTCCTCAGTTTCTGTTGTTATATCTCCCTTTTCATTTCTAAGTTTGTTAATTTGGATACTTTCTCTGTGCCCTTTGGTCAGTCTGGCTAAGGGTTTATCTATCTTGTTGATTTTCTCAAAGAACCAGCTCCTGGTTTTGTTGATTCTTTGTATGGTTCTCTTTGTTTCTACTTGATTGATTTCAGCCCTGAGTTTGATGATTTCCTGCCTTCTACTCCTCCTGGGTGAAATAGCTTCTTTTTGTTCCAGGGCTTTCAGGTGTGTCATTAAGCTGGTAATGTAAGCTCTCTCCATTTTCTTTTTGGAGGCACTCAGGGCTATGAGTTTTCCTCTTAGCACTGCTTTCATTGTGTCCCATAGATTTGGGTATGTTGTGTTTTCATTTTCATTGTGTTCTAAAAAGTCTTTAATTTCTTTCTTTATTTCTTCCTTGACCAATGTATCATTGAGTAGAATATTATTCAGTTTCCACGTATATGTGGGTTTTCTGTTGTTTTTGTTGCTATTGAAGACCACTTTTACTCCATAGTGATCTGATAGGAGACATGGGATTAGTTCGATCTTCTTATATTTGTTGAGGTCTGTCTTGTGACCAATTATATGGTCGATTTTGGAGAAGGTACCATGAGGTGCTGAGAAAAAGGTATATTCTTTTGCTTTAGGATAGAATGTTCTATATATATATCTGTTAAATCTAATTGGTCCAAAGCTTCAATTAATTTCATTATGTCCCTGTTTAGTTTCTGTTTTCCTGATCGGTCCATTGACGAAAGTGCAGTGTTGAAGTCACCCACAATTATTGTGTTAGGTGCAATGTGTGCTTTGAGCTTTAATAAAGTTTCTTTTACGAATGAGGGTGCCCTTGCATTTGGAGCATAGATGTTCAGGATTGAGAGTTCTTCTTGTTGTATTTTTCCTTTGACCAGCAAGAAGTGTCCCTCTGGGTCTCTTTTGATGACTTTGGGTTGAAAGTCAATTTTATCTGATATTAAAATGGCTACTCCAGCTTGTTTCCTGAGACCATTTGCTTATAAAATTGTCTTCCAGCCTTTTACTCTAAGGTGGTGTTTGTCTTTGACCCTTAGGTGTGTTTCCTGTAAGCAGCAAAATGTAGGGTCCTGTTTACGTATCCAGTCAGTTAGTCTATGTCTTTTTATTGGGGCATTGATTCCATTGATGTTAAGAGATATTAAGGAATAGTGATTGTTACTTCCTGTCATTTTTGACGTTATTTTTTTAATTTGATTGCTTAACTTCTTTTGGGTTTGATGAAAGGTTACTTTCTTGCTTTTTCCAGGGTGAAGTTTCCCTCCTTGTATTGGTGTTTTCCTCCTATTATCCTTTGTAGGGCTGGGTTTGTGGATAGATATTGGGTAAACTTGGTTTTGTCATGAAATATCTTAGTTTCTCCATCTATGGTGATTGAGAGTTTTGCTGGATATAGTAGTTTTGGTTGGCATTTGTGTTCTCTTAGAGTCTGCATGAGATCTGCCCAGGACCTTCTAGCCTTCATAGTCTCAGGTGAAAAGTCTGCTGTGATTCTGATAGGTCTTCCTTTATATGTTACTTGGCCTTTTTCTCTTACTGCCTTTAATATTCTTTCTTTGTTTAGTACATTTGGTGTTTTGATTATTATGTGACGGGAAGTATTTCTGTTCTGGTCCAGTCTGTTTGGAGTTCTGTAGGCTTCTTGTATATTCATGGGCATCTCTCTCTTTAGGTTAGGGAAGTTTTCTTCCATAATTTTATTGAAGATATTTGCTGGCCCTTTAAGCTGTAAATCTTCACTCTCATCTATGCCTATTATCCTTAGGTTTGGTCTTCTCATTGTGTCCTGGATTTCCTGGATATTTTGGGTTACAAGCTTTTTGCTTTTTGCATTTTCTTTAACTGTTGAGTCCATGGTTTCTATGGTATCTTCAACGTCTGAGGTTCTTTCTTCTATCTCTTGTATTCTGTTGTTGATATTTGCATCTATGTCCACTGATTTCTTCCCAAGGCTTTCTATCTCCAAAGTTGTCTCCCTTTGAGTTTTCTTAGTTGTTTCTACTTCTGATTTTATATCCTGGATTGTTTTGCTTAGCTCCTTCACTTGCTTGTTTGTGCTTTCCTGTAATTCTTTAAGAGATTTTTGTGTTTCCTCTTTCATGACCGCAGCCTGTTGACCAAAGTTCTCCTGTATTTCTTTAAGTGTTTTTTGTGTTTCCTCCTTATTGGCTTTTGTATTCTCCTGGATTTCTTTCAATGATTTTTGTGTTTCCCTTGCAAGGGCTTCTAACTTTTGATCCATTTTCTCCTGAAATTCTTTAAGTATGTCCTTCATGTGTTCCTGTACCAGCATCATGACCAGTGATTTTAAATCCAAATCTTGTTTTACTGGTGTGATGGGGTATCCAGGACATGCTGGTAAAGGAGAATTGGGTTCAGATGTTGCCATATTGCCTTGATTTCTGTTAGTGACGTTCCTGCGTCTGCCTTTTGCCATCTAGTTCTTACTGGTGTTAGTTGGTGTTGTCAATGCTGGACTCACCAGTGCAAGCTGCCCCTTCCCAGGTGGCCTCTGGTGCACAGCTTACCTCCTGCACTGCCTGGAGACAGTGTGTTGTTGTCCAGGCTGTTTAGACCCCAAAGCAGACACCTGAAGGCTCCTGCTGGGGCCCGCTGGATTCACTGGAGCACACCAACTTCTCCCTGCTGGCCGCCTGGAATCCCCACCTGCCTCTTTCAGGACTTAGGAGATGTGGTGTTGCCGCTCAGGCTGATCTGGATCCGGAAGCGTAGAGGCTACTGCCAGAGGCCTCAGGACCGAAATCTAGGCTCTCTCCCGCTGGCCGCCCGGAAGCACCACCTGCCTCCTTCAGGACCTGGAGATGTGGCACTGCTGCTCAGGCCGATCTGGATCCGGAAGAGGAGAAGTCGGAGGGCTACCACCAGAGGCCTCAGGACAGAAGTCCAAGCTGGAACGAGCTGTGCTGTGAGCTCCCAGACTGCCTCTGGGCGCACACCGGGTCCCCCGCACCTCCTGGAGACCGAGCGCTGCAGCCCAGGCTGTTCAGATCCCAAAGCAGGTGCCTGAAGGCTCCTGCTGGGGCCTGCTGGATTCACTGGAGCACACTGACCTCTCCCGCTGGCCGCCCAGAAGCACCACCTGCCTCCTTCAGGACCTGGAGATGTGGCACTGCTCCTCAGGCTGATCTGGATCCGGAAGTGGAGTGGTCGGAGGGCTACCACCAGAGGCCTCAGGACCGAAGCCCAAGCTGGAACGAGCTGTGCTGTGAGCTCCCAGACTGCCTCTGGGCGCACACCAGGTCCCCCACACCTCCTGGAGACCGAGCGCTGCGGCCCAGGCTGTTCAGAACCCAAAGCAGGCGCCTGAAGGCTTCTGCTGGGGCCCGCTGGATTCACCAGAGCACACTGACCTCTCCCGCTGGCTGCCCGGGAGCACCACCTGCTTCCTTCCGGACCTGGAGATGTGGCACTGCTGCTCAGGCTGATCTGGATCCGGAAGAGGAGAAGTCGGAGGGCTACCACCAGAGGCCTCAGGACAGAAGCCCAAGCTGGAATGAGCTGTGCTGTGAGCTCCCAGACTGCCTCTGGACGCACACCGGGTCCCCCGCACCTCCTGGAGACCGAGCGCTGCGGCCCAGGCTGTTCAGATCCCAAAGCAGGTGCCTGAAGGCTCCTGCTGGGGCCTGCTGGATTCACCGGAGCACACTGACCTCTCCCGCTGGCCGCCCAGAAGCACCACCTGCCTCCTTCAGGACCTGGAGATGTGGCACTGCTCCTCAGGCTGATCTGGATCCGGAAGTCATTTTATTTTATTTTATTTTATTTTGTTATTATACCTTAGATACCTATCTGTTGTCTAGGGAGAGACAGAAAGGGAAGAACTGGAAAGAGTAAACACAGCGGAAAACATAATCAGGATATATTAAGAGTGAAATCTAATTTTAATAAAAGAGAGGATAAAGAAAATGAATGAAAGTATCTTAGGTCATGTTTTAATAAAGAAATTTTGATGTGTAAGTTACTAGAAGGGCATTTCAGACAAAGAAAACGGGTCTTCTTAAGGTAACACGGTAGACTACAATCTTTGGATATCTTAAGATGAGTTAGTGGTGCTGTCTCATACCAGTGAATTATAAGTCTTGAAACGATGTGAAGAATTATAATGTGAGTCTTAACAAATTGATAGCAATTGGAATGTTTTGAATAGGTAAGTATCTATTAAGCAACGTTACCTCTTGCCAACATCATTTCTCATTTAAAGCTCATGAAACTACTATCTATATCTAGCAATTTCAGTGAGTATATAACTTTAAAGTTGTCTATATTAAAATTTATTTAAAACCTGTGGTGTTAGGAAAATACTTGTGAAGGTTGTGTTATGCCCTTAGCAACGCTCTCTTAATAGTTTCCCAACAAGCATCTCTATATCAAAAAGGGGCAGTCATGAGACTGATTTCCAAAATGCTTTATAAAGGACAATATTACCAAATTTGAGAATGCGATGTTATCAGACTCCAAAGTTTGACCTCATGATGAACCAAATCTCCCTCTCTTTGAAAGTCTTCTAGGTTCCTTTGGAAAACGCAATACTTCCTTGCTACTGCATAATTAACTAAACGAGGATTATCCCCCATCCAGTAAACATCCCATGGAAAGAAAACAGCTTGAGTATGAACGAGAAGCTTGCTTGCGCACATGTTTCAGGATAACTTCCGATTAGATGCATCTTTAGATTATTCTAAACCGCAGTGTTTCTGGCTTGAATATGAAACATATTGAGAGTTTCTGGGAGTAGTAGTTGTTTCTGAATGCCACGCTGTGTTCAGCCTAGCAAAAAGGCCCCTTATCCCTGTGGGCTCCCACAGGCTTGTGGAATAAAAGTGAGTTGTGCATCACTGGTTTGCTGTGGTCTCTGAAACCATATCAAACTGCCTATGTCATGCTCTTCATTCAACAGATGGAAAATATTGCCTTGCAGCTCAGTGCCAGGAAGGGAGGCTCATGGAGAGAGGTGAATAGGGGTGCAGACCAACTCAGAGGCCATGCACATTCCAGTGAGGGGTTAACAGTCAGGAAAGGTAGGAGTTCACTGAGGCAAGACAGAGAGGAATGGCCAAGCTGCTTTTGTGACTGATGATCGGTGGAATGCAAAGAAAGAAGAGAAAATTAGCAAAGAAAGACATTTCAGTATGGCACAGAAGCAAATAAATAGAAACCATCACAACCAGCTCTAATGATGATTTATAGTGCAGCTGAGAGGCAAATCCCCTCATCTGGGGCTGATAAGAATTGGGTTTGAAAAACTCTCAAGAGAAAGCCAAACTTTGGACAACCACAAAGGTTGTTTCCTGGAATTTGGGGGCTTCTGTCAGCACGCTCTCATTCAGTATCCATAGTCAACATCTCAGATGCAATTGCAGGAAGACTGTGTGTAATGTCAGCCGATAATGGGCCCCAGGCAGAGACACGTATGCAGTTTTTCTAGCCCCCAAGGTTAGGAGGTTTTTCCTATCCCATCAAGCTCCACTATCATGTTACTGCTTTCATGTTTGTGATATTACTTCCAGTAGCTGCTGTCTTATTAGCTCTGCCAAAGTATAACGAGATGCCAAAACCTAACCAAACCATTTGGCCTTTTACAAATACACATGATGGGTCTCAACAGGCATGCTCCTCTTCACAAAGGAGGGTTTTGTTGCAAAGAGGAAACTATTATTTACTCCACAGAGGTGAATTCCCTTTACTGTCTACATGCTGATGCACAGATAATCTTAGGGAAAAGCTAAATGAGTGACATCAAATTGAGGCTGTTGGTAAAAAGTCCCGAACACCTGAACAACCAACTCAGTCCCACATTTTTGGGTTTTTTTTTGTTGTTGTTGTTGTTGTTGTTGTTTTTATTTGGGTTTTGGGTGTCGGGGGATACGGGATTGTCTTTGTTTTTTATTTTGTTTCGTTTTTCAGAATAATAGTGTCCTTGCTGCATCTTGTAATGGGGTAAGAAGTAGGTGAATGAAAGACAGAGAATAGCTTTGAACACATCAAATATTTTGTAAAGATGTAAACAGTAAGTGAATGCTGAGTGCATAGGTGGGTGAGTGGATATCAAGTAATAAGTAACTGACTATATGTTCTCACACAAATTATGCTGTTTAGCAATGGCTTACCGCAAGTTGTAATCGCTTGAATTTTATTTAAGCCTACACATATGGGTTCTTTCTGCAGCATGTCTGTGTGACTCTCTCTCTCTCTCTCTCTCTCTCTCTCTCTCTCTATCTATCTCTGTGTGTGTGTGTGTATGTGTGTGTGTGTCTGTCTGTCTGTCTCTCTCTCTCCCCATGTGTGTGTGTGTGTGTGTGTGTGTGTGTTTGCACATGTGCATGAGTGTACATAAGTAGAGGCCAGAAGTCTCGCACTGAACCTGGAGCCTCTATGTTTGACAAATTGCATTTAATTACACTTTTTGCTTACTTGGGTAGGGGCCCATGCCACAGTATGCATATGAAGGTCAGAGGACAACTAACAGGATTCAGTTTTCTCCTTCTATCATGTAGTTCCCAGGGATCAAACCCAGGTTTTCAGACCTAAAAGGAGGTACATTAACTCACCAAGCATCTTCTACATTTTAATCCAGATACTATAGATGCGTGCTTCCTGTTTTCTTAAGGTACTTTTCTGTCTCATCACACATCTGAACACTAACAGAAACATAGATGCACATATACATACATACACAGAAAGATACATCAATTTCTGTTCATGAAAGAAGACATAATATCTGCCTTTTTGAGTTTGATTTATTTCACTTAGCATAATGATCTCTGATTCATTCATTTTTTTCTGCAAATGGCATAATTACTGAAGGAAATTTTGTTACACATATATGTATACCTATCATACTTTGTTTATCTGTTCTGTTATCTGGAACTCTATATTGATGTATAACTTGGCAATTGCAAATAAAACCTCAATAACCATGGATTTGCAACTGTCCATGGAATGCTGGCTTAGATTACTTTATGTCTGCCTCTATCTATAGATATAGCTACACATGCACTCACACACACAGAATAGTAACATAGTTGAGTCGTGTGGTAATTCTCCTTTTTAGCTTTCTGAGGAGCCTCCATGCTGATGTGCATGTGACTACACTAATTGATGTCTCCATCATAAATGTATAAGAATCTTGCTTCTCATCAGCACCAGCACTAGTTGTTTTTGTTTTCTTGGTAGTAATTCTGACTGAAGTGAGATGGAATACCAGTGTACTCTGCTCTCATTTCCTTTGTGGAAACTCAGTTTTAGCATTAGCCTTCAGTTGAAATTAAAGCACCATTTGTTTAGATGTGTAGAAATGGAGAGATGGAGAACGACACAGCCACAGAGACAGCTAATGAAGCACTGCAAGCAAGGGGCTTACTGACATTATTCCTTCCGCCTATTCTCCTAGGAACCGCGAACCTATTTGATACAGCACCCCATCATTTTGTACAAACACCTGACTGAAATAGGATAAGTATTCAGCGTGTCTAAATGTGCTGTGTAGACCACTGATATAATATTGAGTTTAATTATTTTTAGGAGAAAAGTAATCGTTTTTTGTGCAATCATGAAAACAGTACATTGTAATATTAGCAATGGTAGCATTAGCAATACGGTAAATACATGGTATCAATATATAAGCATCAGTATACAGCGTGGATGAATAAAGATGTTGTAAGGTTATCTTGCTGTGAAATGAATCAATGAGCACATACAGGGACACGTTCATACACATGCATCTTTTCCTCTTCTTCAGATATGTATCTCATTACGTATCCCTGTATGTTCACATATGCAGACTTATGTTTCTGTTAGTGTTTAAACTACACTAACAGAAACATGAATGGGCATATGTGAACACACAGGGATATGTAATTTTTTGTACATAAGTACCATTTCTTTGCTGTTCACTTACACTTTGAATTGTGGGACAAAAGGTCAGATGCATAAAGAAACTCTGAACGATGACAAGCTAGCCTAGAAAAGGGGATTAATAACAACTTAAGATATTAATATGTTTGGGCATAGCTATATTACCAAATGGATTATTTGAATACAATCTTCTGTGATGACATAGTGTTCCCATCAGTCGCTTGCGGTTTCTGATCCATGCCATCACTGTGGTGTAGGAGACTACTAGAAACAGTGGTCCTCAGCTGTTTTGGGAACAAAGAAAGCAGGAGCTCTGATAATTGCAGCACTCTGCAATTCATCATGTCTGTCACATGATTCCAGCATATAGTGTATAGCATTAAATTTTCAAAATTACATTATTATTATTATTATTATTACATTTCCAAAGTGTAGGTGAAAACATGAAATAGAAAAGACACAGTATAATATCAACAGATTTTTTTGTGCCTATTTTTCTAGAGTTGGAAAGCAATGTTGGGAAGGTATCTTGATTTCAGGATGTAATGAAATGTGTATTCAATAAATCCTCTGCATTGTGATGCTTAATTTCCATTGTAAACTTGCCTGGATTTACATTCACTTTTTGCCATTCTTTTGAGGACTTTTTAAATGATGTTTAACTGAAAAGGTAAGATCTACCCTATATATGGGGCCACCATGCCATGGGGTGGGGTGCCAGACTGAATAGGAGGGAGAAACTGTGGGAAGCAGATGAATATCTTCTGTACTCTCTGCTTTCTCTCCAGTCGTGCTGCAATGACATGAACTCCTCCCAGGAACTCTGCTGTGCCTTCCCTACTGTGATGCCGTGAACTCCACCAGGCCTCTACTACTGTTAAGGACTGAATGCTGCCATGCCCTCACTACTCTAAAAGAGTGAAAACTCTTGAACATTATCCCAAACAAATTTTTCTTCCCTTAAGTTTCTTCCGTCATGTATTTGGTTGCAACAATGAGAATAGCAATGTACACACATTAACTGCTTTATTGATTTGACTATATCATTATAAAATATGAATTTTCTAATTACTAAATCAAATAATATTAAATACTAATGATGTAATTTATATCCACAGGAAAAAAATTCAAGAAATTTTGAAAAAATCCTAAAAAATTTATTGCTTTTATTCTATGGGAAAGGGTCTAGATTCCAGTATTGCTTTTTATATCTCCTATTTCTGGTTTATCTAGACCTTGGATGACACACCGATATACTACATATATGGATAGTCAACTATTCAATAGTAGGAAAAATATTGTAACCATGAGACTAATATTGCATGACCTACATGTTTTCATAAGGAGAATTCTGAAAGAAGCTTTAGAGCTCAAGACTGCTTTTAGCTGCTTGGTCTAATAGTTACCCTTAGGAGGTATGTGTTTAATCTGTCAAGCATTTGTAAAACACAACAAACAGAGTGGCCTTTGACCTGGGTCACTAAAATTGGCTCTCATTCTACTGGCTTTTTGATTTCACCCAGCAGGTCCTATGCATCTGTGTCATGCCTTATGAACTATTCAGTCAGAAAGTGATCTTTGATGTATGACCACCTATGCCCCATACTTTTGTGGGAAAGAAATAAATGACAAGCTGGGAGATCAAATCCAATGCTTAATTTTTACTCAGGTATAGAACCACCTAATTTGATTGATGCATAGGTACCTTAATTTATAATCTTTACCACTATAACTTGTATCAACACATGTGTTGCTGACAAATTATCTTAACATTCTAAAACAGAAATGTGTTCAATTGTTTGGAAAGAAGGTATAATCATTCAATAAAACATCTAACATTGTACGTACACATGGACAAACTTCCCAATTACTACATGTGTTTTCTATATTAATATAATTAATATTAATATAGTTTTTAAAGTCTAGGATCTTTGACATTTTGCAACAACTTACAGGATCTTTGTGTGTGTGTGTGTGTGTGTGTGCGTGCCTTTCTTTCTTTTTGTCTTTTTTTATTTTTTCTTTATTTACATTTCAAATGTTATCTCCTTTTCTGGTTTACCCTCCGAAACCTCCTTATTCCATCCCCCTCCCCTGCTCACCAACCAACCCATTCCCGCTTCCCTGTCCTCACATTCTCCTACATTGGGGCATCGAGCCTTCACAGGACCAAGGGCCTCTCCTCTCACTGGTGTCCGACAAGGCCATCCTCTGCTGCATATGCAGTTGGAGCTGTGAGTCCCTCCATGTGCACTCTTTGGTTGGTGGTTTAGTTCCTGGGATCTCTGGGGGTACTGGTTGGTTCATATTGTTATTCCTCATAGTAGAATGCAAAACCCTTCAAGAACGGTCAGTGTGTTACAATTCCAGACATCTCCAAAATAACACTTAGAGATTCAGTTGTGAGCAAGTCACACTGTAAGAGCCCTGAAAATGCCCATGAGACCCAACAACAAAAGAACCTCACTAATAAACATAAGATCAGTTACCTTCGTTCTTTCATTTGAGAGGGGGTTATTGGCTATGCCAATAATTAACTATGCCAAAAATATTGACAGACAAGATGAAAAATATATTGTTTTCTCAAAAGAATTTAGGAAAGAAATTAATATAAACACCTAAGTAATTACAAAAGGAGATAAGACTCGACAAATTCTAAATTAGAGACTTGAATACCAAGTAAATGGTATTCAATGGGTAAATGAGTAAAAGAGATTGGGTAAAAGAGATGAGGAAGTTGTTTCAGGGACAAGCGAATGCTGACTTTAGAGGAACTGAGTAATATGAACCATGAAGCAACAACAAGCCAAAAAATAAAACTCATTCTCTTTAGAAAAGCAGCCACATGAACAGACTATAGTAACAAGGCAAGGAAGCAAACGTAATGGAACTGAGGTAGAAAAACATGGCAGGAGAATGATCAATAGAAGGATTGAGTGCCACGTGAACAAATTAAAATTATAAACCACAGTGGTTGAAGTAATTTTTTTAATCAAAAAATACGTTAGTCTTAGAATTTTTTAAACAATATTTTTTCATTAGTTTTCTATCATTCTTTGTCTAGGGGTAGCGCCACATGAGACTTTCCCCATTCCATGGAAAGTTGATTTCTGGTGGTCATACTCTTGAGGTATCATGGGTGAAGCTTCTCTGTGATTTCTATGAGACACAATGTCACCCCAGACTTCCTGTTCCTATGGCTCTTACAACCTTCCAGCCTCATCACTGTCTGAAACATTCCCTGAGTCTTCAGTGTAGAGGTTGTGTTATAAATGGCAGCTAGCATTGGGCCCTCACTATCAGTGATTGTAAAGTTGTGGGTTTCTGTAATGATTTGCTTTTGCTGCAAAGAGAAGTCTCTTTGACAAGGAGTAAGAGCTACACTTACCTATAGATTACAAAAATAAGTTTTCTAATGTAGCTATATACTATACTGGTCCTGTAAAGTGACAGCAGGAGGTATCCTCCAAGATGCATGACTTCATTAGCTCTGGGTAGTTTGCTAGTTTTCTAGTACCAGGCTTGCCTGATTTTTCTTCTGTCATTCAGACCTGAAGTCCAATTAGGTAGCTGTTGGTTGCCACCAGGATGTGAGTGCCACTATTGCTTTCTATTTAAGGAAATAGGGATAGGGTATTTATTCAAGGATTTTACCCTATAAAAGAAAGAGACTCTGTTATGAATATAGGCATATATTCATACGTATATGAATATATATGAATATAGCTCCAGAGTTAAGCTGTACTCCTTAAACATAAAAGATACAAAGGCCATTGAGCTGGCTCAGCAGGTAAAGATACTTGTCCCCAATCCTTGATGACTTGAACTCTATCCTCATGACCCACAGGTCTGAGAGAACCAATTCTAACAAGCTGTACTCTTGTCTCTTTGCACATATCATGGCACATGTGCACATATACAAAAATGAATAAATAAAACTAAAAACTTAAAAAAACAAGTAGAAAAAGCAACTATTAAACAAATATTTATAAGGACAAATTTTAAAATAGTCACTATGCTATTATATCATCCACAAGGACTATGAGATCATCATGATTAAGTTTGATTTTTCTCTCACTACTGCAGTTAACATATAGACAGCCCTATTTTGACTTATAATTAGCCAACATATATTTATATATTTCATATTGATAGCATTCTATATTTATCTAAAATATAAAAGGCATAATGATAAAAATATAATTCATTTTTCAAATACTTTATTGATTATAAAAGGCAGAGAATATTTGCAAAATACCTACAAAATTATGCTTCTATATTAAAAGAATTTTTTAGCTAATTTTTCATTTTATTTTTGGTAATACTTTGAATTTATTTCAAATATAGAGAAATACTTAAATGTTTCTAAAACATAAACCCAATTTCTATATAACAAGGAGAGTTTTTTCTAAAATGTCAGAGGGCAGAGTGATGGACCAGAATAATGGGTAATTCCAGCTATACCAGAGATAGGATACAAAGGTCTCAAAAAAAGACTTCTGATACATACTAGATAACATTCATCTTTCAGCACCCTGGCCCTGTCTGTTTGGGTTACCAAATAGTTTTATTCTATGAGATTATTTTATTGGAAGTTCCTTGATTCCTTTTGTTGACTGGAATCAGTGTATATGCACAACTTCGTTCTGCTTCTTTGAAGAAACAGTAAATGTTCATTAGGAACTCCAATTTTTCCTTTACAGAGATAAATCAGGGAGGGAATTCTCTAACTTATTGTTCAGTGCATCTGTTATAAAACTGATAGCACACATTTTTATGATGACTATTCCACGGTGTTTACTGAGACCCTTGAATGAATTAGAAGTCTCAGGATTCAGTTTTGCTTACATATATCTTTACATTATTACAGGACTGACATGAAATGGGCATTCAAGTATTACCCTGTATATTAAATTTAACAAGTTGTTACTCTGTCTAACTTCTTCATAGGTCCTTTTTATTCACAAGGCTTGGCATTGTCAGAAGTACCCAAGCAAAACCATAACAGACCTGAGTAAAAGGCCCTACCAGGTCTTCAATACTTTTCAAAAAATATCATAGTTTTTCCTGAATGTCCACATAATTTGATAAATACATGTGAGAACTTATTGGCAAGTAGAATTTCCCATTCAAATGACTAGATATGAATGTGGTTCATATTTAAATATTTGATTTATTTTCCACATAAACATAATGATTACAAATATCTATAGGAAAAACATGTTGAATCTAAAATGGAATAATGTATGGAATACATACTTTTAGTTTGCACTTTGAAGGTCATGCATGTACACATAGATGAAGGTATATGTTAAGTGCATTTTCAAATTCCCCAAATCTTCTTGGAAAGCTTTAATAGACCATGATCAACCACACATAAAGAGCTTGGATAAACTAAGGCAGCAATATAAGTATTGATACTGTGATGGTTAGCTTTAATTTTAAACTGAACCTAACCTATAATCACATGGGATCAGACCTTCAGAGTGCAGATTGTTTATATTGGATTGCCTGTGGGCATATCTGTGTGGGATCATCTTATTTAAATTGTTTTATGTGGGAAGATTCATCCTATGGTGGGCAGCTCCATTCCTGAGGCAGGGACTTCTAAACTGTATAAAACTATAGAAATTAACATCTGGAAAAAATGACTTAGCCTTTAAGAGACTGCACTGATTTTGAAAAAGACCATAGTTAGGTTCCAAGCACCAATGTTACGTGGTTTCCAACAACCTGTAGCTCCAATTCCAGGAGGATCTGTTATATCTGACCTCCACAGGAACCTGTACTCACATGTACATACAGATAAACAAGCATGTGTGCACACGCGTGCACGCATGCAGACACACATTTTAAAATGTTATCCTTTTTTTTAAAACAAAAATATGTGGGGAAGCATGTCATAAATTACTGAACTTCACTGCTCTCAGAGTGGACCCAAGTTTGGTTGCCAGCTCCCACATGGCTCAGAATCACCTGTAACTTCAGCCCCAGGGCATTGACTGCCCTACTCTGGTTTCTGTGGACTCTGTACACAGCCCTGCGTATAGAAACACACATATACTCATAACTAGAAATAATTATATATAATGAAAAGACTAAATAAGTTAATGTGGGCACACGCCACTGAGTGTTTAAACATGAGAGTATCATTTCTCTCTACTTTTGAGTCTGGATGACATGTGACTAGCTACAACAGGCACATGCCACTGTCACACAATGATGGGCTACATTCTGAACTGTCAGCTAAAAGACACCCTTTCCCATAAATTGTCTATGGTCAGGACATTTTAATCACAGAAAAAGAAATAAAACTAGAACTGATATTTAGGTAATGTGGAGCAAATCTGAGAAAATCCATAGAGCTATTTCCATCCTAATAAATATACTAAGAGGAGGCTTACCTGAGAACAACTGAAGCTGTCTCCTACACATTTCTCTAAGATAAGATAACAGAATATCTCATTGTATATCTCTATGTTTATCCTATCATGAAATTTAGACTGGAGGATTTACACCTCAGAGTACAACAATCAAGACAGAAGCAATAGTGACAATTCTTACAATTAAAAAGTAAAAAAGCTTTGGAACAGATGGGGAAAATGTAACAGTGACATAAATTCATTGGCATACCCACCCAATTTCTGACTGGATTCAAAGCGTGCTCCATGAGATAGAGCCCATGCCTCACACTATTAAAGGGGCTAGATAGGTCTTAAGATCGATGGAAAAACCCAATACTATTATTATACTAAATGGGCATATATTAAAGCCCAAATAACTTATTCCTATCCACATTGATCAGATCATCTTACAATTTTCAATAGAGAATTTTCTCCATATAGTAAATTGCAATTAAAGGTACCCCTAAAATGTTCAACATGGAGAAAATAAAGGTTTGTAAATGCTCAGCCCTAAACATGACATATGTACCATTCCCTTCTCAAGGCTCAGGGCTCTTCACTGAAGAAGAAGTAGAAAGATTATAGGAGCCAGAGGTGGTGGATGATTACAAGGAAACAGAGTTTTGCAGATGGAGCACAGTAGTTACACATATAAACTCACAACAATTGTGATAGCAAGCACATGACAGAAATTCAAGACAGACAAAACCTGAGCGTGGTTTGGTAAATACAATGTCCCATTTGTAGCTAACAGGCTATAACTAGTATTTAACTGCTGTGAGAGGAAACCTTAGTTTTCTTTAAGGGTGTAACTTTTTGGAGATTGCCTATGCTCCAAGAAAGGCACATCTTACAGGAATATTTAGACAATATAAATGACTCAACAAGTTGAAAAATGAAACAACATGAAGTTGGGTTGGTAAAGGAGTAAATATGGTCAAAGTATGTTCTATGAAATTCTCTAATAAGTAATTAAAGTATTATTTTAAAACAATCATACAGGCACTAAATGTGCCCGTAAAACATTTAATCAATTTTGTGGCTTTCATCCAATGGTAATGACTCATAACAAACTCTGTGTCTACAGATCTGTCACAGCCACATCACTGCAGTGGCTAAGAAAAAGCTTCTCAGAGCAGCAATTGAGACACAAACCTGTCTTCCCGCCATTAGAGAGGAAGAGGCAGAAAGGTCATGGGTTCAAGACCAGAAAACTTGAGGTCAATATGGACACTGTAATAAAACTATAACATTGTAATGTTAACTTGCTTAAACTTCTCCTATCTCTATACCAAACACCTTTTGTTTAAATGTATATAGTTCGTCTTCTAGTGTTTATATCATCCTACATGATAGATTTTCTTGAGTTTTATATGATGCCAAACATAGTGCCTTACATATTAGCAATGCATAAATACTTGTAAAATCATATAGTGTGGGTCTAGGCTAAGAGCACTGTCTGTTTCCAGAGGACCTGGGATCAATTACCAGAACACATATGGCAACTTTCAACCATCTGTAACTCCAGTTCTAGTCTAGGGAATCTAATGCCTTCTTCTGGACTCCATGGGTACAAGGCATATATGTGATAAACATAATACATATATACATATACATACACATACACACACACATATATATGTGTGAAACACCCATCCACATAAAATAACAATAAAGAACCCCCATCAAATAACATAAATGTCTTAAAGAATCATATAGTGAGTTTTGGAGTATACCATATACATACACATTTCCCCATAGAGTTTGGAATGTAAAGGGAAGTCATTTACATAAAGTACAGCAGATAAGCCTAGGGGATTCCCTGGCAATTTACTTACAGCCTCTAGGGCAAATGAGCAGAAAGGATTGAACTCTGGACAGTTTCTCAGACAAATAATAATTGGTCTGCACTTCACTGTGATTGCAACAATTATAATCCATCTGAGCTGCTTTGGTGTGAAGATTACCACAGTTCTTTCTTCTCATCTGTCCTCCGGCACTTGCTGGAAAAACTGATCAGGATGAAGATAGTGAATTCTTCATTCTAGTTCTTTCCATTCTTGCCTGGAGACAGAATTTGGACACAATTCTAGGTCACCTCATTCCATGTCATGCTCTTTGTCCTTTCCTTGGTGTTTCTTGCTGTTGATTGTTTGTGAAATGGGGTCACACTGACCCCATATTTGTCTGAGACTCATGATCTTCCTGCCTCTGCCTCCCAAGTGCTAGGGTTATAGGCATGTGCAACCATGATCAGTAAACTTTTTATAGTTTTACATTTTATGTGAGCAACAGTGAAACAATTGGAGATCATTGTTCACAGAAATCAGAACTCAAGCTTCAAGCTTCTAAGGGAATACTGTAGTGTTGAGGATTTGCCATGTGTATAATCATACTTTATATTTTTATGTTTTATTTCTGGATTCTGTAGGGAATTATGTCCAAACGTAAAAATGCGTTTTAAATATTTGCAGCTTCCTGGTTTGTGATCTTTTCTTCTTCTTCTTCTTCTTCTTCTTCTTCTTCTTCTTCTTCTTCTTCTTCTTCTTCTTCTTCTTCTTCTTCTTCTTCTTCTTCTTCCTCCTCCTCCTCCTCCTCCTCCTCCTCCTCCTCCTCCTCCTCCTCCTCCTCCTTCTTCTTCTTCTTCTTCTTCTTCTTCTTCTTCTTCTTCTTCTTCTTTCTTCTTCTTCTTCTTCTTCTTCTTCTTCTTCTTCTTCTTCTTCTTTCTTCTTCTTCTTCTTCTTCTTCTTCTTCTTCTTCTTCTTCTTCTTTCTTCTTCTTCTTCTTCTTCTTCTTCTTCTTCTTCTTCTTCTTCTTCTTCTTCTCCTTCTTCTTCTTTTTACTTTTTTTATTTTCTATATTCTTTGTTTACATTCCAAATGATTTCCCCCTTCCTGCTTCACCCCTACCCATAAGTCCCGTAAGCCCTCTTCCCTCCACCCATTCCCCAAACACCCCCTCCCACTTCTCTCTTCTGGTACTTCCCTACATTGCTGCATTGAAACTTCCCAGGACCAGGGCCCTCTCCTTCCTTCTTCTTGTGAATCATTTAATATGTGAATTGTGTCTTGGGTATTCAGAGTTTCTGGGCTAATATCCACTTATCAGTGACTGCATTCCATGTGTGTTCTTTTGTGATTGGGTTACCTCACTTAGGATGATATTTTCCAGTTCAAACCATTTGCCTTTAACAATGATTCTTTATCCTTAGGCCTGTTTTAGGAATACTAAAAACTCTATGCTATCCATACTCCAAATGTTAAGAGACTTGCAATCAGGGAGAAAGATAATATGAATGTTGTAAATGGTGACTTATATATACCAGGGTATCTGAAATCAGTGTATTTACTTATCATTATAGCCAATCATTTTACAATACTGTGGCTACTCCAAAAAAATAAATGCTCAAAGCACAACAGTAAAGGGAAAAGCCTTGTAAGTTATAAAAATAAGTTGGTTGTCTGTTTTTAGTTTTGCTTGCTTTATTGCCTACTTATTTGAAAGTTTCTTTATTTTTAATACAGGCAATCATGTAACCATCTAACATTGAAATTCCAGTCCATTACCTTCAAGTGCCATTTATAGATGCTTACCGGCATACTCAGCTTGGATCCATTGTTTTACTATTATTTGAAGTATTTCAACTTCAAAAGTTTTATCCTGATCCAATCTCTCCACCCAGCGAGACCCTGAACACCTGCACCATGGTCTAACCAGGTGAGTCCACCTGATCTTCCCCTCCATGTATGCCTCTCAACTCCCAGATACCAGGTCCTACATAAAATGCACCAGCCTAGTTTGGACATCACAGTCTGTTACTCCTAATCTCCAGTCCCCAGCAAGGAAACCACTATCTGCCAACAATCCACCACATTCCATATCCAACTTCTTTACAAACCCAGGTCCTGTGCCTGAGTCTAGCCCATTAAGTCTACCTGATCCTCCCCTCTACTCAACCTCCCAAACCTCTAGCTCTACTCCAAAACTCTAGGCTTTAACCAAAATGCACATACTTCATTCCTTTCTGGGCACACAAATCCACCATATTCCATTTCCCCTAAGCCATAGGCAACCTTCAGGCTCAATCTGGTCCACATATTCTATCTCAGTCTTATTCTGTCCTAGCCTATGGAATATCAAGGACACACACACACACACACACACACATATACAAATCTACAAGTTTTATAGAAATGTCCTCAAAAAAGGATTACCTAGAAGACCCCAGAACAAAGAGCAAACATAAAATTTATCAAAGAATTCAAGAAGTTTAAAGAACTCACAAAGAAACAACTTAATGAAACTGATAAGGACGAAGGAATGGAGAAGAAACACCTAAGCAATGCCAGTGGAAATATTCATATAAACATGACCAAAACAATAAAGATAATCCAGGATTTAGCATCATAGTCCAATAAGGAGAAAAAAACATTAAAGAGAATTCAAGCTGAAAGGAAGGTGAAATTGAAAAACTCAATAGTTCAACTAGGAAACTCAAGGGAAGCCTTATAAGTAAACTTGAATGCCAGGTCAATGGCACAGAACAGATATTTAACTAGATAACAAAAGAAAAAGTTTCCAAACAGAAAAATGACAAACCCATGAAGAAATAAGTAGCACACAGAACTGTAAGGGAGAAGACCAGAAAAGAAATCCCTTTAGCATGTGATAGTTAAAGACTAAGTATACAAAACAAAAGGAGAATATTAAAAGTTAAAGGCTAAAATAAACAAATAAAAAACAACCGTATAAGTTATATATAAAGAAAACCATATCAGATGGGATTTCCCCATGAAAACTTTGAAAGCAGAAAAATTTGGAGAGATCATGGCTGTCAACCTAGAGTACTATACACAGAAATACTTCCTGCCTTACTTGGAGGAGAAAGAAAACCTTTCCAGGATAAAGACAGCCTAAAACTTTTTAGATCAGGTAAAACAACACTAAACAACAACAAATAAAGCTGGAAGCAATCCCTTCAGTCCCTTACACTAAAGCACAGCCAAAATCAAAGAATGTACACTGCACTTCCTTAGGGAAGCCCACAGGGTCTTCACTAAGACACTTGTAACCAGGGACACGAAACAAATCTTCACAAATAAGAATGATAGAAACCATTATGTCCTGTTCAACAATAGTGAAATAAAACTAATCAACAGTCAATAGATCTCTAGTGAGTGTGCAAATTTGTAATTTTTAAACTCATTACTCAATGATAAATGGGTGAAAGAAGAAACCAAGTAAAACTTTAAAAATTCCTACAACTAAATGGTAATGAAGAGGCAATACAAGCAAGCCTCTGGGGCACATAAAAAGTCATCCTACTTGCGGTGGGGCAGCATACAGTAGTAAAAGCCTATATTAGAACATCAGAAGGAGCACAAATAAACGACCTAATGATGCAACTAGAAAATAAGCTGGCAAAACACGAACAAAATCAAACCCAAGTCCAAAAGAGAGCAAGAAACAAGAAAAATCAGAGTGGACACTTAAAAAGAAAACATAAACAACAACAATAAATCAACAATCAATAGATCTAAGAACTGGTTCTCTCAGGAGTTAAGATTGACAGAGCATTTGGTCAAATGAAGCAAAAGAAAGGGATGATCCAAATTAAGAGACTCAGGAATGAACATGGAAACATTAGAACAGACACCCAGGAAATGAAGATAATAAGGAAATATTTTTAAATATTATGCAGGTTTTAAAACCTGAATTCAATTAAGTTGGGAAAACAAAAGCAAATAAACAAGTTTCTGTATTCCTCTGAACCACCAAACATTAATCAAGAAGATAACAACAAATCTGTACCGAACAAGGAGAGATAATAAACAGTAATAAAAAGCCTTCCAACTTAAAAGAAAAAAGGGGAGGGGGCACAGGGTCAGATAAATTTACAGAATAATATCAAGGAAGCTCTACAGCCATAACATATTAAATTATTCAAAACATATACACCGAAGAAAGACTACCAAAC
Source organism: Apodemus sylvaticus (assembly GCF_947179515.1). Classification (NCBI taxonomy): domain Eukaryota; kingdom Metazoa; phylum Chordata; class Mammalia; order Rodentia; family Muridae; genus Apodemus; species Apodemus sylvaticus. The sequence continues at coordinate 19,607,138 of NC_067479.1, forward strand.
TGTTTATGATGCCAGTATTATTCTAATATCCAAATGAGGTAGACATAGCAACAACAAACAAGAAAATTACAGGCTAATATCCCTAATAAATATACATTCAAAACACTGAAGAAATAAACCTGCATATTGAATGAAAATATCCACCAAAAATGTATGCACCATGACCAAGTAAACTTAAGCATGAAATATGCAAGTCAATAAATATACTAATTTACATGAATAAATTTTAAAATGGAAATTACATAATCATCTCAATATAGGCAGAAAAAAATGTTTGATAAGAATCCAATATGCCTTTGTGGAAAAAGTGGTACAAAGTTTATAGGGAATATACTTCAATATAATAAAAGTTATATATGAGAAAACCACAACCTATGTCATCCTCAATGGGGAAAATCAATGGAGAAAAACTCAAGGGACCTCAACTAAAGTCAGTGATAGAATGGGCTCTATAATCCCTCTTCTTTTCCGTGTTGTGCTTGAAGAATTGACCGAAGTAATAAAGCAACAGAAAAAAAGTAAAGCGATGCAAGTAAGAAACAGACAAACTGTCCCAGTTTACAAACTGTATAAAAAGGGAAAAATTTACCAACAGAATTCTATAAATGATCAACAATTTCAGTACATTTGCACAATACAGAACTAGCATACAAAAGTCAATTGCTTTTCAATACACCACCAACAAACACACAAAGAAAGAGGTCATGGTAACAATCCATTCATGAATTCTCAAATTAAATATGATACCTATGAATAAACTTTACCAAGGAGATAAAAGTATAGGTACAGAAAACAAAAACCAAGCAAAATATAAAGAACACATAATTTTGTGGTCTGCAGGCCTAAATGATACAGCTGCAACACAACACCTGCACCTACACCTCAAGAACATCAGAGAAGAGAGGGCACAAAGATTGTTAAGAGCCAAAGGAAGTCTGCTATGAGATTATGTCTCCTAGAAATGTCAGGGAAAGAAGTGTTCCTACTGCCATTTGCACCAGGGGGCCAGGCAGCTCCACAGACTTCTGTGTACACCACACCAGGAAAGAGTGATCTCCCAGCAGCACTTTCACTTCTGAGCATAGAAGTGAGATCTCCACCTTCTCTCTGAAAGGGGAAAAGCTAGGAGCACATGAGTCATAGGTTGAGTGGAACAACTCAGACTGAAGTCTTCCAGCCAACATTTGCATCAGGGATCCAGGCAGCTCCATAGCCTTCTGTGCACAGATCCTGTCAGAAGAGAGTTGGTCTCCCAGGAGTATGGACACAGACTCACAGGCCCACAGGAGGGACAAACTCCATCCACAGACAGCAAGACCAACTAGCTCCAGAGATAACCAGATGGCAAAAGGCAAGCACAAGAAACCTACCAACAGAAACCAAGGCTACTTGGCAACATGAGACCCCAGTTCTCCCATCACAGCAAGTCCCGGATACCCCAACACACCGGAAAAGCAAGAGTTGGATTTAAAATCATAGCTTATGATGCTGATAGAGGACTTCAAAAATGACTTAAATAACTCCCTTAAAGAAATACAAGAGAACAAGGTCAATAGGTAAAAGCCCATAAAAAGAAAACACAAAAACCCCTTAAATAAATACAAAAAAAAACCCCACAAACAATCAAGTGAAAGAACTGAACAAAACCATCCAGGATCTAGAAGTAGAAGTAGAAACAATAAAGAAATCACAAAGTGAGACATCTCTGGAGATAGAAAACCTTGGAAAGAATTGGAGTTATAGATGCAAGCATCAACAACAGAATACAAGAGATAGAAGAAAGAATCTCAGGTGCTGAAGATACCATAAATAACATTGACTAACAGTCAAGGAAAATGCAAAATGCATAAAGCTTGTAACCCAAAACATCCAGAAAATCCAGGACACAATGAGAAGACCAAATCTAAGGATTATAGGTATAGAAGAGAGCAAAGATTTACAACCTAAAGGGCCAGTAAATATCTTTAGCAAAACTATAGAAAACTTCTCTAACCTAAAGAAAGAGATGCCCATGAATATACAAGAAGCCTTCAGAACTCCAAACAGACTGGACCAGACCAGAAAGCCCTCCCATCACATAATAATCAAAACACCAAATGCACTAAACAAAGAAAGACTATTAAAAGTAGTAAGGGAAAAATGGCAAGTAACTTATAAAGGCAGACCTACTAGAATTACACCAGACTTCTCATCAGAGACGGTGAAAGCTAGAAGATCCTGGGAAGATCTCGTACAGACCCTAAGGGAACACAAATGCCATCCAAGACTATTATACCCAGCAAAACTCTCAGTCACTGTAGATAGAGAAACCAATATATTCCATGATAAAAACAAAATTACACAATATCTGTCCACAAATTCAGCCCTAAAAAGGATAATAGATAGAAAACACCAAAATGAGGAGGGAAACTACACCCTAGAAAAAGCAAGAAAGCAATCTTCCAACAAATCCAAAAGAAGATAACCATACAAACATAAAAATAACATCAAAAATAACAGGAAGCAACAATCACTATTCCTTAATATCTCTTAACATCAAAAGACTCGATTCCCCAATAAAAAGACATAGACTAACAGAAATATTTTTCATGAAAATCTTCAGTTTTATCAGAAAATATTTGTAATTTCTTTCAATTAATTCAGTAATGTTCTTTTATGTCTACCATTTTATATGCATTATTTTTCACAATAATCTTCAATTTTAACATGTTTTTCTATATATTTCTTCTATTTTATCAGAAATGTTTTCCATGTAAATCTCTGCTTTTATCACAAAATGTTTTTAATTCCACCTTCAATTAATTTTAAAAAGTTTTTGTCTACCATTTTATCTGTATAATTTTCCGTGAAATAGTCAATTTTAACGTGTTTATCTATATATTTCTTGAATTTTATCAGAAATATTTTCCATGTAAATCTTCAACTTTATCCAAAAATGTTTATAATTCCACTTTCAATGAACTTAGGAATACTTTTATGCCTACCATTATTACATCTAAATAAAATTTTCCATGATAATCTTCAATTTAACATGTTTTACTACATTTTTATCAGAAATACTTTTCATGTAAATCTTAAATTCTATCATAAAATATTTCTACTTTATTTTTCAATTAATTTAGCAATGTTTTTTTATCTCTGCCACTTTACTCTTCTATTTTCCATGAAAGTTGTCAATTTAACATGTTTTTCTATGTATCTCTTCTATTTCTCTTCTCAGAAATATTTTCCATGTAAATCTTCAATTTTATCATAAAATGTTTTACTTTCTTTTTTAATAAAAGAACATAGTTTTCAAGAAGAAAAAGAAAAGAAATGTCAGGGAAAGTACAGTCATGAAGTCTCAACAACACAACATGTCTATCTAAACAAGACCTAAGCAAGGACAACAGCAGACACACTGACATGGAAAGAGGAAATCTCAAAGGGCCCTGTCCCTACACAAGGAACAACAGGAAACTAAGAAATGCTGAAATCAGGATAAATAGTCTTCTCCATGGAAGAGCTTCCCCAAATGGTTATCCAATAGCATATGATAAGCCCTGAAATCATGCACATACAGTATGTAGTGTATACACATAGAATGTAACTATATACATACTAAGCAGGTTGTATCAGCATTAGTATACTTAGGCTGTATATTAAATATAATATTTATGTGTAATTTATATGTATAGTCACAAAAGCCTAATTTAAAGAGAACACTTAAGAATAAACCTAAGGTAAAAGAATATCACAGAAAACCAAAACCTATGTATATTAAATATCAATTATAACATGTCATACATTAAATATGAGCACATTTTATATATTATACAATATTATAAATATATATCTGTTGCAAGATTTTCCATGTCCAATTGTATTAGGGCTGTGGAAGGCTGTGATTGGACAGAAAAGGGAGGCAGAACTAAGAGCTTGAGCATCTAAAAGATCACAGGAGAAGAAGGAAGGAACCAAAATGGAGTCCAACATGGTGTTATCAAAAGGTTAGAATATTTTGGATAAAGCTTTTATCATAACCAATTGGCTCTCAAGATACTTTATTGGCATCTTGTAATTGTGACTTTAAAAGAAACATAAATCTAATTAGCTAACTAATCAAGCCTTAAGAGTCATGTTTCCACTGGGTATTTGAGGTGAGAGGGGGCAGACCGTGGGACGTGTGGACAAGAGAGTGAGATGAACTTGCAGGACCCCACTAGAGATATAGCCAGGCAGGTAGAACTGCCAGAGAGCTGGGGTCTCTCAGAGCGAGATCCCTCCAGTACATGGTGCTGTGCCATAGCGGGGCAGGAGAACTGGTCAGTTGGTCATTTTAATATTGCCCGCAACATATATCATATATTACATTGTATGTATATATACATGTATGTTACAATATATGTATATGTTATATAATGACATAATATACATTTGGGGACTGAAGAGATGGCTCAGTCATTAAATGCTAACAGCCAAAAACAATATACATTTTGTATTTTATATATTAAAAACCCTAAATATTATATATATTATATATGTAATTAACAATTAAGGAGGGCGGCGGCAGCGGCGGCGGCGGCAGTGCAGCAGTGGCTGGTCCAGCTGAAGGGCCATCAGCAGTGGAACCAAGGCGACACAGGGTACAGTTAGGCCCTGCGCCCACGACCACTGACCTTTGCTGACCAGCCGGGCGGCAAGCAGCTGCAATTGTGTGGCACCTTTCGCTGCACGGAAGCCACTTCAGAACTTGGCCTCCCGCCAGTCAGGAGAGACTCATCTCCATCTTGGTTTCGGACTCAAGAGACATCAGACAGACTGAGGTACATAAACATAATCCGAGGCCAACACCACGGGGGTCTGAGCCCGATGGGCATTGGCCTGCACCCAGGCCCTGGGCTGTTCGGGGGGGGCCATTGGGGCGCCAACCCAGCCAGGAGGTTTTTTTGCCCAGGTCTGCGCGCGCGCTGCCATTTTGCCTGCAGGACGACAGAGAGCTCTGGGGGGAAGAGCCGTAACGGGCATAGCCTGAGGCTAACAAAGCGGGGGTCTAGGCCCCAAAAGGCACAAGACTGACCCCAAGAACTGGGCGGCTTGGTGGGCCATCTGTGAGTCAACCCGCCCAGGAGGTTGTTAGCAGAGCAGACTCTCCCAGCGCTTTCAGGGAGCACGGGCACGCATGCCCACCATCCTGGTCACCAGGCAGACCCAATTAACAGTCATAGCCCTAGGGTAACTTTGCTCAGACCCTAGCCTCCCAGGCTTTTGCCTGGACTCAGGGCCTGGGCGGCCAGGCTAACCTTGTGTGCGCCAGCCTGGTTGAGAGATCGGCTGCCCAGCGGAGTGAGCGGAACACAGGGGAGGTCACAGCAGCATACACCATCGGCGCTCCCTGGCTGTGCACACGGGCTCCATCTGGTCCACAGACACAATCTGGGGCAAGGCCTCAGGCGGAAGCCCTCAGCTCAACTCTCTCTGCTTCTGGATCCAGATCAGCCTGGGTGGCCACACCACATCTCCAGGTCCTGCAAGAGGCTAGCAGGGCTTTCGGGCGGCCAGCTGGGAGAAGTCAGTGTGCTCCAGTGAATCCAGCAGGCCCCAGCTGGAGCCTTCAGGTGCCTGTTTCGGGATCTGAACAGCCTGGGCAGCAGCACCCTGACTACAGGCACTGCAGGGGGTAAGCTGTGCACCAGAGGCCAACGGGGAAGGGACAGCTTGCACTGGTGAGTCCAGCACTGACAAGACCAAGTAACAACAGTGAGAACTAGATGGCAAAAGGCAAACGTAGGAACGTCACTAACAGAAATCAAGGCAATATGGCAACATCTGATCCCAATTCTCCTCTACCAGCATGTCCTGGATACCCCATCACACCAGTAAAACAAGATTTGGATTTAAAATCACTGGTCATGATGCTGGTACAGGAACACATGAAGGACATACTTAAAGAAATTCAGGAGAAAATGGATCAAAAGTTAGAAGCCCTAGCAAGGAAAACACAAAAATCATTGAAAGAAATCCAGGAGAATACAAAAGCCAACAAGGAGGAAACGCAAAAAAACACTTAAAGAAATACAGGAGAACTTTGGTCAACAGGCTGAGGTCATGAAAGAGGAAACACAAAAATCTCTTAAAGAATTACAGGAAAGCACAAACTAGCAAGTGAAGGAGCTAAGTAAAACCATCCAGGATCTAAAATCAGAAGTAGAAACAACTAAGAAAACTCAAAGGGAGACAGCTTTGGAGATAGAAAGCCTTGGGAAGAAATCAGGGGACAGGGATGCAAATATCAACAACAGAATACAAGAGATAGAAGAAAGAATCTCAGATGCTGAAGACTCCATTGAAACCATGGACTCAACAGTTAAAGAAAATGCAAAATGCAAAAAGCTTGTAACCCAAAATATCCAGGAAATCCAGGACACAATGAGAAGACCAAACCTAAGGATTATAGGCATAGATGAGAGTGAAGATTTACAACTTAAAGGGCCAGCAAATATCTTCAATAAAATTATGGAAGAAAACTTCCCTAACCTAAAGAGAGAGATGCCCATGAATATACAAGAAGCCTACAGAACTCCAAACAGACTGGACCAGAACAGAAATACTTCCCGTCACATAATAATCAAAACACCAAATGCTCTAAACAAAGAAAGAATATTAAAGGCAGTAAGAGAAAAAGGCCAAGTAACATATAAAGGAAGACCTATCAGAATCACAGCAAACTTTTCACCTGAGACTAGGAAGGCTAGAAGGTCCTGGGCAGATCTCATGCAGACTCTAAGAGAACACAAATGCCAACCAAAACTACTATATCCAGCAAAACTCTCAATCACCATAGATGGAGAAACTAAGATATTTCATGACAAAACCAAGGTTACCCAATATCTATCCACAAACCCAGCCCTAAAAAGGATAATAGGAGGACAACACCAATACAAGGAGGGTAACTTCACCCTGGAAAAAGAAAGATAGTAACCTTTCATCAAACCCAAAAGAAGTTAAGCAATCAAATTTAAAAGATAACGTCAAAAATGATAGGAAGTAACAATCACTATTCCTTAATATCTCTTAACATCAATGGACTTAATGCCCCAATAAAAAGACACAGACTAACTGACTGGATACATAAACAGGATCCTACATTTTGCTGCTTACAGGAAACACACCTCAGGGTCAAAGACAAACACTACCTTAGAGTAAAAGGCTGGAAGACAATTTTACAAGCAAATGGTCTCAGGAAACAAGCTGGAGTAGCCATTTTAATATCAGATAAAATTGACTTTCAACCCAAAGTCATCAAAAGAGACCCTGAGGGACACTTCTTGCTGGTCAAAGGAAAAATACAACAAGAAGAACTCTCAATCCTGAACATCTATGCTCCAAATGCAAGGGTACCCTCTTTCGTAAAAGAAACTTCATTAAAGCTCAAAGCACACATTGCACCTAACACAATAATTGTGGGTGACTTCAACACTGCACTTTCCTCAATGGACCGATCAGGAAAACAGAAACTAAACAGGGACACAATGAAACTAATTGAAGCTTTGGACCAATTAGATTTAACAGATATATATAGAACATTCTATCCTAAAACAAAAGAATATACCTTTTTCTCAGCACCTCATGGTACCTTCTCCAAAATCGACCATATAATTGGTCACAAGACAGACCTCAACAAATATAAGAAGATCGAACTAATCCCATGCCTCCTATCTGATCACTATGGAGTAAAAGTGGTCTTCAATAGCATCAGAAACAACAGAAAACCCACATACACATGGAAACTGAACAATACTCTACTCAATGATACCTTGGTCAAGGAAGAAATAAAGAAAGAAATTAAAGACTTTTTAGAACTTAATGAAAATGAAGACACAACATACCCAAATCTATGGGACACAATGAAAGCAGTGCTAAGAAGAAAACTCATAGCCCTGAGTGCCTCCAAAAAGAAAATGGAGAGAGCATACACTAACAGCTTAATGACACACCTGAAAGCCCTAGAACAAAAAGAAGCTATTTCGCCCAGGAGGAGTAGAAGGCAGGAAATCATCAAACTCAGGGCCGAAATCAATCAAGTAGAAACAAAGAGAACCATACAAAAAATCAACAATACCAGGAGCTGGTTCTTTGAGAAAATCAACAAGATAGATAAACCCTTAGCCAGAATGACCAAAGGGCACAGAGAAAGTATCCAAATTAACAAAATTAGAAATGAAAAGGGAGATATAACAATGGAAACTGAGGAAATCCAAAAAATCATCAGATCCTACTACAAGAGCCTATACTCAACACAACTGGAGAATCTGGAGGAAATGGACAATTTCCTTGACAGATACCAAATACCAAAATTAAATCAGGACCAACTAGACCATCTAAACAGTCCCATAATGCCTAAAGAAATAGAAGGAGTCATAGAAAGTCTTCCAACCAAAAAAAGCACAGGACCAGATGGCTTCAGTGCAGAATTCTACCAGACCTTCAAAGAAGAATTAACACCAATACTCTTCAAACTATTCCACAAAATAGAAACAGAAGGAACACTACCCAATTCCTTCTACGAAGCCACAATTACGCTGATACCAAAGCCACAAAAAGATCCAACAAAGAAAGAGAACTTCAGACCAATTTCCCTTATGAACATCGATGCAAAAATACTCAATAAAATTCTTGCCAACCGAATCCAAAAACACATCAAAACGATCATCCACCATGATCAAGTAGGCTTTATCCCGGGAATGCCGGGTTGGTATAATATACGGAAATCCATCAATACAATCCACTACATAAACAAACTCAAAGAACAAAACCACATGGTCATTTCATTGGATGCTGAAAAAGCATTTGACAAAATTCAGCATCCTTTCTTGCTTAAAGTCTTGGAGAGAACAGGAATTCAAGGCCCATACCTAAACATAGTAAAAGCAATATACAGCAAACCGGTAGCCAGCATCAAACTAAATGGAGAGAAACTTGAAGCAATCCCACTGAAATCAGGGACCAGACAAGGCTGCCCCCTTTCTCCTTATCTTTTCAATATTGTACTTGAGGTACTAGCTCAGGCAATTCGACAACATAAGGAGGTCAAAGGGATACAAATTGGAAAGGAAGAAGTCAAACTATCACTATTTGCAGACGACATGATCGTCTACCTAAGTGACCCAAAGAACTCCACTAGAGAGCTCCTACAGCTGATAAACAACTTCAGCAAAGTGGCAGGTTATAAAATCAACTCAAGCAAATCAGTGGCCTTCCTATACTCAAAGGATAAGCAGGCTGAGAAAGAAATTAGGGAAATGACCCCCCTCACAATAGCCACAAACAGTATAAAGTATCTTGGGGTGACTCTTACCAAACATGTGAAAGATCTGTATGACAAGAACTTCAAGACTCTGAAGAAGGAAATGGAAGAAGACCTCAAAAAATGGGAAAACCTCCCATGCTCATGGATCGGTAGAATCAATATAGTTAAAATGGCCATTTTGCCAAAAGTAATCTACAGATTCAATGCAATACCCATCAAAATCCCAACTCAATTCTTCACAGAGTTAGAAAGAGCAATTATCAAATTCATCTGGAACAACAAAAGACCCAGGATAGCTAAAACTATTCTCAGCAACAAAAGAAAATCTGGGGGAATCAGTATCCCTGACCTCAAGCAATACTACAGAGCAATAGTGTTTTTTGTTTTTTTTGTTTTTTTTGTTTTTTTTTTAATTCGATATAATTTATTTACATTTCAAATGACTTCCCCTTTTCTAGAACCCCCACTCCCCGAAAGTCCCGCAAACCCCCTTCTCTTCCCCTGTCCTCCCACCCACCCCTTCCCACTTCCCCGTTCTGGTTTTGCTGAATACTGTTTCACTGAGTCTTTCCAGAACCAGGGGCCACTCCTCCTTTCTTCTTGTACCTCATTTGATGTGTGGATTATGTTTTGGGTATTCCAGTTTTCTAGGTTAATATCCACTTATTAGTGAGTGCATACCATGATTCACCTTTTGAGTCTGGGTTACCTCACTTAGTATGATATTCTCTAGCTCCATCCATTTGCCTAAGAATTTCATGAATTCATTGTTTCTAATGGCTGAATAGTACTCCATTGTGTAGATATACCACATTTTTTGCATCCACTCTTCTGTTGAGGGATACCTGGGTTCTTTCCAGCATCTGGCAATTACAAATAGGGCTGCTATGAACATAGTAGAACATGTATCCTTATTACATGGTGGGGAGTCTTCTGGGTATATGCCCAGGAGTGGTATAGCAGGATCTTCTGGAAGTAAGGTGCCCAGTTTTCGGAGGAACCGCCAGACTGATTTCCAGAGTGGTTGTACCAATTTGCAACCCCACCAGCAGTGGAGGAGTGTTCCTCTTTCTCCACACCCTCTCCAACACCTGCTGTCTCCTGAATTTTTAATCTTAGCCATTCTGACTGGTGTAAGATGAAATCTTAGGGTTGTTTTGATTTGCATTTCCCTAATGACTAATGAAGTTGAGCATTTTTTAAGATGTTTCTCCGCCATCTGAAGTTCTTCAGGTGAGAATTCTTTGTTTAACTCTATACCCCATTTTTTAATAGGGTTGTTTGGTTTTCTGGAGTCTAACTTCTTGAGTTCTTTATATATATTGGATATTAGCCCTCTATCTGATGTAGGATTGGTGAAGATCTTTTCCCAATTTGTTGGTTGCCGATTTGTCCTCTTGATGGTGTCCTTTGCCTTACAGAAACTTTGTAATTTTATGAGGTCCCATTTGTCAATTCTTGCTCTTAGAGCATACGCTATTGGTGTTCTGTTCAGAAACATTCTCCCTGTACCGATGTCCTCAAGGGTCATCCCCAATTTCTTTTCTATTAGCTTCAGAGTGTCTGGCTTTATGTGGAGGTCCTTGATCCATTTGGATTTGAGCTTAGTACAAGGAGACAAGGATGGATCAATTCACATTCTTCTGCATGCTGACCTCCAGTTGAACCAGCACCATTTGTTGAAAAGGCTATCTTTTTTCCATTGGATGTTTTCAGCCCCTTTGTCGAGGATCAAGTGGCCATAGGTGTGTGGGTTCATTTCTGGATCTTCAATCCTGTTCCATTGATCCTCCTGCCTGTCACTGTACCAATACCATGCAGTTTTTAACACTATTGCTCTGTAGTATTGCTTGAGGTCAGGGATACTGATTCCCCCAGATTTCCTTTTGTTGCTGAGAATAGTTTTAGCTATCCTGGGTTTTTTGTTGTTCCAGATGAATTTGATAATTGCTCTTTCTAACTCTGTGAAGAATTGAGTTGGGATTTTGATGGGTATTGCATTGAATCTGTATAGTGCTTTTGGCAAAATGGCCATTTTAACTATATTGATTCTACCGATCCATGAGCATGGGAGGTTTTCCATTTTTTGAGGTCTTCTTCCATTTCCTTCTTCAGAGTCTTGAAGTTCTTGTCATACAGATCTTTCACATGTTTGGTAAGAGTCACCCCAAGATACTTTATACTGTTTGTGGCTATTGTGAAGGGGGTCATTTCCCTAATTTCTTTCTCAGCCTGCTTATCCTTTGAGTATAGGAAGGCCACTGATTTGCTTGAGTTGATTTTATAACCTGCCACTTTGCTGAAGTTGTTTATCAGCTGTAGGAGCTCTCTAGTGGAGTTCTTTGGGTCACTTAGGTAGACGATCATGTCGTCTGCAAATAGTGATAGTTTGACTTCTTCCGTTCCAATTTGTATCCCTTTGACCTCCTTATGTTGTCGAATTGCCTGAGCTAGTACCTCAAGTACAATATTGAAAAGATAAGGAGAAAGGGGGCAGCCTTGTCTGGTCCCTGATTTCAGTGGGATTGCTTCAAGTTTCTCTCCATTTAGTTTGATGCTGGCTACCGGTTTGCTGTATATTGCTTTTACTATGTTTAGGTATGGGCCTTGAATTCCTGTTCTCTCCAAGACTTTAAGCATGAAGGGATGCTGAATTTTGTCAAATGCTTTTTCAGCATCCAATGAAATGACCATGTGATTTTGTTCTTTGAGTTTGTTTATGTAGTGGATTGTATTGATGGATTTCCGTATATTGAACCAACACTGCATTCCCGGGATAAAGCCTACTTGATCATGGTGGATGATCGTTTTGATGTGTTTTTGGATTCGGTTGGCAAGAATTTTATTGAGTATTTTTGCATCGATGTTCATAAGGGAAATTGGTCTGAAGTTCTCTTTCTTTGTTGGATCTTTTTGTGGCTTTGGTATCAGCGTAATTGTGGCTTCGTAGAAGGAATTGGGTAGTGTTCCTTCTGTTTCTATTTTGTGGAATAGTTTGAAGAGTATTGGTGTTAATTCTTCTTTGAAGGTCTGGTAGAATTCTGCACTGAAGCCATCTGGTCCTGTGCTTTTTTTGGTTGGAAGACTTTCTATGACTCCTTCTATTTCTTTAGGCATTATGGGACTGTTTAGATGGTCTAGTTGGTCCTGATTTAATTTTGGTATTTGGTATCTGTCAAGGAAATTGTCCATTTCCTCCAGATTCTCCAGTTGTGTTGAGTATAGGCTCTTGTAGTAGGATCTGATGATTTTTTGGATTTCCTCAGTTTCCATTGTTATATCTCCCTTTTCATTTCTAATTTTGTTAATTTGGATACTTTCTCTGTGCCCTTTGGTCATTCTGGCTAAGGGTTTATCTATCTTGTTGATTTTCTCAAAGAACCAGCTCCTGGTATTGTTGATTTTTTGTATGGTTCTCTTTGTTTCTACTTGATTGATTTCGGCCCTGAGTTTGATGATTTCCTGCCTTCTACTCCTCCTGGGCGAAATAGCTTCTTTTTGTTCCAGGGCTTTCAGGTGTGTCATTAAGCTGGTAATGTATGCTCTCTCCATTTTCTTTTTGGAGGCACTCAGGGCTATGAGTTTTCCTCTTAGCACTGCTTTCATTGTGTCCCATAGATTTGGGTATGTTGTGTTTTCATTTTCATTGTGTTCTAAAAAGTCTTTAATTTCTTTCTTTATTTCTTCCTTGACCAAGGTATCATTGAGTAGAGTATTGTTCAGTTTCCACGTGTATGTGGGCTTTCTGTTGTTTCTGTTGCTATTGAAGACCACTTTTACTCCATAGTGATCAGATAGGAGGCATGGGATTAGTTCGATCTTCTTATATTTGTTGAGGTCTGTCTTGTGACCAATTATATGGTCGATTTTGGAGAAGGTACCATGAGGTGCTGAGAAAAAGGTATATTCTTTTGTTTTAGGATAGAATGTTCTATATATATCTGTTAAATCTAATTGGTCCAAAGCTTCAGTTAGTTTCATTGTGTCCCTGTTTAGCTTCTGTTTTCCTGATCGGTCCATTGAGGAAAGTGCAGTGTTGAAGTCACCCACAATTATTGTGTTAGGTGCAATGTGTGCTTTTAGTTTTAATAAAGTTTCTTTTACGAAAGAGGGTGCCCTTGCATTTGGTGCATAGATGTTCAGGATTGACAGTTCTTCTTTTTGTATTTTTCCTTTGACCAGCAAGAAGTGTCCCTCAGGGTCTCTTTTGATGACTTTGGGTTGAAAGTCAATTTTATCTGATATTAAAATGGCTACTCCAGCTTGTTTCCTGAGACCATTTGCTTGTAAAATTGTCTTCCAGCCTTTTACTCTAAGGTAGTGTTTGTCTTTGACCCTGAGGTGTGTTTCCTGTAAGCAGCAAAATGTAGGGTCCTGTTTACGTATCCATTCAGTTAGTCTGTGTCTTTTTATTGGGGCATTAAGTCCATTGATGTTAAGAGATATTAAGGAATAGTGATTGTTACTTCCTATCATTTTTGACGTTATTTTTTAAATTTGAATGCTTAACTTCTTTTGGGTTTGATGAAAGGTTACTATCTTGCTTTTTCCAGGGTGAAGTTTCCCTCCTTGTATTGGTGGTGTCCTCCTATTATCCTTTTTAGGGCCGGGTTTGTGGATAGATATTGGGTAAACTTGGTTTTGTCATGAAATATCTTAGTTTCTCCATCTATGGTGATTGAGAGTTTTGCTGGATATAGTAGTTTTGGTTGGCATTTGTGTTCTCTTAGAGTCTGCATGAGATCTGCCCAGGACCTTCTAGCCTTCATAGTCTCAGGTGAAAAGTCTGCTGTGATTCTGATAGGTCTTCCTTTATATGTTACTTGGCCTTTTTCTCTTACTGCCTTTAGTATTCTTTCTTTGTTTAGAACATTTGGTGTTTTGATTATTATGTGACGGGAAGTATTTCTGTTCTGGTCCAGTCTGTTTGGAGTTCTGTAGGCTTCTTGTATATTCATGGGCATCTCTCTCTTTAGGTTAGGGAAGTTTTCTTCCATAATTTTATTGAAGATGTTTGCTGGCCCTTTAAGTTGTAAATCTTCACTCTCATCTATGCCTATAATCCTTAGGTTTGGTCTTCTCATTGTGTCCTGGATTTCCTGGATATTTTGGGTTACAAGCTTTTTGCATTTTGCATTTTCTTTAACTGTTGAGTCCATGGTTTCTATGGAGTCTTCAGCATCTGAGATTCTTTCTTCTATCTCTTGTATTCTGTTGTTGATATTTGCATCCCTGTCCCCTGATTTCTTCCCAAGGCTTTCTATCTCCAAAGTTGTCTCCCTTTGAGTTTTCTTAGTTGTTTCTACTTCTGATTTTAGATCCTGGATGGTTTTGCTTAGCTCCTTCACTTGCATGTTTGTGTTTTCCTGTAATTCTTTAAGAGATTTTTGTGTTTCGTCTTTCATGACCTCAGCCTGTTGACCAAAGTTCTCCTGTATTTCTTTAAGAGATTTTTGTGTTTCGTCTTTCATGACCTCAGCCTGTTGACCAAAGTTCTCCTGTATTTCTTTAAGTGTTTTTTGCATTTCCTCCTTGTTGGCTTTTGTATTCTCCTGGATTTCTTTCAATAATTTTTGTGTTTCACTTGCAAGGGCTTCTAACTTTTGATCCATTTTCTCCTGCATTTCTTTATGTATGACCTTCATGTGTTCCTGTACCAGCATCATGACCAGTGATTTTAAATCCAAATCTTGTTTTACTGGTGTGATGGGGTATCCAGGACATGTTGGTAGAGGAGAATTGGGTTCAGATGTTGCCATATTGCCTTGATTTCTGTTAGTGACGTTCCTGCGTTTGCCTTTGCCATCTAGTTCTCACTGGTGTTAGTTTATCTTGTCAGTGCTGGACTCACCAGTGCAAGCTGCCCCTTCCTAGTTGGCCTCTGGTGCACAGCTTACCTCCTGCACTGCTTGTAGACAGTGTGCTGCTGCCCAGGCTGTTCCGATCCCAAAGCAGGCACCCGAAGGCTCCTGCTGGGGCCCGCTGGATTCACTGGAGCACACTGACTTCTCCCAGCTGGCCGCCCGGAAGCCCAGCTAGCCACTTGCAGGACTTGGAGATATAATGCTGCCGCCCAGACTGATCTGGATCCGGAAGCGGAGAGAGTAGAGCTAAGGGCTTCTGCCTGAGGCCTTGCCCCAGATTGTGTCTGTGGAGCAGATGGAGCCCGTGTGCACTCCCAGGGAGTGCCGATGGTGTATGCTACTGTGACCTCCCCTGTGTTCTGCTCACTCCGCTGGGCAGCCGATCCGCCAACCGGGCTGTTGCACACAAGGTTAGCCTGGCTGCCCAGTCCCTGAGTCCAGGCAAAAGCCTGGGAGGCCAAGGTCCGAGCAAAGTTCCCCTAGGGCTATGACTGTTAATTGGGTCTGCCAGGTGACTAGGATGGCGGGCATGCGCGCCCACGCTCCCTGAAAGCGCCGGGAGAGTCTGCTTTGCTAACAATCACCTGGGCGGGTTGACTCACAGATGGCCCACCAAGCCGCCCAGTTCTTGGGGTCAGTCCTGTGCCTTTTGGGGCCTGGACCACCGCTTTGTTAGCCTTAGGCTATGCCTGTTACAGGTCTGCCCGCCTGAGCTCTCTGTCGTCCTGCAGGCAAAATGGCGGCGGCGCGCTCGCAGGCCTGGGCAAAAAACCTCCTGGCTGGGTTGGCACCCCGATGGCCCCCCGACCCGCCCAGGGCCTGGGTGCAGGCCAACGCCCGTCGGGCTCAGACCACCGCGGTGTTGGCCTCGGATTATGTTTGTGTACCTCAGTCTGTCCGATCCCTGGAGTGCGGAACCAAGATGGATGCACCTCTCCTGACTGGTGGGAGGCCGAGTTCTGAAGTGGCCTCCGTGCAGGAAAGGCGCCGCACAACTGCAGCTGCTTGCAGAGCAATAGTGTAAAAAACTGCATGGTATTGGTACAGTGACAGGCAGGAGGATCAATGGAACAGGATTGAAGATCCAGAAATGAACCCACACACCTATGGCCACTTGATCCTCGACAAAGAGGCTGAAAACATCCAATGGAAAAAAAAATAGCCTTTTCAACAAATGGTGCTGGTTCAACTGGAGGTCGGCATGCAGAAGAATGTGAATTGATCCATCCTTGTCTCCTTGTACTAAGCTCAAATCCAAATGGATCAAGAACCTCCACATAAAGCCAGACACTCTAAAGCTAATAGAAAAGAAACTGGGGAAGACCCTTGAGGACATCAGTACAGGGAGAAAGTTTCTGAACAGAACACCAATAGCGTATGCTCTAAGAGCAAGAATTGACAAATGGGACCTCATAAAATTACAAAGTTTCTGTAAGGCAAAGGACACCATCAAGAGGACAAATCGGCAACCAACAAATTGGGAAAAGATCTTCACCAATCCTACATCAGATAGAGGGCTAATATCCAATATATATAAAAAAACTCAAGAAGTTAGACTCCAGAAAACCGAACAACCCTATTAAAAAATGGGGTACAGAGTTAAACAAGGAATTCTCACCTGAAGAAATTCGGATGGCAGGGAAGCATCTTAAAAAATGGTCAACTTCATTAATCATTAGGGAAATGCAAATCAAAACAACCCTAAGATTTCATCTTACACCAGTCAGAATGGCTAAGATTAAAAATTCAGGAGACAGCAGGTGTTGGAGAGGGTGTGGAGAAAGAGGAACACTCCTCCACTGCTGGTGGGGTTGCAAATTGGTACAACCACTCTGGAAATCAGTCTGGCGGTTCCTCAGAAAACTGGGCACCTCACTTCCAGAAGATCCTGCTATACCACTCCTGGGCATATACCCAGAGGATTCCCCACCATGTAATAAGGATACATGCTCTACTATGTTCATAGCAGCCCTATTTATAATTGCCAGATGCTGGAAAGAACCCAGGTATCCCTCAACAGAAGAGTGGATGCAAAAAAATGTGGTATATCTACACAATGGAGTACTATTCAGCCATTAGAAACAATGAATTCATGAAATTCTTAGGCAAATGGATGGAGCTAGAGAATATCATGCTAAGTGAGGTAACCCAGACTCAAAAGGTGAATCATGGTATGCACTCACTAATAAGTGGTTATTAACCTAGAAAACTGGAATACCCAAAACATAATCCACACATCAAATGAGGTACAAGAAGAAAGGAGGAGTGGCCCCTGGTTCTGGAAAGACTCAGTGAAACAGTATTCGGCAAAACCAGAACGGGGAAGTGGGAAGGGGTGGGTTGGAGGACAGGGGAAGAGAAGGGGACTTACGGGACTTTCGGTGAGTGGGTGTGCTAGAAAAGGGGAAATCATTTGAAATGTAAATAAATTATATCGAATAAAAAAAATTAAAAAAAAACAATTAAGGAAAAATGTCTATTGATAAAAAAGAAAACAAGAGGGAGGAACATGGGAAGGGTTAGAGAGATAAAAGAAAAGGAGAAAATGATGTAATTATATTTCAACTTTAAATAAGTTCATCAAAAATCCTTTATCCTTACTCCAAGAATATATTTGTAGAATATATAATGAAAAAATATATAAATATACAGGAGATAAATTTCATTTTGACTGATATGTCCATTGATACACCTTAAATATTATTACAAAATTTTAACATGATGGATGATGTGTCAAAGATTCACTTCTCATTATAAAAGTGCTACTGTAAAATGATTGAATAAATATCGTGTTCTCTCTGTGCTTCACAATGCTCTTTCTTATCTTGAAGCTATTGTATCATTCTCTGTCTCAGCTGATAAAGCCCTTGCCCAACAGTTTCCAGAGGATACTTTCCTGAGACCAGCACCAGCAACCACTCCCAGTTCCTTTCTCTGTGGCGGATGATGCTGGAACAGACTGCAGGCCCAGAAGAGGCTCAGAGAGAGAGCATGTAGCACTGCCCTGCTCTGAACTTTCCTGTGAGACAGAAAGCAATTGAGCGTCTCCAAGGCTTTATTGAGAGGTTTTATAAGTCTAGACAAAAACCTACGCAGGAACTGCTTACAGGCCTGTAACTGGAACAAAGCGTATACAGCGTGTGCCCTATGAGGGCCAGTAACTCCAGAGGACCTCCTAATCTGCAGAGATCGTTTATTTGTTTGTAACTTCATTTTGCTTTCAAATGCATTCAGTCATGATTAAAGTTCACTAAATCTAAGAGCTTCAGCATGGGAGCTGGTAAAACCTTTAAAAAGATTAGTACCATTAACTCCATTTTTATATTTATTCCATTTGTAATGCAATGCCCTATAATGATAACTTTTTATATTTTTTCTTTTATTTGACCAAAAAAATTAAAATAATTTGGTCATCTGTTACACAGAAATAATACTTTAAATATTATGCATATATTTAGAATATTTATTTCAACAAAATAATCTACAATAATCAAGATGTGTTTGTAGATAACTACCATTATTATTATTATTATTATTATTACTATTATTATTACCATTCATATCTGTGCTAAATCAGTCTTTAGCAAAGTTGAATGCAATTCTTTTGGCCATATTTCTAATCAAAACAATACTATTGGTACTAGTTATGCTTGAATAAGTTATCATCAGTTATCATAAGTTAAATGGTGAGCTTTTATAATAAGATATACACATAACAGATATCAACCAAAGATAGGTAGAAAATAATGATTCAATATAAGATCATAACATTGGGGATATGGAACCTGAAGAGGTCACCTCCTATAGCGAGGCAGCAACCCTGGTGTAGTGATAGGAACACCAACCCACCCACGAAACTTTTGACCCAAAATTTATGGAATTTTACAATGCAGGGATGGAGGATGGAGCAGAGACTGTGGGAAAGACCCATCCAATTACTCCAAATTGAGCCTCATCCCATGGGCAAGCACCAATGCCTAGTATTAATGATTCTCTGTTATGCTTGGAGACAAGAGTCTAGCATGGCTGTTCTTTGAGAGGCTCCATCCAGCAGCTGACTCAGACAGATGCAGACACCCACAGCCAAACACTGGGTGGAGCTTGGGGACTCGTATGCAAGAATAGAAGAGAGGATTGCAGGCCCCAAAGGAGATAGGAAATCCACAAGAAACCCAAGAGTCAACTAACCAGGACCTTAGAGGCTCTCAGAGACTGAACCACCAACCAAAGAGCCTGCACGGCCTGGACCTAGGCTTCCTGGCACATATTTAGCAGATGGGCAGTGTGGTCTTCATGACGGTCCTGAGCAACAGGTGCAAGGGCTACCCCGAAGCTGTTGCCTGTCCATGAGATATGTTCTTCAAGTTGGGCTGCCTTGTCTGGCCTCAGTGGGAGAAGATGCACCTAACCTCACTGACTTGATGCACCAGGGCAGGGGGGATACCCAGGAGGGCCCCATCTGTTCAGAGTAGAAAGGGATGTGTGAAAGATAGTAAAAGGGGGTGACAGGGGTGTGTGAGAGGGATGTAAAGTGAATAAGTTAAAAAATCATCAAATTATCTTGGAATAATAAGTCAGCATCTAAAATTTCTAAAGGCAGAACTGGTTTCCAAACTCTCCTTAAGCATCTCCTTCAATTATCTTGCTTCTCATAATATTAAATTTGTTCCTTTAGAGGGCAGATAAATCATAATCTTCTCTGTTACTAGTCCAATTCGGCCTTTATTGTAAAGTAAAGGAAAACCTACTGTTGACCTTCAGATATTCCATCTTGGTCTAATAAATTATAAACCAAGACAAATGCACATTTACTAACCAAAAATGCATGCCTAATATGTATAATACATAGTAGAAGAATAGGTGACAGATGGGCATTGTACATATTGATATATTATCATAATTAATAATTATGTCCTTGAGAGACTAAGTAAGCAACAATAAAGGATAAAATACTTTAAAAGCTAGGGATCGCTAGCTTGGTGAGTAGTCTTGGTAAGTGTCTTATTTGATAACTCTGGGGTACATGAAAAGAAAATGAAAAGTTGAGCCAATAATTCTCAAAGCTCAAAAGGCAATTTTAGGTGAGTCGTCAAATATTTTGCGAGTTCTGTTAAATTATGAGTACACAATATTTTTATGAAAGCAACGAAGGGTAAGGAGAGGCGCCTCTTAAACAACTGGGGAAAACAGTCCTACTCCTTCTCCAGTCGTGACTGCCACCTGATATCTGAAGTCACATCGTGTCCCTTCTACCCTAAACCTACTAAATGTTTACATCACAGTCTGAAAAGATTCTCTCAGCTGCCTCAAAAGTCCATTAAAACTGTTCTTCCTTCTTGATCCTGTGAGTGGATCTAGAATTTCCCCTCACCAGCTCTCCCTCCGACATGCTTCTCACTTCACTGTCCTTTAGACATTCTAGGAGATTTTCTACCTGCTGCTCTGCTGTACTTGCTGGTTTGGTATCAACACAAGCAAGAGTCATCAAAGAGCAGGGAGTTGGGAAAATGCCTCCATAAGATCCAGCTGTAAGGCATTTCCTTAATTAATGATCAAGGCGGGGATGGCCCAGCCCCTTGTTCATGGTGCCATCCCTGGGCTTTTGGTCCTGAGGTTAGATAAGAAAGCAGAGTGAGTAAGCCATGGCGAAAGAGCCGTAAGCAGCATTCTTCCATGGCTTCTGCATAAGCAGCTGATGCCAGGTCCCTGCCCTGTCCTTCACTGGTGATGAACTGTGATGTAGAAGGGTGACCTGAATACATCCATTGGTCATACTGTTTCATCACAGCAGCTATAATCCTAACTAAGACACCGGCCTACCTAGAATTCTCCTCAGACATTTCACGGTCCTTTCCTTATCTTCATTAACTCTAAAACAGAAACCTTTCTTCTATGTTTCCATTTCCAGCCTTCTCCAACCCATCTACATTATTTGCTTCTATGTCTTAGCTACTGCATACTCACTTACTTTTAAGCACAGGAATACAGATAGAATCATTAACAATTAAATTGGGGGTTCACTGAAATGATTTTAAGCCAACAAGGCTGAAAAATGAAGTTAGGAGATGCCTAAAATGTATTGGATTCTCACTACCTGAAACAGCCTGTGAGTAATGCAACCTGAAGCTGGTGAAGGGTTGCATTCACTTCACAGGGCAATGACTTCAGGTGATGGTTGGCAAGTTTTTAGGGATCCAATGCTTATTTCAACAGGCAATGGAATGTATGGTGTTTGGAGTCAGAAGAACAAAGTTCAAAGATTAGTGCTGGCACAGCATTGCTACAATGTTGTGAAAGGTCATGAAGTAATCCATGAGATGCTAATAATAGATACTTAAGTATATGAAAGGTCAGAGAACTTGCTTCTTTGGTTTCCTATATTTATGAAAGAGAAATAATAGAATTTTATCATATTCATTTATTAGTGAGAAAGTATATATACATATATATATATATATACATAAGCACTACAAGAGAAAAAGCTGAAGTCAAAGTTCTCCTGGACTAATCATTTCCCTAAAACCAAACTTTTGGAAACCAAGCTTTTAGCACATGGCCTTTGGGGGACATTCTGGGTCTCATCCTTAAAATTGCATAAATAATCTGTTGTAGTTAGATATATTAACATGTTAATGTTCATAATTTTAATCATAGTATAATTGTGAAAGTACTATAAACAGGAAGCAGTGGTAGTAGTAGTATTTATTGAAGAGCACCTTGTATTGAGCACTAAACTAAAAATTTTGCAGCACTATCTTTAAATAATTACCCCAATCACAGAGAAATTATTATTATCAGTCCAATTTTGCAGATGAGGAAGGTGAAGGGGTATGTCTGGACTTTATATATCTAAGAAATGTTTAGTGGCAAGAACTAATGTTTGTCGACTAGTACCATACACACTCATATTCACATTGTTGCTCTAAACTTATAGCCATGTGTACTTTACATACATCTATTTGTTTATAGATTTTAAAGGTACATAATAATTACATGCTATGATTCAAAACCATCCAAAACATTAATTTCTTCACACATTAAAAAATACCACTATGAGTTGATTCTAAAAAATATAGTCAGGAGTATTTATATAAATTCAAATTATTGATATATAAAAAGAAAAGGCATTAAAGAGATGATTTATCAGTTAAGAGCATTTTTGCTCTTGCAGACAATTGAGATTAGATTCTGGTATCCACACAATGGCTCATAGCTATCCATAACTACAATTCTAGAAAATCTGATGCCATTTCCTGACTTCTCAACAAACACAGTGATATATATATATATATATATACCCATACAGTAAAAATAAATAAATCTAAATAAAAAGAAGTCACTCCTCAAAAGTATTTATAAATTTTATTGCAGGATGTGTTTCTAAGGAGTTTGCAGATTAAACTTCTCTATAATTCTGGTCCATTACAAAGCCCAAAGTTTCACTGGCTCTCTCTCCCACCAGAGGTCAAAGCACAAGCTACAGGTAAAGTCCCTGGGCACTGAGAAAAACGCCATCTCTCCCAAAGAACCACAAATGTGTACACACAAATCCCTTCCTAGATTTAGAGTAGCTGGTCTGTCAATGTAAGTGAGTTTTCTACTACCACAGTCTTGACAGAATGGGTGAGGAAGAGATTCATCATCCAAGCCCTGGAAATTACAGATTGTTGTCACTAGGGAATCAAAGACAGGCCAATGAAACATGATCATGAAAATCAACTGTGGTGAACCAGTGAGTTTATTACATTATTTACAGGTTCACCAGTGTAGTGGCTATTCCTGGTTGTCAACTCAACTGTATCTGGAATGAATTAGAATCCAAAATTGGAAGGCCCACTGGTGATCCTAATCTGGAGGCTGGGAGACACAAGTTTCTCACCTGGATCTTGGCATGGAGATCTTGAGGCATAGGGGCTATGAATCCCAGAAGATTAAGACAGGGAGATCTCTGAGTTCAAGGTTATGTGGGACAAAGCAAGTCCCAGATCCTGGTGTGGTGGAACACACCTTTAATCCAGGCCATACCTTCTGCTGGAGACCTACATAAGGACATTGGAAGAATGAAGATACACTCTCTCTTCTTTGGCTCCTTCCCTTGTGGGACTGAGCAACTGATAGATCCTTGGACTTCCATTTACAGCTGCTGCTGACCCTTGTTTGGAGTTGAACTACAGACTGTAAATCATCAACAAATTCCCTTACTATATAGAGACAACCCATACGTTCGGTGACTCTAGAGAACCCTGACTAATACAGTTGGTGAGCAGTAGCACAGTGACTCCAAGCCAGCTGTGTCATGGAAAAATTCACTCTAGTATGGGTAATGACTCAAAGAAGCTATGTCTCTGGAGCTATCTGGTCAAACTGCAGGCAGTTCCACCATAGAATCTCCTCTACCCCTGAGTTTGTGATTACTTACATAGCCTCAGTAAGGGTACTGTGAATCTTACAATTTCTTGAATTTCCAAAGTTTTATAATTTTCATAAACTGTGTGAGCCTTTAGTTTTCACTAGCTTTCTGAGTTTGAAGCTTTTTCTTCCTAGAAGGAAATATTTGATTTTGAAAGAAAAAAATCCATACAACAGATAGATAAAATAAATGCATGAATATGTGGCATAAATTATATATATATAATTTATATCACACAATGCTACATGCCATTAAAATATATTTACTAACAGTATTTCAAATCTGGGAATATTATATTTGAAAATTAATCCATAATGCATATGTGTATATATTCAAATATGTATAGATATGCACATAGGGATTAAAAGGAGAATAAAGAAATGTATCAAAACATCATTAGGAGTCAAAAAAACAAAACCATGAAATTGGCTATCCTAGAAATTTCAGGGAAGCTATACCCACAAAGTATCATCAATATGACTGTTTAAGACCCGAACAATGACTATGCCAGTAGACGTGCTAACATGGAAGGGGAACATAGCTTGGAGCCCCAACCCTAGGAAAAGAATCACAGAGAGGAAAGAAATGCTGAGCGCAGGAGAAAGAGTCTGCCTCAGGAAAGAACACGCCAAATGGTTCTTCAGTACCAAATGGTCAGCTCTGAAATCATACACACAAGGGACATTATACACACTGAGCTGATTATATTTTTATATTGAGGAATATGTATATACATACCCAATGGAATGTATATAATGGTAAATGGTGCTTCTTTTCTAATAGAATTTCTTCTCTTAATGAAGCTCACTTGAAACATCTAGAATAAATTAGATTTTCTTAAAGACCCTAGGATGTCAGAGTACTCAATTCTCAAAAAACTTGTAAGGCAAGACAAAGGTTATAGTGTGTGTGTGTGTGTGTGTGTGTGTGTGTGTGTGTGCACTAAATAGAGAGGGGCAGAGACAGTCAGAGACAGAGAGACAGAGGGAGAGGGAGAGAGAGAAAAGGAAGCACTTGGTTCCATGGAAGAAGAAGAAGGGATTAAGGTAATGGGGCTAAAAGTGACTAAGACTTATTTTGTGTAGGTATGAAGCTGTGTCAAGGAATTTTTTAAGTCTTTAAAATGGGCTGAAGGGATACTGATGTTACTTGGTGAACTCAAGATAGACCAGTCAGTCCAGGCAATGAGTAACTTACAACAGTGGTGCAAGGATAGGCTATTGGGAGGGAGCAGGGATTTGGTAATCATGCTGGTGATGTATGATCATCACGTCAACAACAGAAAAAGAGTGTAGGGGGAGAGAAGATAATTGTCCTGGTTGCATCATAAAGACAGGAAATGCAGGGCAGGGGAGCCTAAGAGAATTCATCTATTAATTTAGGATAGTTATAGAAAAGCAAAAATCTTCTACATTGACTTTAACATAATCAATGCAAAAAAAAGCGTGGCTATGTTTTACTTTGGCTCTATTAAAAACAAAAATCAAGAAGCAGGTTGATTAAACCAAAACAAAAATTAAAGTTTTGTTGCTTAAACCAAAACAAATATTTGTCATCTTGCAGATCTGAAGACCAATCAGTAAAAATCAGGCTAATTTAGCAGGATAGGCCTGTGCTCCTTCTTATGGACTAAAGGGAAGATTATATTTCCTAGCATTTACAACTTCTGGCTGACATTGCTCAGCTTAGAGCCCCTTGTTCTACCTTGAAAAGCCACTGTGTCATGCCTCAAATCTCTCTGATCCTGATCTTATGCTCCGCTCTTCAATTTGCCATGATTTTGACAAAAGGCTGCCTGGATAATCCAGGATAATCTCTGTATTTCAAGTTCATTAATCATGACAGGAAAGTCTCTCTTAGCGTATAAGGTAACAAAAGTATAGAAGCCATCCTTTTCAATCCACCTCAATGACTAAAGAGAAAGCCTAAAATCCAATTATGCAGTATACAAATTACAAAGCTAGTTAAATGCCTAATTTGCCAAACCACCATGCCAAGTATCAAGAAGAGATGGTTGTTGAAAAGGCAAGTTGAAAATGGATAAGGAACATGGTCTCCTAGTCCCAGCCTACCCATCCTTGCAAGTAGCATCCCTGTCCTCCTCTGGTCTAAGGAAATTGCTTTTCTTTTGTTAAAACCTTTCATTAGTTTTGGCCAGACAAAGTCCTATTTAAACATTAATTTGATTTTGTTTATGTGTTGGTGGGGTGTACACCTTTGTGTGTATATGCACACGCATGTAAATAGAGCTATCCAGCCAGATGGCTGTGCAAGAGTGGAATATGCTAGGAACCAAAGGCCATTCTTCTCCAAAAGCAGCAAGCCCTCTGAAACCATGAGCCATTCCCCCAGTTCCCAAGCCTCCTCTTAGGTGAAGACATCACCCATGTTTACTCAAGTTCTACCTTTTCTCACTGACTTAGTCATTGTTGGATTGCTATGAAGAGATGTCAGGACCAAGGCAACTGATAAAAAGAAAGCACTTAACTGGAGGTTGGCTTACAGTTCCAGAGATGTGTCCATTATCACCGCGTGGTCCGGAACATGATGTTTAAGCAGTCAGGCAGGAATACTGTTGGAGAATTAACTGAGAGACACATCCTGATGCACAGACAGCAGTTAGAAAGAGAGATGGGCCTTGCATGGACTCTTGAAACCTCAAAGTTCACCCCCCCCCCAGTGACAAACATGCTCCAGAAACGCCATGAACACTCCAACAAGGACATACCTCCTAATCCTGCCAAACAGTTCCACATTCTGGTGACTAAGAATTCAAACGCATGAGCTGATGTGGCCATTCTTTTCAAACCACCACATTGCCTTCAGTTCTATTAAAAGATCCAGACCTCAGACTATGCTAGAGGGTGAAAGGATTCCTCATCTATTCTACCCAGGAAAAGGCAGTACCTAAATCAAAAGACCTACAAGGCTTTGCAACACATACCCATGAAGATACGAGGAGTGCATAGGTGATGGATTCTGATGGGGATGCATCAAATACAATGAAGTACGTGGCCATAACTGCTTAACCTTAGCCAAACGTTTTCTCATTGTGGTTCAGGACTTAACAACAGGTGTTTTGGGTTGTTTTGTTTTCTTTTGTTTTGTTTTTGTTTGAAGAAAGCAAACTTGATTAATTGACATGCATAGTCAATAATGGCCTCTATTTAAGGAACTCCGCTAGGAAGTTATATTTGTTCAGGAGGAAATAAAATCGCTTAAGAGGACTGCACATTGAAGCCAATCAGTTCTCAGAAATGCACTCAGCAACCATCAATGCTATCCATTGAGATTTTAAGGACACTCATTTCAGTCACTGGGAAATATATAGATGTGAGGAAACTACAGTCAACTTCAAAAGCTGGTGATGGTAACCAACAATGGTGCTACAAAATTGACATCACTGATTATAGATGGCTTATGAATCATTTTTCTGCATATTTGTAAGACTATAATCTGCCATGCATATTTTAACCAGAAGACAAGTGAATTAACTGAGGAAATTCAAGTACTATCAAGAGAAAACAATTACCAGAGACATATTTTCCCAAAGGGTAAAGGTTACTTCTAAGTGCACAAATGTGAGGAAACTTCAGACTGTGACCAGCGGGTACCAGGAAGTGCCATGTTGTACTTGCGGAGACACCTCTTCAGATGTCAACTCCTCCATCAACACAAAGGCAATGCCGTTCTCCAGGATCTTAAGTGATTACATAGTGGGCACTAATTTTTTTAATTTATTGATATATTTATTTACATTTCAAATGATTTCCCCTTTTCTGGACTCCCACTCCCCGAAAGTCCCATCAGTCCCCTTCCCTCCCCCTGTTTTCCTACCCAACCCTTCCCACTTCCCTGTTCTGATTTTGTTCTATACTGCTTCACTGAGTCTTTCCAGAACCAGGGGCCACTCCTCCGTTCTTCTTGTATCTCATTTGATGTGTGGATTATGTTTTGGGTATTCCAGTTTTCTAGGTTAATATCCACTTATTAGTGAGTGCATACCATGATTCATCTTTTGAGTCAGGGTTACCTCACTTAGTATGATGTTCTCCAGCTCCATCCATTTGCCTAAGAATTTCATGAATTCATTGTTTCTAATGGCTGAATAGTACTCCATTGTGTATATATACCACATTTTTTGCATCCACTCTTCTGTTGAGGGATACCTGGGTTCTTTTCAACTTCTGGCAATTATAAATAGGGGTGCTATGAACATAGTAGAACATGTATCCTTATTACATGCTGGGGAATCTTTTGGGTATATGCCCGGGAGTGGTATAGCAGGATCTTCTGGAAGTGAGGTGGGTGGGCACTAATTTTATACATTGTCTTCAATGAAGAAGTTTCCCTCACTGCAGCTCACTGGTGCTAGTTGACCTACTAAAACAAAATAAGATAATATACTAACCAGGGAAACATACTTGTACTGATTCTGAATTTGTTGGAAAAAGAAGCAGACAAGGTTTGCTCTGGCACGGCAAGGTAAAGATACTATGGAGAACTAAACATAAGCCCTTACCATCCTAAGAAAAATTGTGTAACTTCAGCCTTGAAGCGGGAGTAAGCAATTGACTGCAAATGTTCCAACAGTTGGATTCTAATAGCTTGAAAAAAACCAGAAAATTATTTCATAGCATGTACTTTAGTAGGTCCCAGTTGAAGAAAATGTGCCTGAAACATTTGCCCATCTCTTCCCTTTACACTGCTTACCGTAAGTTATTGGGTAATAAGAATAGGAAGCTAGGGTTGGCAGCCTGAAGGCAGAATTCCCAGAATATAATCTGAAAATGGACGGATTCCATGCAGTCATAACAATAAAACTAAAGAGACTGTTTCCCAAATGTCATAATTTCCTGAAAAAAGAAATTATTGTGATACATATAGTTTATGTTATATATTAACTACAAAATATATGGAAAGGTTATATTACTAACTTGTACAAGGGAGAGAAAAAATGTTCTGAAGTTATTTTTTAATATTTGTTTTATTCTGAAAGGATATTGGACAAATATGTCTTACCAGTTTAGAGTGATATATGGTTCCACCTCTTCTGTTTCTACATATGAGGGAAAATTGGACGCCCCCAAACAGAAATATCATTGTTGCAATAGTATTAAAAAGAGAAGTGAATGTCTCTCTGTAGAGTGAGTCCTTGGGACACTTTATGCAGGGATGAGTGGTAAGAGCATTTGTGTAGTTATCCTAAATGTCAATATGATGTTGCTCTGTATGATTTTTCTAAGCTGATGAAGTTCAAAGATTACCAAGAAGAAACCAAGGTAGAAAGGTTGGAGACTGATCACTCACCCTCCCAGTACAGATGGCAAAGGGGGCATCTAACAGCGAAGCTCACTGCAGTGCTGATACACTTGGCATAACATGGCCTGTGATGCTTTTTCTCCTATAGAGTTTAGGTAATCTGCAAAGGAAACTTTTCTACTAAGAAAAGCCCTCATTAAAATTTTGTTAGGGCCTGAATCAGAGGCTGAAGGAAGCACAGAGACAAGCAAAACAGGATACAGCAAACCCTCCTGGCAAGAAGAATGCTCTGGAGGTGACAGCAAGTCCGAAGGGCTTACAATAACCATTTCACTCTTGCCATTACTTTGTCCTGGTGACTAAGGAAGCAGCTTAAGCTGTTACAGATGGCTTCATGCTTAGCCTGGAGAGATCATCTTACTCAGAAAACAGGGCTTGCCAGAAACCCTTCCGTTTGCCAGCTTGAAACTTGCACATAATGAGACTTGATACATCTACAAGTTGGAACTCTACAATTTCAAATCACTGAAAAGCCCCAAGCACATACTTAAAACCTATTCTTTCTCCATGGAGATGCAACTTCTCAGTAGCATAATTCTATGAAGGGAAGAGTGTGTGCCCTGCCAACCTCCAGTAAAATGGTCTAAGAAAAAGAGTATGAATAAAGGTGCTCTCTCTGCTCCTCAGTCACAAACTCCTTTCATGCTAAAAGAAAATAAATTGTAGCCTTTAAGAGAGTCAGATGGACTAGAAAGCCCCCAGACTATCTGGAACATCTTAGCACAAACAGAAACAAACCACTACTCTAATTTGTGCTGAACAAAGTTAATAACTAACATTTGGTTCAGGTAATCCTTCTTTAATACAGAAGAAAATATCAGAGGGCAAATAAAGTAATAGAAATAATTTTATTCTTTTAGAAATTACAAATGAATAATGAATACAGTGCAAATTTCTGCAAATCTACAAATAAACGATCTATGCTTTCAAATGTGAAAGAGATCAATGCAATGGGCTTTAGCACTGGGACTGATCTCTGGGTTACATGTACAGGACAATCCTTCCAAAGAAGCATATAAGAACAAAAGGCTTTCTCCTCTACTCCGGTGCACTTAACACATAAGGGCACTAGGCAATTTGTCTGAAAAATCTAAACTTGGAAATCTGTGAAAACAGAGATTTGACAGTAGTAGCAGGAATGACAGGAGTAACAGAAATAAAACCCAAATATATTTGTGAGCAAAAGAATGGAGAGTGGGAGGAAAGGAAGGAAGGAAGGAAGGAAGGAAGGAAGGGAGGGAGGGAGGGAGGGAGGGAGGGAGGGAGGGAGGGAGGGAGGGAGGGAGGAAGGGAGGGAGGGAGGGAGGGAGGAAGGGAGGAAGGGAGGGAGGGAGGAAGGGAGGAAGGGAGGGAGGGAGGAAGGAAGGAGATGGTAACAGAGAGACTCTGCATTCAACTGAAAATATCTATAGATAATATATTTCTCTGATTAAGTGTCTCCATTCTCAGGGAGAATTTAGCAATATATTTTTTTAAAAAAACAAGCTGCCCATAATTCTAGAAATTGTTTGAAAATATGAGTCCTCCCTAATGAAAATTACACAATTGGAACTGCCTGTTTTCACTGACACCTCTGAATCATGGCAGCACAAGGGAGGAAACACTGATCAACTAGGCAAAGTGCAGAGGCGGAATTAAGTTCAGATGAACCACGTAATTTAGGATGAGTAGAGAAAATTAGGGAACAGATGGTAATAAAAGAGAAAATAAAGACTGAACTGTTAAAAAACTGTTTTAACAACTGAACTTTGCATAATCTTCAAACATCAGAAAAGGCAAAGAAATAAACACAACTGTAACTTCTTAGCCTTGGCTTTCTCTGCAGCACCAGTTTTCCAGTTCTATTTCTTGCATACTCATCAAGCAAATCGGATTAGTTCCCGCCTCCTCATCGGTCATGCTTCTTCCACCAGATTGGGTCACTGTCAAAGGCAGGCAACGCTGTTTGGCCCCGGGCCTAATGGTGTAGAGTTTTTATTGTAAAGTTAAACTCCAAGGCAGTAGTGATGGGATCTGTTCCCACACACTTGGCAGGTGAGATGACTCTAGGGCCAGGTCCATTGGGTAACTGCCTGGGGAGGTGATGTTCCACTGGGATTCAGGGGAAAAGCCATGTAAGAATGAAAAATAGGCTTCACTAGGTCTGTCCTCTGTTCAGATATGTCTAAGGCACGTTGCACGGATGTGGAATCATGTGGGTGGGGAGGATTCATTCAGGTGGTTGACATTCTGGGTCCTGGCCCAAAGCCCATCTCTTTTTATTCTTTAATATGATTGGTATCTGCCCTCGTTTCTGAAGGTCATATCCACGGAAGGAATGTGAAATCAGGAGGAAAGAGCTCTGAAAGAACAGGTAAGACTGCTGCTTGAGGAAAGGCCTCAGATGTTTATGTAAACTTGCAAGCACAGCTGTGTCTGCTGAGCACTATCCCACATGCAGTAACCAGGGTCCGGTGTTAGAGGGGTTGGGATTTATTTCTTCTTCCAGAGAGGATCTCCTGGGGACTCTAAATGGTAAAAGCAGTGAACTTCCATATGGGTTAGGGAAGGCCAGAAGAAAATCTCTGCATATGAATTTTTTGCTTTTTGGCCACGAGCCCCTCACCTTGCTTTGAACTCTGCTTCCTCTCATTTGCCTGCTGAATCTGGACACCATGAGCAATAAGGGATCTGAGGTAGGAGTCCACCTGCAGGTTCTTGAGGCCTCTTTGAAATATGTGTAAGCAATCCACTCTGTCGCTGCTCAGTCCATTAGATAAACCCTCATCTCTGAACCATGTTTTAAAAAGTTAGAGACAAACAGAAGGAAAACTTGGGTTAATATGCATGAGCTGACCGCAGAATGTCTGAAGACATTCTGTAAATATTGAGAATACACTAATTGTCACCCACCACAGTGTGCTTTCAGACAGACTGACTAAAAGGTTTCATCACCTAAAATGTGCCTTTTCTTCTTGGCCTCAGGTGGATGAGTAAAAGCTATTGCAGGAACAGACAGGAAATCTGTAATGATTATTTTAGGGTACATAGCAGAAACACTCAAAGAAAGAGCAGCTTAGATACTGACAAGCAATACCCAGGAGACACGCATCGGGGGAGGTGCACTCTGGGGAAGCGTGGAAGCTCCCGTGTGTCGGGCCGATGGTTTCTCCTCTTTTTCTGACCACTGTTCCATGTTATTGATACCCCAGTTCATTTGGATATCAAGTAAGGCCTTATGATAGCATTCTCTCTCCCCCCCCTCTCTCTCTCTCTCACTCACACACACACACACACACACACACACACACGTATCTGTGTGATTATAAGATCATAGTCTTTTATGCTTCATCACCTCTGTATACTTCTCATTCCTCCACCCATGACGCTTTTCTCTCCTCCCCTGAATTCCTCTTTCTCCGCTCATCCCACTTGTATGTAATCTATATTTTACCTGAACAAAGGAGACACACAATACTTGTGTTTCTGAATCAGGCTTATGCTATTTTACAAGACGATCTCTAATTCCATCTGCTTTCTTATGATAGCCTTCATTACATTCTTCCTTATTCCCAGAAGAAACATTATTATGTGATTGATGTTTGATCTATTTGTCTACTGAGTACCTAAATCTTGTTTCATACCTTGGCTATCGGGAAAAGTACATTTTTCTTTTTTTTTAATTTTTAATTTTTTTATTCGATATAATTTATTTACATTTCAAATGATTTCCCTTTTTCTAGTCCCCGACTCCCCGAAAGTCCCGTAAGGCCCCTTCTCTTCCCCTGTCCTCCCACCCACCCCTTCCCACTTCCCCGTTCTGGTTTTGCCGAATACTGTTTCACTGAGTCTTTCCAGAACCAGGGGCCACTCCTCCTTTCTTCTTGTACCTCATTTGATGTGTGGATTATGTTTTGGGTATTCCAGTTTTCTAGGTTAATAACCACTTATTAGTGAGTGCATAACATGATTCACCTTTTGAGTCTGGGTTACCTCACTTACATGATGTTCTCTAGCTCCATCCATTTGCCTAAGAATTTCATGAATTCATTGTTTCTAATGGCTGAATAGTACTCCATTGTGTAGATATACCACATTTTTTGCATCCACTCTTCTGTTGAGGGATACCAGGGTTCTTTCCAGCATCTGGCAATTATAAATAGGGCTGCTATGAACATAGTAGAGCATGTATCCTTATTACATGGTGGGGAATCCTCTGGGTATATGCCCAGGACTGGTATAGCAGGATCTTCTGGAAGTGAGGTGCCCAGTTTTCAGAGGAACCGCCAGACTGATTTCCAGAGTGGTTGTACCAATTTGCAACTCCACCAGCAGTGGAGGAGTGTTCCTCTTTCTCTACACCCTCTCCAACACCTGCTGTCTCCTGACTTTTTAATCTTAGCCATTCTGACTGGTGTAAGATGAAATCTTAGGGTTGTTTTGATTTGCATTTCCCTAATGATTAATGAACTTGAGCATTTCTTAGGATGCTTCTCCGCCATCCGAATTTCTTCAGGTGAGAATTCCTTGTTTAAATCTGTTCCCCATTTTTTAATAGGGTTGTTCGGTTTTCTGGAGTCTAACTTCTTGAGTTCTTTATATATATTGGATATTAGCCCTCTATCTGATGTAGGATTGGTGAAGATCTTTTCCCAATTTGTTGGTTGCTGATTTGTCCTCTTGATGGTGTCCTTTGCCTTACAGAAACTTTGTAATTTTATGAGGTCCCATTTGTCAATTCTTGCTCTTAGAGCATACGCTATTGGTGTTCTGTTCAGAAACTTTCTCCCTGTACCGATGTCCTCAAGGGTCTTCCCCAGTTTCTTTTCTATTAGCTTCAGAGTGTCTGGCTTTATGTGGAGGTCCTTGATCCATTTGGATTTGAGCTTAGTACAAGGAGACAAGGATGGATCAATTCGCATTCTTCTGCATGCTGACCTCCAGTTGAACCAGCACCATTTGTTGAAAAGGCTATCTTTTTTCCATTGGATGTTTTCAGCCTCTTTGTCGAGGATCAAGTGGCCATAGGTGTGTGGGTTCATTTCTGGATCTTCAATCCTGTTCCATTGATCCTCCTGCCTGTCACTGTACCAATACCATGCAGTTTTTAACACTATTGCTCTGTAGTATTGCTTGAGGTCAGGGATATTGATTCACCCAGATTTTCTTTTGTTGCTGAGAATAGTTTTAGCTATCCTGGGTTTTTTATTGTTCTAGATGAATTTGATAATTGCTCTTTCTAACTCTGTGAAGAATTGAGTTGGGATTTTGATGGGTATTGCATTGAATCTGTATATTGCTTTTGGCAAAATGGCCATTTTAACTATATTGATTCTACCGATCCATGAGCATGGGAGGTTTTCCCATTTTTTGAGGTCTTCTTCCATTTCCTTCTTCAAGACTTGAAGTTCTTGTCATACAGATCTTTCACATGTTTGGTAAGAGTCACCCCAAGATACTTTATACTGTTTGTGGCTATTGTGAAGGGGGTCATTTCCCTAATTTCTTTCTCAGCCTGCTTATCCTTTGAGTATAGGAAGGCCACTGATTTGCTTGAGTTGATTTTATAACCTGCCACTTTGCTGAAGTTGTTTATCAGCTGTAGGAGCTCTCTAGTGGAGTTTTTTGGGTCACTTAGGTAGACTATCATGCCGTCTGCAAATAATGATAGTTTGACTTCTTCCTTTCCAATTTGTATCCCTTTGATCTCCTTATGTTGTCAAATTGCCCGAGCTAGTACCTCAAGTACAATATTGAAAAGATAAGGAGAAAGGGGGCAGCCTTGTCTGGTCCCTGATTTCAGTGGGATTGCTTCAAGTTTCTCTCCATTTAGTTTGATGCTGGCTACCGGTTTGCTGTATATTGCTTTTACTATATTTAGGTATGGGCCTTGAATTCCTGTTCTCTCCAAGACTTTAAGCATGAAAGGATGCTAAATTTTGTCAAATGCTTTTTCAGCATCCAATGAAATGACCATGTGGTTTTGTTCTTTGAGTTTGTTTATGTAGTGGATTGTATTGATGGATTTCCGTATATTGAACCAACCCTGCATTCCCGGGATAAAGCCTACTTGATCATGGTGGATGATCGTTTTGATGTGTTCTTGGATTCGCTTGGCAAGAATTTTATTGAGTATTTTTGCATCGATGTTCATAAGGGAAATTGGTCTGAAGTTCTCTTTCTTTGTTGGATCTTTGTGTGGTTTTGGTATCAGCGTAATTGTGGCTTCGTAGAAGGAATTGGGTAGAGTTCCTTCTGTTTCTATTTTGTGGAATAGTTTGAGGAGTATTGGTGTTAACTCTTCTTTGAAGGTCTGATAGAA
The DNA here is from genome assembly GCF_947179515.1 of Apodemus sylvaticus. NCBI lineage: Eukaryota > Metazoa > Chordata > Mammalia > Rodentia > Muridae > Apodemus > Apodemus sylvaticus. The sequence goes on from NC_067479.1 coordinate 19,642,324, forward strand.
TTCTGCACTGAAACCATCTGGTCCTGTGCTTTTTTTGGTTGGAAGACTTTCTATGACTCCTTCTATTTCTTTAGGCTTTATGGGACTGTTTAGATGGTCTAGTTGGTCCTGATTTAATTTTGGTATTTGGTATCTGTCAAGGAAATTGTCCATTTCCTCCAGATTCTCCAGTTGTGTTGAGTACAGTCTCTTGTAGGATCTGATGATTTTTTGGATTTCCTCAGTTTCTGTTGTTATATCTCCCTTTTCATTTCTAAGTTTGTTAATTTGGATACTTTCTCTGTGCCCTTTGGTCAGTCTGGCTAAGGGTTTATCTATCTTGTTGATTTTCTCAAAGAACCAGCTCCTGGTTTTGTTGATTTTTTGTATGGTTCTCTTTGTTTCTACTTGATTGATTTCGGCCCTGAGTTTGATGATTTCCTGCCTTCTACTCCTCCTGGGTGAAATAGCTTCTTTTTGTTCCAGGGCTTTCAGGTGTGTCATTAAGCTGGTAATGTATGCTCTCTCCATTTTCTTTTTGGAGGCACTCAGGGCTATGAGTTTTCCTCTTAGCACTGCTTTCATTGTGTCCCATAGATTTGGGTATGTTGTGTTTTCATTTTCATTGTGTTCTAAAAAGTCTTTAATTTCTTTCTTTATTTCTTCCTTGACCAAGGTATCATTGAGTAGAGTATTGTTCAGTTTCCACGTGTATGTGGGTTTTCTGTTGTTTCTGTTGCTATTGAAGACCACTTTTACTCCATAGTGATCAGATAGGAGGCATGGAATTAGTTCGATCTTCTTATATTTGTTGAGGTCTGTCTTGTGACCAATTATATGTTCGATTTTGGAGAAGGTACCATGAGGTGCTGAGAAAAAGGTATATTCTTTTGTTTTAGGATAGAATGTTCTATATATATCTGTTAAATCTAATTGGTCCAAAGCTTCAATTAGTTTCATTGTGTCCTTGTTTAGTTTCTGTTTTCCTGATCGGTCCATTGAGGAAAGTGCAGTGTTGAAGTCACCCACAATTATTGTGTTAGGTGCAATGTGTGCTTTGAGCTTTAATAAAGTTTCTTTTATGAAAGAGGGTGCCCGTGCATTTGGAGCATAGATGTTCAGGATTGAGAGTTCTTCTTGTTGTATTTTTCCTTTGACCAGCAAGAAGTTTCCCTCAGAGTCTCTTTTGATGACTTTGGGTTGAAAGTCAATTTTATCTGATATTAAAATGGCTACTTCAGCTTGTTTCCTGAGACCATTTGCTTGTAAAATTGTCTTCCAGCCTTTTACTCTAAGGTAGTGTTTGTCTTTGACCCTGAGGTGTGTTTCCTGTAAGCAGCAAAATGTAGGGTCCTGTTTACGTATCCAGTCACTTAGTCTGTGTCTTTTTATTGGGGCATTAAGTCCATTGATGTTAAGAGATATTAAGGAATAGTGATTGTTACTTCCTATCATTTTTGACGTTATTTTTTAAATTTGATTGGTTAACTTCTTTTGGGTTTGATGAAAGGTTACTATCTTGCTTTTTCCGGGGTGAAGTTTCCCTCCTTGTATTGGTGTTGTCCTCCTATTATCCTTTGTAGGGCTGGGTTTGTGGATAGATATTGGGTAAACTTGGTTTTGTCATGAAATATCTTAGTTTCTCCATCTATGGTGATTGAGAGTTTTGCTGGATATAGTAGTTTTGGTTGGCATTTGTATTCTCTTAGAGTCTGCATGAGATCTGCCCAGGACCTTCTAGCCTTCATAGTCTCAGGTGAAAAGTCTGCTGTGATTCTGATAGGTCTTCCTTTATATCTTACTTGGCCTTTTTCTCTTACTGCCTTTAATATTCTTTCTTTGTTTAGAACATTTGGTGTTTTGATTATTATGTGACGGGAAGTATTTCAGTTCCTGTCCAGTCTGTTTGGAGTTCTGTAGGCTTCTTGTATATTCATGGGCATCTCTCTCTTTAGGTTAGGGAAGTTTTCTTCCATAATTTTATTGAAGATATTTGCTGGCCCTTTAAGTTGTAAATCTTCACTCTCATCTATGCCTATAATCCTTAAGTTTGGTCTTCTCATTGTGTCCTGGATATCCTGGATATTTTGGGTTACAAGCTTTTTGCATTTTGCATTTTCTTTAACTGTTGAGTCCATGGTTTCTATGGCATCTTCAGCATCTGAGATTCTTTCTTCTATCTCTAGTATTCTGTTGTTGATATTTGCATCTCTGTCCCCTGATTTCTTCCCAAGGTTTTCTATCTCCAAAGTTGTCTCCCTTTGAGTTTTCTTAGTTGTTTCTACTTCTGTTTTTAGATCCTGGATGGTTTTGCTTAGCTCCTTCACTTGCTTGTTTGTGCTTTCCTGTAATTCTTTAAGAGATTTTTGTGTTTCCTCTTTCATGACCTCAGCCTGTTGACCAAAGTTCTCCTGTATTTCTTTAAGTTTTTTTTGTGTTTTCTCATTGTTGGGTTTTGTATTCTCCTGGATTTCTTTCAATGATTTTTGTGTTTCCCTTGCAAGGGCTTCTAACTTTTGATCCATTTTCTCCTGAATTTCTTTAAGTATGTCCTTCATGTGTTCCTGTACCAGCATCATGACCAGTGATTTTAAATCCAAATCTTGTTTTACTGGTGTGTTGGGGTATCCAGGACATGCTGGTAGAGGAGAATTGGGTTCAGATGTTGACATATTGCCTTGATTTCTGTTAGTGACGTTCCTGCGTTTGCCTTTTGCCATCTAGTTCTCACTGGTGTTACTTGGTCTTGTCAGTCCTGGACTCACCAGTGCAAGCTGCCCCTTCCCAGTTGGCCTCTGGTGCACTGCTTACCCCCTGCATTGCCTGTAGACAGGGTGCTGCTGCCCAGGCTGTTCAGATCCCGAAGCAGGCACCTGAAGGCTCCAGCTGGGGCCCGCTGGATTCACTGGAGCACACTGACTTCTCCCAGCTGACCGCCTGGACCTGGCAATGTGGTGCTGCAGCCCAGGCTGATCTGGATCTGTAAGCGGAGAGAGTTGAGCTGAGGGCTTCTGCCTGAGGCCTTGCCCCAGATTGTGTCTGAGATGGAGCCCGTGTGCACCCCCAGGGAGCGCCGACGGTGTATGCTGCCGGGACCTCCCCTGTGTTCAGCTCACTCCGCTGGGCAGCCGATCCCCCAACCGGGCTGGTGCACACAAGGTTAGCCTGGCCGCCCAGGCCCTGAGTCCAGGCAAAAGCCTGGGAGGCCAAGGTCCGAGCCAAGTTCCCCTAGGGCTATGACTGTTAATTGGGTCCGCCAGGCGACCAGGATGGCGGGCGTGTGCGCCCGCGCTCCCCGAAAGCGCTGGGAAAGTCTGCTGTGCTAACAACCTCCTGGGCGGGTTGACTCACAGATGGCCCACCAAGCCGCCCAGATCTTGGGGTCAGTCCTGTGCCTTTTGGGGCCTAGACCCCCGCTTTGTTAGCCTCAGGTTATGCCCATTACGGCTCTGCCCGCCAGAGCTCTCTGTTGTCCTGCAGGCAAAATGGCGGCGCGTGCGCAGGCCCGGGCAAAAAACCTCCTGGCTGGGTTGGCGCCCCGATGGCCCCCCCGAACAGCCAAGGGCCTGGGTGCAGGCCTACGCCCGTCAGGCTCAGACCCCCGCGAGGTTGGCCTCGGATTATGTTTGTGTACCTCAGACTGTCCGATGTCACTGGATTTCGAAATCAAGATGGAGAGGCCGAGTTCTGAAGTGGTTTCTGTGCAGGGAAAGGCGCAGCAAAACTGCAGCTGCTTGCCGCCCAGCTGGTCAGTGAAGGTCAGTGGTCGTGGGCGCAGGGCCTAACTGGACCCTGTGTCGCCTTGGTTCCACTGCTGATGGCCCTTCAGCTGGACCAGCCACTGCTGTACTGCCGCCGCCGCTGCCGCCGCCCTAATTTTTTTTTTATTATATTCAACACAATATATATTTTATACCAATCATAAAAATGATGGACATGTTATTAAATGAATATAAAAAGATAAAGTCTTTTTGCATGCTTGTTTTGTTTTTTGTAGAACTTAAAATCTTGGCTCTTACTGTGGTACAAACCCAAAATAAGAACAATTTTTAGACATTGGAGTTCATTGTAATAAGGCTGTACTTCAATGTCCCTCACATCACCAAAGGACTTTACCTACATAATAGCTAAGACTTGACAGTTCTGCTGTGCCAAGGAATGAATTGTAGGCACAATGATTTGGAAACAGATTTCCTGCTATGGTCAAAGCTATTTGACTTGAGTGATTGTCATCATTCTCAGCCCACAGGCAATAGCTGATCAGACATATATGACAGCCATAGTCCTGGAAAAGTACACTAATTAGTTTCTACCTGTTTTTCTCATTGAATAGCTTCATCTTGAATTAAGAAACTTGAATTTGAGACCAATGAAGTATTTTTAGAAATCTTTAAGAGACAATAAATAGGATGCATGGTGATAATGTAAATGTGTTGCTTAAGCCAGCATCTCAACTAGGATTATTAAGATTTTTCCAGCAAAATACACATAAACAATGATAACCTTGGGCAAACTCAGTCAATATGGCCACCTTTTCCAAAACCAAAGGAAAATAAAAGAGCACATCTTTAAAAGAATAGGGATATTGGGTCTTCAAATATAACCAGGCACTTTTAATGTAAAATGGACAAATAATAAACATAGAAAAATAGCTACCAGCCAAATGAGCATAGGCACAAAGACCAAGATGGCCAATCATACATTAGCAAACTTTAATGTCTCTTCAAATAAAAAAAATTACTGATGTGTGTCTTGAAGATTTCATGAACTCAGCAAGTATGCTGGATAAAACAGTTAGCTGGGATTCCTCTCAATTGTTCTCTGTTGTGTTTCTAACTCCAGTTGTACCTATAATCATTTTCTCTTCTTCCCTTAAGGATTTGTCTCTATTTTAGAATCCATCCAAATAGAGAACACAAGAGTTTCAATATCAGCACAAATTGGCAAACACATAGAAAACAAACTTGCAAATATTCACATTCTCTCTCTCTCTCTCTCTCTCTCTCTCTCTCTCTCTCTCTCTCTCTCTCTCTCTGTCTCTCTCTCTCTCTCTCACACACACACACACACACACTGAAACAGACTGGCAAACACACTCACCAAACAAAACCACATAGTCACTCACTCAGCTACACATCCATGCACTTCCATATAGGACATATACACATTCTACAGACTTACATATTCATCCACACTTAAACAGTTATACACATACAGACAGACACAATCATGGACTCTGTCTGACACATTCACATTCATATAATATCACCTGTTCACAAAGTATGCACACTCAGATGCTGAAAAACTCACAAACAATTCACAAAATTATACATAACCACACAATCATTCATACAATCATGTAACATTACACAACACACATTCATATGTATACATAACACATTCACACCAATAGTAACACACTCAAAATTTGTACCCACTCCTCATACCCACCCTCCCACAAAATAATACAAGTCACTCATACTCATACATATTTACATAAATCATAATGTTCATACACACATAAATGCCCCCTCGTAATCATATATACTGAAATATAATCACACACGTGCTCACACAAATAAACCTACAAGCATGCACAGTTAAACACTGACATAATCATATGCATGCTCATAAAATTTGTCACATACAAATGCATACTTTTAAATAGTCACTCAAATATCTATATCCAAACTCATAGTAACATACACTGAAAATAAAGAGCAAACATATAATCATATACAAACATTCAAAAATATCAAACACCCATACAGATAAACACACAGTCACATAAGCACTCACACCCACAAGACATTTACTAATGCACACTCACATGGTCAGGCATACATCTGCACACTCAAAAACAAATTCTCTGACACACTGTGTTCCACACCCACAAACCCTAATACTATAATACATTCAGATATGTTAAGTTGTAAACTCACAAAATCATAATCCCATGTACTCACACACATATACAGATATATAACATTCACATCCACAATCTGACACTCACTAATATCCTCACACTAAGTTATGTTCACACATACACTTATACATATACAGTATCACCTTCACACTGACTCAATCAAACGCACAATCATACTTTTGCCACTTATATATAAATATACTGCTTTATGCTAAAACTAAGACCATCAAACAAATCATATTTCCAAACACAAACTTTCATTCACACATGTATTCACACTCATAGACACAATCATACTCATTCACTCATACACATTCTCTCTTCTACACACACATACACAAACATTCTTACTTATACCCATACACACTCATACAAAACTATTTTAATCTCACACTGACATAATCCATCACACACATATCCTCACAAAAACACACTCACTCACATAATCATATCCACTATATTATCATGCATGTTTGCACACATATTCACACACCCACACATGCTACAGATACACATTCACACTCATGCACACCTCTATTTGCTTACCTGTAGAGCAGATAGAGAAGAATGGAAGGAGTCTTCAGATAAATACAAAAAGAGAACTAGATAAGATGCAAAGCAAGACTTTCATCAAACCGCTTACCATGAGTTCTTGCTCCTCTGCTTCATAGGGTAATAACTCAAAGAGTCACTGCGATAGGCTAAGGAGACTAAGTATGTTACGTTATCCCATCAACTATACACAGAGTAAGAGTTTGTTAATATTAACTATTATCAGTATTGCATCACAGTTACAAGAACAACTTAAAATCTGATCTTTATAGGCATCCTTCTGTTTATCTGCAGTATTAGTCAACTTTTCTCTTCTCTCTCTCTACCATCTCCATACTTTGATTTCACTTGCTCATACGAAGAAGAAAATGGGGCAGGGTACTCATTTTGAGTAATTCTATCTTTCCCATACATGTTAATAAATCAAGTTGAAATTTCTCTATCTCCTCGTTTGCCATTGAGGATAAGGGTGATATAAATACTTGCAGAAACTTGATCAGATGTGCAGACAGAACTCCATCCCAGTCAGGCAGCAGAGGAGTTTGAAAAGGTTTCTTCTTCCAAGTTGCACAGTCTCATATCCTTTCTAAATAATATCCCCAAATTTATGGTCAGGACTGCTCCGATTTTTAAAATCAGCTTAGTTTATGAATTGATATAAAGAATAAAACTGGATCTAAAGGAGGTCAACATATTTTCTGGATGTTTATATGAAATTTGAAATGATAAAGCTGATTTCTATCTACTGTTGGATTTTTTTGGAGATGGCGCTATTGACACTAAGACTGACAATGGAGGGTCTTTAAAATTCTGATCAATGTACTAACGCAAAGAATATAGCAAAATTAATACATAGCTACACAAATAAGTGAATGCGTTTATGGATAACTGTATCTATTCAAATTTATGCAGGACACAATATATTTATATTTTGAGGAGTGTTTCATCAATACATGCATATTTGGGGAGGGACACAAGTGGTTCAAATCATATCTAAATTTGTGTGTGGTCCTACACTCCAGAATAAATACCTAGGCCAAAATAAATTCTAAAATGGCAATAATTAGTTCTATTTATTGCAGAACCTTCACTAGTGCTATACATAAGAGTGTCTGAGGTGAATATCTATGCCTACAGAAATATTTGAGTACAGAATGTGAACATTTGATTGTTAATAATTAAAACAGACTTTATGCTAACAGTCAAAAGTCACAGCGATCTTCTTTAATCCACTCTAGCAATTCATAGAACGTCCCAAACAGTGTTCACAACCCAGGCCCAGTCTCTGGAAATACATTCCTTCTATGGATCAAGTTTTCATGACGCTAAATAACAACACAGTCAATGGTTTTAATCCAGTGTCCCTGAATTTAAATGCTGCTCTGTCCCTTGATAACTGTGAGATGTAAACAAATAACAAAACAGTGGAATGAGGATTGTACAAACTGAGATCGTAGTTCCTGATATCTATAAATAATGCTTTAAAATAATACTTAAAATATTTAAAAACTATAAAGAATATTTAAAAATTATAGTACTTCAATCTCATTCTTAAAATTCAGTAAGTTAATTTTTAATACTTTGCTTTTAGTGTGTGTGTGTGTGTGTGTGTGTGTTATGTGTCCATATTTATATACACTTAAATGAGGTTGCCAACAATGGCCAGAAGAGGGTGCCTCCCTACATCTATGAGCTGCCTAGGATAGATACCAGAAAACAAATTTAGGTCCTCAGGAAAAGCAGCAATCACTCTTAACCACTGAGCCATCTTGCTAGCCCTAAAAAAAAAAATGCTTTTAAAATAAGCTGCTAAATTCTTAGGTAACTCTCAAAGGACTGCAGTGTGCAATTAAAAGTTAAAATGTAAATATATCATGTAACATATATAAATGCATCTATAGTTTCCCTCTCAATTTCCTTGAGGGAAAATATACAATAATTTTCTGCTGTTTTACGCAAAACAGCCAGCTATTGATTTAGGCAGAAGAAGTCAAGGCAGGCTTGCAAGATTTATGTACCTTGACAGAAGATAGAATCATTAAAAAGGAAAGAACACTAAGTCAGAATATGTTCTGGCAATGGGTCATTTTTCTTAATTAGTGATTTTATTAATAAGCAATTTCTTAATTATTAATTTCTTAACTAGCCCATTATAAGTGGTGCCTTCTCTGGGTTGGTGGTCCTGGGTTCTATAAGAAATCAGGCCTAGCAAGCCATGGGGAGCAAGCCAGTAAACCCCTCTCCATGGCCTCCCTATTTGAGTTCCTGTCCTGACTTCCTTCACTGATGGACTACAATATGGACGTGTCAACCAGATAAACCCTTTTCTCCCCACCTTGTTTTTGGTCATCACAGCAATAGAAACATAATTAAGACAAAGGCCTAAATAATTATGCAGAATAAATCTATGAATCAAAGTTTTTTTATATATAAGTCACGGGAACGACAGCTCAGAAGTTAGAGAGGCTGTGCAGAGAGAGATGGTCATACGGTTGAGTAGGAGAGTTTTCCACGTCGCAACCCGTACCCAGACCTTTGAGCTGATGCATTTGATCGTGTTCTCCTCTTTTCTTTACCACATTCAGTAGGTAAGAGGATGAGGACGCCATGTTAGGCTGTCAATACGGAGGAGTGTCCCTAATCTGCTTTGCTTAACCTCCCACCTCATTCAGAATCCCTCCTTTTGTTTCTTGATTTTGTTTCTTTGTTTCTTGAGTGCTCCTATGGAACTCATCACCTCTAGAGGCATTAATTTCACTTCACTTTCCTACTACGCAGCCAACTTCGAGTATCAGTGCTATAGTGATTATTGCGTTTGTAGCCTTAATCAAGGTTTTATATAAATAAGACACACGTTTGAATTTCAAAATCGTATGTGACAAAACAGAGGAGGACATATTATACAAATATGGGAAGTATGATAGCTGATCTAATCAAAACATATCATACTGATTGTGGTACTTGGTAGATAAGTTCATACGATTTTAATATATTTAGAAAATAAAAACACCCCAGCACTAAGGGAGGCAGAGGCAGGCAGATTTCCGAGTTCGAGGCTAGCCTGGTCTACAGAGTGAGTTCCAGGACAGCCAGGGCTATACAGAGAAACCCTGTCTCGAAAAAAAAAACAAATCCAGAAACAAAAAACAAGCAAAAAAAAAAAAAAAAAAAAAAAAAAACAAGCAAAAAAAAAAAAAAAGAAAAAGAAAGAAAATAAAAACACTTCAAATCAGATGTGTTAGTTTTATTTTATTGAGAAGCGGCGCAAAGGACAACTTCATCTAATCATTCAAAAATATAAGCATATGACAAAATATACCAGCTAAGTGCAGATGATCTTGGCGCTCGAAGCTGGGGCTGAGAAGCACCCTAAATTCGAACCCAGCCTGGGTTACAGAGTGAAGCTGAACAAACACTTTTTAAACTTTTAGTTCGCCATTTTAGAATGACTATTTTTATCATTTCTATGGTTGAGTTTCTCACTATTGATATATCCAAAGTAATTCACAGGAGAACCTTGAGGAAACACCTACACTCTCAAGTTCATTGTCACACTGCTTCTAATCACGGCACACCAATATCCATGAGTACTGATTGATAATGAAAATCAGACATGTACACAGATCGAATGCTATGATGTAAGCATTCGATGCAAATATTCGATGCAAAAAAAGCAAAATATGAACTGTGTTAGACAGCCTCTGTCATTAGACCAAAATAGTTAAGATGATCAACATAGAAGCATGTTTTATGTGGATCATGGCTTTAGAAGTTCAAGTATATAATTAAAGAAGCTTAAAACCTTAAGCCAGTGCCAAGGACAGCCCATAATGTAGGGAGCCCATGGCATAGTAAAATTGCTTCCCATCATGAGACAGAAAGCCAAAAAGGTACAATGACTCTAGGGACATAGCCCTAGTGACTTAAGGACCACTTTCCAGACCCCAGTTCTAAACCACAATTGCATAAATTCTGAAGACCAAACCCTTTGAAGAACATATATTTTCAAAACTAGTTTCCAACATCTATATGGATGACCCTAGATACCATTGCACTAAGTGAAACAACTCCTGTATAGAAATACAAATATTATATTATTTCTCATAGATACAGAATTGTAGAATCTGTGGTAGGGGATTGGAAAAAATGTAGTTTATTGGTAAAAGGTAACACAATTATAGTTAGAAAGAATAAAGTTTCAATAGGTTTATTGTTCTAACAAGAGGACTATAACTAATTGCAATATAGTATACTTTTAAAATTATAAAGACTGGGTGAAACATGCATTTGTCACAAAAATGTTAATTATGTGAGGGAATGCATTTGTTAATTAACTAAATTTATTTAGCCATATGTCTACTTCATGTTGATAAAGTTAAAAATATACTGAATTGTCTGTAAATTCTCTCTAACTTGAAGTTACTTATTGCCAACAGTGCTATATCTTTAATAAAAGGTCTTTAAAACACACAGGGAATTATATGTATTTCCAGATATTTTGCAACAGTATATTTATTGTGTTAAAGAAAGAATCTAGACAGCTAGCATTTATTATGAGATTTTCCCTAGATGGTAAAGTCAGAAGCTTGGATACAGGAAATGAATTATTAACCAGTTAGTGTGTATATTTTAAGGTATTACTCGAACCGTCCCCATCTGTCATTTCATATATGTATGTCTTACCTGTAGTGTAAGCATTGCTTTTATCAAATTCAGCTGGGGATTATTATATTGGTTTTAATGCCTCTAAAACTGTACAAAGTGTGAATTTATATCACGAATGGAAAATCTGAGAATTGAGGACATTTTCCATGTGGCAGTCTCATAAAACTATCACATTTAACAAACAACTTGAATTCAAGAGAAATTTGCAAAAATCTTTTGAGCACATTTGCAGTCTTAGGAGGAAGTGCTAATATGGAATCTGTCTGTTCTGCTGCAGCTGCTTGATTTATGAAAGCATAAACAACCGTGACTCATTCGGAGGAAGTCGTAATTACCATATGGAGTACTAAATGTACAGACACTTCATAAGGACCAATGCAATGGCTTAAATTATAGCCATTATGCCATGCCCAGTCCCAAATCCTACTCTAATCCCTACTGCAGGAAAACATTAACTCCACTCAATACTTTTCACTATCAATTCCATTGCATCTTAAGAATATGCATATACCATATACCAAGCCACCTAATAAAATAGCTAAGTGAGAGCTGACTCACTGGGTACAATTTAAGTGACTGCTCCCCCAAGTGTATGATAATGATACTGTCACATGTTCACTCCAGGATCTACATTATGCTGCCAAGGAGGATGCTGTAAGAAGGGTTTTTTTCTATATTCTTTGTTTACATTCCAAATGCTTTCCCTGTTCCCAGTTCCCCCCTCCCAATATGTCCCATAAGCCCTCTTCTCCCCACCCATTCCCTAATCAACCCCCTCCCACTTCTCTGTCCTGGTACTCCCCTACAATGCTGCATCATACCTTTCCAGGACCAGGGCCCTCTTCTTCCTTCTTCTTGGGCATCATTTGATATGCTGTGTCTTGGGTATTCAGAGCTTCTGGGATAATTAATATCCATTTATCAGTGACTGCATTCCATGTGTATTCTTTTGTGATTGTGTACCTCACTTAGGATGATATTTTCCAGTTCCAACCATTTGCCTAAAAGTTTCATGAAATCATTGTTTTTAATTGCTGAGTAGTATCCCATTGTGCAAATATACCACATTTTCTTTATCTGTTCCTCCACTGAGGGATATCTGGATTCTTTCCAGCTTCTGGCTATTATAAATAAGGCTGCTATAAACATAGTGGAGCATGTGTCCTTATTGCATGCCAGGGAATTCTCTGGGTATATGCCCAGCAATGGACCCATCAGGAAAACAGAAACTAAACAGGGACCAATTGTAAGATGGTTTTAAGTGAGGATGCTGTGCGATTGTTTTAAGGGGTGGCTTTTTGATGGTTCTACAATGGACTGAAAAGGCAAACAATGTGTTGTGACCAAGACATTTGAATGAATGCATAACAAGTATTGTCATCCTAAAAGAAAAGAAAGCCTTGGAGACTGAGATGGAATCTTAAAGTGACTAGAAAGAAAAACAAAGGAAAGAGAAATTGTGTTAAAACTTCCTATCACAGAAAACCAACGGGGGGGGGGGGGGCTATAATGTATATACAGAACAAAATTAATGATGTGATTAAAAATCAACCATCTAGGTTATATTCTTTAGGAGAATATTAAAGACATAGTTTGCAAGACATTCTGAGAAGTATCTGTTGATTCAATTATTTTTGCAATTATATCTGTTAATACATATTTATGGTTAGGCAACTTTGTTGAATAAACATATATAACACGGTTCTGGCTAAAGGTTCAGTGTAAAAGCCTGAACATGGTTCATTATTCAGTGACACAAAACTAACCTATTTTCTCTGTAATTTATCTGCATAAGGTAGATTGGCTTTCTCTATTAGAAATTATGATAGGAATGAACTCAAAGCAAGGCTAGGAGAATCACAAAAGGGGGAAACCCCAGTTTCAGAAAGCCCAAACACTGTCCAGGTGTCCAGGTGGTCCTCAAGTGCCTGAGAGAACTGCTTCTTCCAGTTGGCATGAACATCTGTTCCACAATGAACGGCTGTGAAGAAAATGACACAAGTGGTAGGCACTGACATAGTCAGGAGAAAGGAAATGATTTATTTTATATTAAAAATTGTAACTGTTGCCAAAATAAAAGCACAACTTGAATACGCCTCTGTATGACTTATATAACATATGTGTGTTTAAGAGAAAGATTGTATATTTTTATTAAATCATAACACAAAAATACAGGGCTCTGAAAATCTAATTAGCACAATGAAGAAAAACAGGAGACCTATAAAAACTACATTCAGAAATATGAGTCAGATTCTACCAAAAGTTTAGAATTAGAAGAGAACCACCCTCCCAAAAAAATATATTTACTAAATTGTTCATTTATCAACTAGAAATGTATGAGAAAGCTGAACATCATTTATGAAATTTAAATTAAACAAAAATCATTGAAAACTATGAATATTATAAATTATCTGCATATTAATTTAAGAAACTAATGGTTAAATTAGACAATAGATTATGTAGCTGAAATGGGTTACATTTCAGCATTTCTGATAGGTTCATAGAATATAAAAATAATCCACTTGTGAGCTGATTCTGTATTCCCGCCATTGTGATCACTGCTCCTTGTATATGGAAGAGAGGATATCACTTCAAACTACTGATTTATTTCTTTTGAATCTATACTTGTATTCCTGTGGAGGTGGGATCATCCCTCGCTCATATGGTGGTATAACTTTTATGTAATTTCCACAACGCTGAACTAATTAGCATTTTTATCAAATGGACAGTTCTCCTATGGAGCATGTACATCTTTTATGCCTGAGGGAAGTCATTCCAAAATGGGAAAAATAGTCATTGGAAAAGCCTTCAGCTCTTCCATGACCCTGCTGAGTCAGCCTGTAGGGCAGTACTGTGAGACCAGCCTGCTGTCAAATTGGTGAGGAGGTCCAGCGTGTGGACATTATTCAGGAGCTTGAAGCCACAAGGACTTCCTGTGACTGTGCTTTAGTACTTAACCTCCTCAAGGAGACTGGAGACCGTCTGAAGTTCAGTTCTCTTTTCTTCCTCCGAGAACAAAAACATTTTCTCTGTAATGTGCTGTTTGGAATGTGTTGAAGGATTATATAGATAGTGTAAAATTGTCTTACTTTCTTGTTTATCCTTCTGTTACTGTGATAGCTAATCTTTTACGGTAAATTCTAATAATGAGATTGTTCTTGTGTAGTTATATAAACTGATTCTGGGACAGATATTTACTACAAAGGTCTACTCTATCATCTTGCTCCCAAATGTAATCTGAAAACTAATCTTTGGCTACATAAGAAACAACAGGAATAAGCCAGCTCTACTGATTTTTCACAAGTGCACATGCAAGAAAGTTTAAAGTAGCTTTTCCAAGCTATGGCACTTAGAGTAACCAAGAAGGAAGTCAATTTAGAGGATTCTAGTGATAGCAGAGAATTTTCTTTATAACAGTATAAGAAATGAAAATATGTTATAAAGAAGGTGTCTGATATTCTCATGATCCTAGAATGAGAAACTAGCTCAAAATTTGGACATTAAAAGGCAACCCAAAGCAAACAACAAACAGAAGGTATATATCAAAAGGAAGGGACATGGTGGATCACAGAAAATAAAAGAGCAAAGAACAAGATTGCAGCAAACCATTAAAGTAATTTCAAAAATAACTCATTGTAATTATTCTATTTAGAAGTTGAATTTCGTGAAATTTGAGGGAACCATTGAAATCAATGGTACGTTGGAGCCTATCAACAGAAAACCCACTAGGGAGTTACAATTGATTTCTCTTGGTGAATGAAAGAAACATAAATGGTAACAGGTAGCTGAAAGAAACATTTGGTAAGTTATTTCAAGCACCTCGAGAAAAGTAGGAGCAAATGGGTTAGAAAGTCATTTTGTTCTTTGAAGGCCCCACTTCGATATTCAAAAACATGGAAAGAAATGACAAGTAAACAGAATGCTCAAGACAAACTATTAAAATTATCATTTCTTAGATATTGATATAGTAAAACACTGAGAAACATCTTAGTTATCACACGGGACTGTCCAGATGGCTTAGGGGAAGAGATACTGATCCTCATCATGATGACCTGAGTTGTTTGTTTTTTGTTTTTTTCAAGACAGGGTTTCTCTGTGTAGCCCTGGCTGTCCTGGAACTCACTCTGTAGACCAGGCTGGCCTTGAACTCAGAAATCTGCCTGCCTCTGCCTCCCAAGTGCTGCGATTAAAAGTGTGCGCCACCACAGCCCGGCTTGACCTGAGTAAACTCACGTAATGGAAGGAGAGACCAACTCCCACAAGCTTTCCTTGTATCTCTCATATGTGCCATGGCACACTGTGAAGGAATCTTAGTACAGCAACGCAGCTACTCTGGCAAGGGATCACATCCAAAGACCGAGGTCTGTATGACCCGGATGGAACGCATACACATTTAATCCCTCCAGTTGGAATAAAGACATGCCTTTAGTATACACCTTTAACTCCAAATAATGAAGGTAAAGTTAGTTTGTAGAAGGAAGCATTTAGTTTGTACTTTAAAAATGAAGTCCAACCGAGGTAGATATAGTTAAGAATCAGAATGAGTCGGGGACAGGATACTCCCAACTCTAAAGAGAACAGCAGAGGAAAGAAAGGCAACTGAGTAACTGTGACAGAGAGACAGAGAAAGACAGACAGATAGGAACAGAGAGGAGAGAGAGAGAGAGAGAGAGAGAGAGAGAGAGAGAGAGAGAGAGAGAGAGAGAGAAAGTTTTACAGAGACAGGTTGCAGGTAAAGCCAGAACAAGCCAGAGAATGAGAAGGAGCCAGAAAATTAGAACAGATTGCCCGAGTTAGTTAGATTGGCCGAGCAAAGCAATTCAGTCAGAATGCCAAGAGAAGCCAGTTTGAATCAGTCATTTTGAAGAAGAGTTTGAACCAGAACAGCTGAATTGAAGCAGCTAGCCAGTGTTTATAAAGAGCTAGTAAGGTCATGTATATTCATCAGTAAACAAACCTCTGAGACAACAATTACATCTGGCAAATAAAAGTTACATTTACAGTACATAAGTGAATTAATTAATTAATTAATTAAATAGATAAATGTTCAAAATAAAATCTTAATTATAAATTATTTTAAGATGAGGTGTTCTGAAGCATTCTGAAGGCCATTCTTCTCCAAGCTATCTGCTATCCTATGGACATCTCTCCTATAGTACCCATTCTAAGAAGTTATAAGTCATGTTACATATAGAGATCCTGTGTCTAATTTACCCAAAATTGTTACCACAGTATATGGCTTGTAGTTACTGTCTCACATTATAAAAATAAATTAAACCCTAAGACACTATTATGATAGCTGTACTAATAGCATTATTACATAGTATATGTGTGACATACATTATCATGACACATAGGATGGGCTGATAGTGTCATGCAGAAAGATGCAAGAATAAGTGCTTTCCAGTATGAAACCAGCAAAAGTAAGGTTGTCAGAGCTGATGCAGTTGCTTCCAAGGTAAGAAAACCAAATGCAAACCATATTTTTCTCTCTAACGAAAAGGCCAGTTGGTAAGGCAAAGCTCAGGAAGACAGGAAGTCGCTAATATATTAAATACTCGTTCAATGTCTGGTAGTAATTAAGAAAATTAACAGGGTCCCGAGGCAAATTAACTTCACCAGTTAGACTTTCCTGCAAACTCATCTATGCATAAAACTAGTGCTGCCACATCTGGAAAAGGATTCACAAAAAAAAAAAAATACCAAGTATTCCTGATATTGTCAAACAACAACAGAAAATAAAATAGACTAACAGAAAAAAAGCCAAACAAAAACAAACAAAAAACAATATTAAAACAACAAATGGGTGACAGATGTGAGCCTGTTACCAAAAAAGAACTAATTCTAAATTTTGTCACAACTTTAAGCAAAAATAGATACATAAATAAATCAATAGATTTTTTTAAAAGATTGATATGTCTTTTAGTGTTTAAAGAGTACAATTACCTTTTAAACCTATTTTTAAGGTAAAGAGCTATTTATAAATATGGGCTGTAACAGAAATCCAAAATATTATATTTAAACTAGATTTAAAGATTCAGAAAATTAAATGTAAGGTTAAAATGCTGCACTTAAAAGCACATCAGAAAGCTGTTTTGATTGTAGTATGCACAATGTAATAAAGCAATTCCTTTATGTAAGTTATGAATGGTGAATTATAAAGCTCATTGGCAACTCTTTTAAGTTGAGAAAACATTTATCTAGTTGACTGTTGCTCTGGGGTGGGGGGTACAAGTCATAGTCATCCCCCCCCAGAGCAACAGTCAACAGGGTTATTTTGTTTTGATCTGTGTGTCCATTCCTCTGTTGAGGGACATCTGGTTTCTTTCTAGCTTCTGGCTATTATAAATAAGG
Organism: Apodemus sylvaticus; assembly: GCF_947179515.1. Classification (NCBI taxonomy): domain Eukaryota; kingdom Metazoa; phylum Chordata; class Mammalia; order Rodentia; family Muridae; genus Apodemus; species Apodemus sylvaticus. The sequence goes on from NC_067479.1 coordinate 19,659,800, forward strand.
CAGCTATGAACATAGCTGGCATAGTGGAGCATGTGTCCTTATTACATGTAAGAACACCTTCTGGGTATAGCCCAGGAGTGGTATAGCTGGGTCCACAGGTAGTACTATGTCTAATTTTCTGAGGAATCGCCAAACTGATTTCCACAGTGGTTTTACCAGCTTGCAATCCCACCAACAATGGAGAAGTGTTCCTCTTTCCCCATATCCTCTCCAGCATCTGCTGGAATAAGAATTTTTCATCTTAGCCATTCTGGCTGGTGTAAGGTGGAATCTCAGTGTTGTTTTGATTTGCACTTCCCTGATAACGAAGGATGTGTGTCATAAAACAGAGTGTCAACTGAGCACAGGCCTGGCCAACAATGAAAGGCACAATTGAAATCCTAAGTAGGCATGGAACGACCTTGCGTCTCCTGCCACAGCATCATGCATCCTCCTCCCAGACACAGGCATGCACTGTCAGGAAACCATGCTCGAAACCAGGAACATTTTCATTTGTTTTTCAAGGTGTTCTACTCAAATCCAAGAGCCAGAGAGGGAGGATGAAAATTTTCCAGTCAACATTTTCAATACGATGCTTCTTCAACAAGTAAACAGTGAGTTCATGTTAGGTAAACTACTAAGGGGGGGCAGGTGGTACACCATACTATTCAGGGGATCAAATAGTAAAGCAAGTAGCAGACATGCCTTCTCAGTGTCTGTTGTGGGCTGGAGATCCCAAAGGCAGGCACTCAGATACTGCAACACATTATGCTATGTGTCTGGGCACTGACAGAAAGAGCATTAAATGTTGTGCCAAAGAAACTGGAGTTTAGGGTATGGGCAGTTTTACATCAGTAAAGTGACAGTCTCCAGGAAATAATTTTAAACCGAAAGTAAAATGAAGTGCAAAGAATGGGGTTGGTCATTTGGGAAAATTGACATTGGAAGGCCAGTTCCAATACATTACTGAAATGTTGTACAATAAGCAAGATTCTCTGATGCACTTTGCTCTGGAAATGAGAAAAATGTACAAGAAAATTTGAAGAGCTTACTTGTGATATTGCAAAATGAATGATGAAGGGTTAATCTGAGCAGGAAGTTATGAGGTTCGCAGGTCGATACGGAACAAATATAAAAGAAAAATGCTCACTGTTTGCCTGGAAAAACGTTAGTGTTTCATTGCAATGGTACTTGCAGAAGTTTAGTTACACCTTTAATAGTAATCATGATGATAGGGGAGCAAATATGAAAAATGTATATATTTAAGGAATTGGAGCACAAGATATTAAAGCAAAGCAAAAAGCTAAAGAGCATCAAGTATTCCTTCATGCAATAAAGGAGTTGAAAAATAAATAAACTGATGCGGATATTTTGAGGAAGAAAAGTATTCAAACTAAATCAGCAGCCATCGCAGGAGTCCTACATTCCTATGACACTTATGATTTTTATCCATTCAAAACTTGTCTGCACTTACTTTATTTTGTTGATTTTAACAAAATCCCAATTGTTTGATTTTGCCAAGAGCCAGATGCTGAGGTAAAAGCCTGCTAGTTAAGAGAGACAGAGAAAACACCCAACAGACATTCCTCCACATTCATTGTGTCAAATGGAAAACCGAGCTCTCCTCAAAAAACCTCCAACTGAATGTCCCTTCTTTCTACTTCCTGTCAAGTGGTGGCTTGCTCTTGGCCTATGGTAGATTTTATTTAATTCTGCTTACAATAAACATAAAGCTCTTGGATGAAAGTTGTGTGTGGTGGTTTGAACTTGCTTGGCCCATGGGAAGTGGCACCATTAGGAGGTGTGGCCTTGTTGGAATAGGTGTGGCCTGGTTGGTGGAAGTGTGTCACTGACAGAGCTTCCTCCTGGCTGCCTGAGGAAGACAGTCTTCTCCAGGTTTCCTTTGTAACAAGATGTAGAACTCCCAGCTGTTCTCCATGGCACTTTCATGACTTCCAAACCAATATCACCTGGGTGATTCTTACACATTACCAAGTACAGCTGCAACACGAGGTACAGCCTTGGCTATCTCCAGAACACAGCTTCTTTGTGCTCTCAGAAAACACTTCCCACTGAGATTTCACCTCAGTGATGCTGGTCTCCTCTTAATCACTGCTAATTTCTTAGATCCAGCTAGCCAGCATTAATTTCCCCAGTAGTTCCTTCTATTTTTAAATCTAACTCCAGAACCACATGGTCGAAGCTGCTGAGTTCTGCTGTTGCTAGATTTGGGATGTGGCCCCCTTATTCTATGATATTATCACCAGCGTTCTATTTTCCAACTCCTTCACTGCCTAGGCTTAGCTGTAGACTTCTGGGTGGCACATGCCTAACATGCAGAATCATCAATAAACCAGGTCCCAGTCTTCTCTTTCTCAGTCAACTGATCATAGAGAACACTGCATGAGGCTATAGGTGCATGCTTGGGAGCAGATGGCTTTATAACAACAGTAGGCATTTAGACAGCTTCTTCATGTAATTTGCTTGTGCCTTCAGGTCCCATTTGGGGCTGATTACATCTGTACCACTTCCATTTGATAACTGACTGCTGCTGTGCACATCCTACTTCATGACTTGGAGGGTCTGATAACACCCAGCTTATGATGGGTGTTCAGGTCATATGGAAACTTGGTATCCTATTGTCAAATGTTCAGTTTCCGCTAAGAACAAGAGGAGGTCAAAAAGTGTTTTTCAAAGGGAGAATACTTATTTGCAGATGATGGTAGAGTCATGCTCCAAAATCCCAAAGGTTTATTCTATGACTCACCTATAGGGGCCTGCCAAAGTCTCTGACACCTCAAGTACCATTGAGTCTGCTGGATCATATGGCTCAAGTGGTAGAGCAGCCTGCACAACAACCTGGATCCACACAAAGCTGGCAGCTTTCTGAGTCACTTGGTAAATGGGCCTGAGTAACACACCCAAATGAGGAATATACTATCTCCATTCCAAAAAGACCCAATAAATGATGTGCTTCTTTCCTGGCAGTGGGAGGGGCCAGGTGTAATAACTTATCTTTCACCTTAGAAGGAATATCTTTGCATGCCCCACACCACTGGACTCCTAAGAATTTCACGGAGATAGATGGTCCTTGAATTTTAGTTGGATTCATTTCCCATCCTCTGATATATGTATGTGCTACCAATGAGTTCAAAGTGGTTGCTACTTCCTACTCACTTGGTCCAATCAGCATAATGTCATCAATATAGTACACCAGTGTGATATTTTGTGGAAGAGACAAACAAACAATATTCCATCTAAGTTATGACATAGGGCAGGAGAATTAACATATCTTTGAGGCAAAACTGTAAAGGTATACTGCTGGCCTTGCCAACTGAAAGCAAATTGCTTTTGGTGGTCCTTATGGACAGGCACTGAGAAAAAAGCATTTACTAGATCAATAGCTGCATACCAGGTACTAGGAGATGTGCTAATTTGCTCAAGCAAGGAAACTACATCTGATACAGCAGCTGCAATCAGAGTTACTACCTGATTTAGTTTTCAATAGTCAACTGTCATTCCATATAATCCATATGTCTTCTGCACCGGCCAGATAGGAGAGTTAAAGGGAATTGTGAGGGGAACACAACCCCTGTATCTTTCAAGTCCTTGATGGTAACACTAACTTCTGCAATTCCACCAGAAATATGATACTATTTTTGATTCTCTATTTTATTTGGCAGAGACAATTCTAAAGGCTTCAATTTAGCCTTTCCATCCATAAATACCCCTTACTCCACAGGCCAAGAAACCAATGTTAAGAATTCTGCCGAGTCTGGGGGCGGCGGCGGCGGCGGCGGCGGCGGCGGTAGCAGTGGCTGCTCCAGCTGAAGGGCCATCAGCGGTGGAACCAAGGCGACACAGGGTCCAGTTAGGCCCTACGCCCACGACCACTGACCTTCGCTGACCAGCCGGGCGGCAAGCAACTGCGGTTCTGCGGAGCCTTTCGCTGCACGGAAGCCACTTCAGAACTCGGCTGCCCGCCAGTCAGGAGAGACTCACCGCCATCTTGATCCCGGGCTCCAGAGATCGGTCAGACTGAGGTACACAAACATAATCCTAGGCCCAACACCGCAGGGGTCTGAGCCAGACGGGCGTTGGCCTGCACCCAGGCCCTGGGCTGTTCGAGTGGCCATCGGGGCGCCAACCCAGCCAGGAGTTTTTTTTTTTGCCCCGGCCGGTGCACGCGCCGCCATTTTGCCTACAGGAGCCAGAGTGCTCGGGAGGGCAGAGACTGCTAACAAGCGTAGCCTGAGGCTAACAAAACGGGGGTCTAGGCCCCAAAAGGCACAGGACTGACCCCAAGAACTGGGCGGCTTGGTGGGCCATCTGTGTGTCAACCAGCCCAGGAGGTTATTAGCACAACAGACTCTCCCGGTGCTTTCGCGGAGCGCGGACGCGCACGCCCGCCATCCGGGTCACCTGGCGGACCCAAATAACAGACATAGACCTAGGGGAACTTTGCTCGGACCTTGGCCTCCCAGGCGTTTGCCTGGACTCAGGGCCCAGGCGACAAGGCTAAACTAGTGTGCGCCAGCCCGGTTGGGGAAATCGGCTGCCCAGCGGAGTGAGCGGAGCACAGGGGAGGTCACAGCAACATTCACCTTCGGAGCTCCCTGGGGGTGCACACGGGTTCCACCTGGTCCACAGACACAATCTGGGGCAAGGCCTCAGGCAGAAGCCCCCAGCTCAACTCTCTCCGCTTCAGATCAGCCTGGGTGGCCGCCACATCTCCAGGTCCCTCAAGAGGCTAGTGGGGGCTTCCGGGCGGCCAGCTGGGAGAAGTCGGTGTGCTCCAATAAATCCTGCGGGCCCCAGCGGGAGCCTTCAGGTGCCTGCTTCGGGATCTGAACAGCCTGGACAACAGCACCCTGTCTATAGGCAGTGCAGAGTGTAAGCTGTGCACCAGAGGCCAACGGGGAAGGGGCAGCTTGCACTGGTGAGTCCAGCACTGACAAGACCAAGTAACACCAGTGAGAGCTAGATGGCAAAAGGCAAACGCAGAAACGTCACTAACAGAAATCAAGGCAATATGGCAACATCTGAACCAAATTCTCCTCTACCAGCAAGTCCTGGATACCCCATCACACCAGTAAAACAAGATTTGGATTTAAAATCACTGGTCATGATGCTGGTACAGGAACACATGAAGGACATTGAGGAGAAAATGGATCAAAAGTTAGAAGCCCTTGCAAGGGAAACACAAAAATCATTGAAAGAAATCCAGGAGAATACAAAAGCCAACAAGGAGGAAATGCAAAAAACACTTAAAGAAATACAGGAGAACTTTGCTCAACAGGCTGAGGTCATGAAAGACGAAACACAAAAATCTCTTAAAGAAATACAGGAGAACTTTGGTCAACAGGCTGAGCTCATGAAAGAGGAAACACAAAAATCTCTTAAAGAATTACAGGAAAACACAAACATGCAAGGGAAGGAGCTAAGCAAAACCATCCAGGATCTAAAATCAGAAGTAGAAACAACTAAGAAAACTCAAAGGGAGACAACTTTGGAGATAGAAAGCCTTGGGAAGAAATCAGGGGACAGAGATGCAAATATCAACAACAGAATACAAGAGATAGAAGAAAGAATCTCAGATGCTGAAGATTCCATAGAAACCATGGACTCAACAGTTAAAGAAAATGCAAAGTGCAAAAAGCTTGTAACCCAAAATATCCAGGAAATCCAGGACACAATGAGAAGACCAAACCTAAGGATTATAGGCATAGATGAGAGTGAAGATTTACAACTTAAAGGGCCAGCAAATATCTTCAATAAAATTATGGAAGAAAACTTCCCTAACCTAAAGAGAGAGATGCCCATGAATATACAAGAAGCCTACAGAACTCCAAACAGACTGGACCAGAACAGAAATACTTCCCGTCACATAATAATCAAAACACCAAATGTTCTAAACAAAGAAAGAATACTAAAGGCAGTAAGAGAAAAAGGCCAAGTAACATATAAAGGAAGACCTATCAGAATCACAGCAGACTTTTCACCTGAGACTATGAAGGCTAGAAGGTCCTGGGCAGATCTCATGCAGACTCTAAGAGAACACAAATGCCAACCAAAACTACTATATCCAGCAAAACTCTCAATCACCATAGATGGAGAAACTAAGATATTTCACGACAAAACCAAGTTCACCCAATATCTATCCACAAACCCAGCCCTAAAAAGGATAATAGGAGGACAACACCAATACAAGGAGGGAAACCCCACCCTGAAAAAAGCAAGATAGTAACCTTTCATCAAACCCAAAAGAAGTTAAGCAATCAAATTTAAAAAATAACGTCAAAAATGATAGGAAGTAACAATCACTATTCCTTAATATCTCTTAACATCAATGGACTCAATGCCCCAATAAAAAGACACAGACTAACTGACTGGATACGTAAACAGGACCCTACATTTTGCTGCTTACAGGAAACACACCTCAGGGTCAAAGACAAACACTACCTTAGAGTAAAAGGCTGGAAGACAATTTTACAAGCAAATGGTCTCAGGAAACAAGCTGGAGTAGCCATTTTAATATCAGATAAAATTGACTTTCAACCCAAAGTCATCAAAAGAGACTCTGAGGGACACTTCTTGCTGGTCAAAGGAAAAATACAACAAGAAGAACTCTCAATCCTGAACATCTATGCTCCAAATGCAAGGGCACCCTCTTTCATAAAAGAAACTTTATTAAAACTCAAAGCACACATTACACCTAACACAATAATTGTGGGTGACTTCAACACTGCACTTTCCTCAATGGACCGATCAGGAAAACAGAAACTAAACAAGGACACAATGAAACTAATTGAAGCTTTGGACCAATTAGACTTAACTGATATATATAGAACATTCTATCCTAAAACAAAAGAATATACCTTTTTTTCAGCACCTCATGGTACCTTCTCCAAAATCGACCATATAATTGGTCACAAGACAGACCTCAACAAATATAAAAAGATAGAACTAATCCCATGCCTCCTATCTGATCACTATGGAATAAAAGTGGTCTTCAATAGCAACAGAAACAACAGAAAACCCACATACACGTGGAAATTGAACAATACTCTACTCAATGACACCTTGGTCAAGGAAGAAATAAAGAAAGAAATTAAAGACTTTTTAGAACACAATGAAAATGAAAACACAACATACCCAAATCTATGGGACACAATGAAAGCAGTGCTAAGAGGAAAACTCATAGCCCTGAGTGCCTCCAAAAAGAAAATGGAGAGAGCATACATTACCAACTTAATGACACACCTGAAAGCCCTAGAACAAAAAGAAGCTATTTCACCCAGGAGGAGTAGAAGGCAGGAAATCATCAAACTCAGGGCCGAAATCAATCAAGTAGAAACAAAGAGAACCATACAAAAAATCAACAAAACTAGGAGCTGGTTCTTTGGGAAAATCAACAAGATAGATAAACCCTTAGCCAGACTGACCAAAGGGCACAGAGAAAGTATCCAAATTAACAAACTTAGAAATGAAAAGGGAGACATAACAACGGAAACTGAGGAAATCCAAAAAATCATCAGATCCTACTACAAGAGCCTGTACTCAACACAACTGGAGAATCTGGAGGAAATGGACAATTTCCTTGACAGATACCAAATACCAAAATTAAATCAGGACCAACTAGACCATCTAAACAGTCCCATAAAGCCTAAAGAAATAGAAGGAGTCATAGAAAGTCTTCCAACCAAAAAAAGCACAGGACCAGATGGTTTCAGTGCAGAATTCTACCAGACCTTCAAAGAAGAGTTAACACCAATACTCTTCAAACTATTCCACAAAATAGAAACAGAAGGAACACTACCCAATTCCTTCTACGAAGCCACAATTACGCTGATACCAAAGCCACACAAAGATCCAACAAAGAAAGAGAACTTCAGACCAATTTCCCTTATGAACATCGATGCAAAAATACTCAACAAAATTCTTGCCAACCGAATCCAAGAACACATCAAAACGATCATCCACCATGATCAAGTAGGCTTTATCCCGGGAATGCAGGGTTGGTTCAATATACGGAAATCCATCAATACAATCCACTACATAAACAAACTCAAAGAACAAAATCACATGGTCATTTCATTGGATGCTGAAAAAGCATTTGACAAAATTCAGCATCCCTTCATGCTTAAAGTCTTGGAGAGAACAGGAATTCAAGGCCCATACCTAAACATAGTAAAAGCAATATACAGCAAACCGGTAGCCAGTATCAAACTAAATGGAGAGAAACTTGAAGCAATCCCACTGAAATCAGGGACCAGACAAGGCTGCCCCCTTTCTCCTTATCTTTTCAATATTGTACTTGAGGTACTAGCTCGGGCAATTCGACAACATAAGGAGGTCAAAGGGATACAAATTGGAAAGGAGGAAGTCAAACTATCATTATTTGCAGACGACATGATCGTCTACCTAAGTGACCCAAAGAACTCCACTAGAGAGCTCCTACAGCTGATAAACAACTTCAGCAAAGTGGCAGGTTACAAAATCAACTCAAGCAAATCAGTGGCCTTCCTATACTCAAAGGATAAGCAGGCTGAGAAAGAAATTAGGGAAATGACCCCCTTCACAATAGCCACAAACAGTATAAAGTATCTTGGGGTGACTCTTACCAAACATGCGAAAGATCTGTATGGCAAGAACTTCAAGACTCTGAAGAAGGAAATGGAAGAAGACCTCAAAAAATGGGAAAACCTCCCATGCTCATGGATCGGTAGAATCAATATAGTTAAAATGGCCATTTTGCCTAAAGCACTATACAGATTCAATGCAATACCCATCAAAATCCCAACTCAATTCTTCACAGAGTTAGAAAGAGCAATTATCAAATTCATCTGGAACAACAAAAAACCCAGGATAGCTAAAACTATTCTCAGCAACAAAAGAAAATCTGGGGGAATCAGTATCCCTGACCTCAAGCAATACTACAGAGCAATAGTGTTAAAAACTGCATGGTATTGGTACAGTGACAGGCAGGAGGATCAATGGAACAGGATTGAAGATCCAGAAATGACCCCACACACCTATGGCCACTTGATCCTCGACAAAGAGGCTGAAAACATCCAATGGAAAAAAGATAGCCTTTTCAACAAATGGTGCTGGTTCAACTGGAGGTCAGCATGCAGAAGAATGCGAATTGATCCATCCTTGTCTCCTTGTACTAAGCTCAAATCCAAATGGATCAAGGACCTCCACATAAAGCCAGACACTCTGAAGCTAATAGAAAAGAAACTGGGGAAGACCCTTGAGGACATCGGTACAGGGAGAAAGTTTCTGAACAGAACACCAATAGCGTATGCTCTAAGAGCAAGAATTGACAAATGGGACCTCATAAGGTTACAGAGTTTCTGTAAGGCAAAGGACACCATCAAGAGGACAGATCGGCAACCAACAAATTGGGAAAAGATCTTCACCAATCCTACATCAGATAGAGGGCTAATATCCAATATATATAAAGAACTCAAGAAGTTAGACTCCAGAAAACCGAACAACCCTATTAAAAAATGGGGTACAGAGTTAAACAAAGAATTCTCACCTGAAGAACTTCGGATGGCGGAGAAGCATCTTAAAAAATGCTCCACTTCATTAGTCATTAGGGAAATGCAAATCAAAACAACCCTAAGATTTCATCTTACACCAGTCAGAATGGCTAAGATTAAAAATTCAGGAGACAGCAGGTGTTGGAGAGGGTGCGGAGAAAGAGGAACACTCCTCCACTGCTGGTGGGGTTGCAAATTGGTACAACCACTCTGGAAAGCAGTCTGGCGGTTCCTCCGAAAACTGGGCACCTCACTTCCAGAAGATCCTGCTATACCACTCCTGGGCATATACCCAGAGGATTCCCCACCATGTAATAAGGATACATGCTCTACTATGTTCATAGCAGCCCTATTTATAATTGCCAGATGCTGGAAAGAACCCAGGTATCCCTCAACAGAAGAGTGGATACAAAAAATGTGGTATATCTACACAATGGAGTACTATTCAGCCATTAGAAACAATGAATTCATGAAATTCTTAGGCAAATGGATGGAGCTAGAGAACATCATACTAAGTGAGGTAACCCAGACTCAAAAGGTGAATCATGGTATGCACTCACTAATAAGTGGTTATTAACCTAGAAAACTGGAATACCCAAAACATAATCCACACATCAAATGAGATACAAGAAGAAAGCAGGAGTGGTCCCTGGTTCTGGGAAGACTCAGTGAAACAGTATTTGGCAAAACCAGAACGGGGAACTGGGAAGGGGTGGGAGGGAGGACAGGGGAAGAGAAGGGGGCTTACGGGACTTTCGGGGAGTGGGGGGGCTAGAAAAGGGGAAATCATTTGAAATGTAAATAAATTATATCAAATAAAAAAAAAAAAAGAATTCTGCCAACTTCTAAGTGTATCTATCTCAATTATACATTCTGGAACTGAGGAAATAACCACAGGATGAGTTCAAGGACCTACTGGATCTACTCTGAGTCAGACATCACCCAAAACTCCATTAGTCTCCTGGCCTCCATAAGGTCCTACTTTAATTGGAAGCCACAACCTTTCTAAGGATCTCCCAAGCCAGGCGGTGGTGGCGCACGCCTTTAATCCCAGCACTTGGGAGGCAAAGGCAGGCCAGCCTGGTCTACAGACTGAGTTTCAGGACAGCCAGGGCTACACAGAGAAACCTTGTCTCAAAAAACAAAAACAAAACAAAAACAAAAGCAAAAACAAAACATCTAAGGATCTCCCAATATCAGTGTCAGTTCAGAACTAGTATCCATCAAGCCTTGGAAAGTCTGACTATTACCTTTCTCCCAGTGTACAGATACCCTTGTAAAAGCCCATAGATGCCTCTAGGGAAGAAGGAGGAAAACTAAGAGCAAAACTTTCCGCAATAGTTAAGAGTTGCCATTGATATGAAGAGACATCATGAACAAGGAACTCTTATAAAAAGACATTTAATTTGTGCAAGCTTACAAGTTCAGAGGTTCAGGCCATTATCATTTAGGCAGGAAGCATGGATGTGTTCAGGTAGGCATGGCACTGGAGAAGAAATTGAGAGTTCTACATCTTGTTCCAAAGAGAACCAGAAGACTGTCTTCCACAGGCAGCCAGGAGAAGAGCCACTCTTTGATACACTTCCTCCAACAAGGTCAGACCTATGCCAACAAGGCCACACCTCCTTATAGTGCCACTTCCCATGAGACAAGCATATTTAAACCACCACAGTGTTTGCTAAGGCTGAGGCACATCACAAGTAGAAACATGTTTTTCCAATAAATATCAAAATTTCAAGGTTCACAGAATGATCAAATATCCTACAACATAATTTCACTAAACAGAATGTTTGACTTTGGTCTCACCATAAGTTCCTGACAAGGTAATACCTCACCCATTTTAGGAAGCAAAGCTTTACTTACAGTCTACTCTGCACTTCACAAGTCTCTTGAGAAAATTGCCCTGTGCTTAGGAGACAAACTGACCTGCAGTAACCACTGAATAATCATGAGGGTTAAATCAGAATGTTGTTGTAGGGTTGGGAGAGAAGTGCTCAGTGAATAAAAGTCAAAGTCTAGAACCCACATGGTAGAGAGACTCTACTCCCACAAGTTGTCCTCTGACCTTTACACCCATGGCATGCATACACAAACACACACATGCACGTGCACAAACACACAAATAAACAGTGAATAAATAGATAAGTAAATGTCAAAATATTTAGGGAATAATATTGGTGCTAGGGATTATAAGGAAATAAGAAGGAAAGAGGTTTGGGAAATGACGAAAAGGTAGACTAAGGAGTCTAACTGAAGTATGCATGAGTCTACTAGACTTCATGGAAGTTTGAATCTTATTATTCCTATTAATAGAGAGCGTGAAGCTTGGTGTGGTGTTTAAGGTTTTTGATCCCAGTACTTGTGGTCTGAGGTAAGAAACTCTGAGTGCCAGGCCCATCCAGATCACTTAGTGATCTCCAGGCTAATTTGAATTTCTTGTCTCAAAAGTATGTGTAGGGTTTGGGTGGGGTGGAGAATCAGAAAGAAGAAAGATGGGGCAAGGGAGTTTAGCAAGGTAAAGTTGGGGGTTTAATAATAATCTCATTGGTCTGCTCAAATGTTCTAGTAATCAGAGTGCTGAGAGACAGCTCAGAGGGCTGGTGGGCTCCTCATTGACAGCTGAATTTGGATTTCCAGAACCTACATAAAAGCCAGGTACAGTGATGAACAGATATTAGGTCTCCCTGGCCAGCTAGCTTGGCCAAAAAGTTTAATTATAAGCTCAGTGAAAGACCCTATCTCAAAAGTAAGCTAAGAGGCTAATGGCATTTGATGGTTGCTGAGGGAGGGCAAAGTCAGTTTTCTTCGGATTTAACCCCTGCCAAGATACCTGTGTTCCAGCAGACGGCCCTACACAAATGCACATACCAAGGCACTAAGAAGAGTCAGTGGCTTTCAAAAGGTGGAATACAAAGTGGTGGAAAGTATAGGAGTTGGGGAGAAAGGAGTCAGGGGTAAAATTTTAAAAAACAGTTTTACTTGTATATGACATTTTCAAATGCAAATAAGTAGATTTTTAGAAAGGTAGAAATTTATAGAGGAAGACACAAATATCTATCCTCTGGCCTCTACATACACACCCATGTACATGTGTATTTGCTGCACACAAGCACATCCAAATGTGAGCAGACACACACTTGTACTACACACACACACACACACACACACACACACGCACGCGCGCGCGCGCACACACACATACACACACATATGCGTGTGCGCATGCATATACACACTCATGCACACACACTGTATTTTTACCATCCACACATGCTTAGGGTGTCCATCCTTAGGTATGGTCACGTTGTCTTTATTTCACAATATATTTTCTGATCCAGAATTTTATTGCATCGAAGTATCAATTTAAAAAGTCAAAAGTTCCTTTAAATATTACCCATGTCTTTAATATAAGTTTTTACTCTGAAGCCTTAAGCTAATGGAAATCTAAACAGTCATTTTGAAATCCTACCAAAAAAGGTCTATGCCAATGTATGCAGAATATTCCTGCAGGTTACCCAAGCTATATTTTATAAAAATGTAAATGCCATAAAGGTTTCAAATCATTCTGCTTAATTAAAATTTTACCCTTGTATAATGAATTATGAGGAAATATTCCCTTATTTCTTCTTACCCACACCCAGCTCCACGGCTTTCTCCTCACCTCTGCCCCGATCTAACTTATTAATAAAGTATTTGTATTTCTGACAAGGTAAATTAAAACCAACTTCTTATGTTTTTCTGCCCTCATTTTCACCCTTAACCTGGACTTGGCAACCTGACAGCTGGAAATGAGTGGAATGACGCCAGTGAAATGTCTCTGGGCTTCTCAGACCCTTCCTTCCAATTTCCTCCCATGCTGCACTCATCTTCGGTTCCTTTTCTTGGCTCGAAAGTAGCCGGTGTGATGGTGATGGGACAAAGGAGGCTTGCAAAGGGCTGAGCCTTCAGTCCCCTAAGCCAAGACTTGAGCTCCTAAGGTGAATTTCAGAGCAACACAGGGAATTCCAGGACTGAGCAGCAGATTTTAATGCAATCAGGGAAGGTGACATGTTGATGCTGCCTTCGGTTGTTTACATCTTCTTCGAGTTAATTATATTTTCACATCCCTGCTCCACTGTGATGACTGGAGGGTTGTGTTTCTCACGTTGCGACATCCGCCTGTGGCAGTTTGAATTAACGTGAAGCTCTAAAATGTTTGTAATTCTCAGGTTATTTTAAATTTGTCTGAATGTTGTAACTCATATGCAAATGTCCTTAGCGCTATTGTATCCTTAAAGTGACAGATAGTCTTCCCATGCAGTGCTCTCTACAGGACTGTGCTGATGTTACCTTTTTTTTTGATTTTTTTTAATTTTATTTATTTATTTATTTATTTTTAATATTTTTATTTTCTATATTCTTTGTTTACATTCCAAATGATTTCCCCTTTCCCGGATACCCCCTCCCCATATGTCCCATAAACCTTCTCTCCATCCCTTCTCCAATCACCTCCCTCCTTTTTCTCTATCCTTATATTCCCTTCCCATGCTAGATCAATCCTTTCCAGGATCAGGACCCTCTCCATACTTCTTCATGGGAGTCATTTGTTATGCAATTTGTGCCTTGGGTATGCGGGGCTTCTGGGCTAATTAATATCCACTTATCAGAGATTGCATTCCATGTGTATTCTTTTGTGATTGGGTACCTCACTTAGGATGATATTTTCCAGATCAAACAATTTGCCTAAAAATTTTGTTAATTCATTGTTTCTAATTGCTGAGTAGTATTCCATTGTGTAAATATACCACATTTCTGTATCCATTCCTCCTTTGAGGGGCATCTGGGTTCTTTCCAAGCTTCTGGCTATTATAAATAAGGCTGCTATGAACATAATGGAGCATGTGTCTTTATTGCATGCCGGGGAATCCTTTGGGTATATGCCCAGGAGAGGTATAGCAGGGTCCTCTGGAAGTCTCATGTCCAGTTTTCTGAGGAACCTCCAGACTGATTTCCACAGTGGTTCTACCATCTTACAGCCCCACCAGCAGTGGAGGAGTGTTCCTCTTTCTCCACATCCTCGCCAACACCTGCTGTCTCCTGAGTTTTTGACCTTAGCCATTCTGACTGGTATAAGGTGAAATCTCAGGGTTGTTTTGATCTGCATTTTCCTAATGACTAATGATGTTGAGCACTTCTTAAGGTGCCTCTTGGCCATCCGAATTTCTTCAGGTGAAAATTCTTTCTTAAGATCTCTACCCCATTTTTAATAGGGTTATTTGGTTCCCTGGGGTCTAACTTCTTGAGTTCTTTGTATATATTGGATATTAGCCCTCTATCAGATGTGGGGTTGATGAATATCCTTTCCCAATTTGATGGTTGCAGTTTTGTCCTTTTAACAGTGTCCTTTGCCTTACAGAAACTTTGTAATTTTATGAGGTCCCATTTGTCAATTCTTGATCTTAAAGCATAAGCTATTGATGATCTGTTCAGGAACTTTTCCCCTGTGCCCATGTCCTCAAGGGTCTTCCCCAGTTTCTTTTCTATTAGTTTCAGTGTGTCTGGTTTTACATGGAGGTCCTTGATCCACTTGGAGTGAAGTTTAGTACATGGAGATAAGAATGGATCAATTCGCATTCTTCTGCATGCTGACCTCCAATTGATCCAGCACCATTTATTGAAAAGGCTATCTTTTTTCCACTGGATGTTTTTGGCTCCTTTGTTGAAGATCAAGTGACCATAGGTGTGTGGATTCATTTTTGGATCTTCAATTCTATTCCATTGGTCCACTTGTCTGTCACTGTGCCAATACCATGCAGTTTTTAACACTATTGCTCTGTAGTATTGCTTGAAGTCAGAGATACTGATTCCCCCAGAATTTTATTTGTTGTTGAGAATAGTTTTAGCTATCCTGGGTTTCTTGTTATTCCAGATGAATTTGAGAATTGCTTTTTCTAACTCTGTGAAGAACTGAGTTGGGATTTTGATGGGGATTGCGATCTATAGATCGCTTTTGGAAAGATGGCCATTTTAACTATATTAATCCTGCCAATCCACGAGCATGGCAGATTTTTCCATTTTCTGAGGTCTTCGATTTCCTTCTTCAGAGACCTGAAGTTCTTGTCATATAAATCTTTCACTTGTTTGGTTAGAGTCACACCAAGATACTTTATATTGTTTGTGGCTATTTTGAAGGGTGTCGTTTCCCTAGCTTCTTTCTCAGCCTGCTTATCCTTTGAGTATAGGAAGGCAACTGATTTGCTTGAGTTGATTTTATAACCAGCCACTTTGCTGAAGTTGTTTATCAGCTGTAGGAGTTCTCTGGTGGAGGTTTTCGGGTCACTTAAGTAGACTATCATGTCATCTGCAAATAGTGATAATTTGACTTCTTCCTTTCCAATTTGTATCCCCTTGACCTCCTTATGTTGTCTAATTGCTCTAGCTAGAACTTCAAGTACTATATTGAAAAGATATGGAGAGAGAGAGCAGCCTTGTCTAGTCCCTGATTTTAGTGGGATTGCTTCAAGTTTCTCTCCATTTAGTTTGATGTTGGCTACCGGTTTGCTGTATATTGCTTTAACAATGTTTAGGTATGGGCTTTGAATTCCTGTTCTTTCTAAGACTTTTAGCATGAAAGGATGCTGGATTTTGTCAAATCCTTTTTCTGCATCTAATGAGATGATCATATGGTTTTTTCTTTGAGTTTCTTTATGTAGTGGATAGCATTGATGGATTTCCTTATATTGAACCATCCCTGCATCCCTGGGATGAAGCCTACTTGATCATGGTGGATGATCGTTTTGATGTGTTCTTGGATTCAGTTGGCAAGAATTTTATTAAGTATTTTTGCATCAATATTCATAAGAGAAATTGGCCTGAAGTTCTCTTTCTTTGTTGGATCATTGTGTGGTTTTGATATCAGCGTAATTTTGGCTTCATAGAACGAGTTGGGTAGAGTTCCTTCTGTTTCTATTTTGTGGAATAGTTTGAAGAGTATTGGTGTTGGGTCTTCTTTGAAGGTCTGATAGAACTCTGCACTGAAGCCATCTGGTCCCGTGCTTTTTTTGGTTGGGAGACTTTCTATGACCCTTTTTATTTCTTCAGGTGTTATGGGACTGTTTAGTTGATCTATTTGATCCTGATTTAGTTTTGGTGTCGAATATCTGTCTAGGAAACTGTCCATTTCCTCCAGATTCTCCAATTGTGTTGGGTATAGGCTTCTGTAGTAGGATCTAATAATTTTTTGAATTTCCTCAGTTTCTGTTGTTATATCTCCCTTTTCATTTCTAAGTTTGTTAATCTGGATACTGTCTCTGTACCCTTTGGTTAGTCTGGCTAAGGGTTTAACTATCTTGCTGATTTTCTCAAAGAACCAGCTCCTGGTTTTGTTGATTCTTTGTATGGTTCTCTTTGTTTCTACTTGATTGATTTCGGTCCTGAGTAGGATGATTTCCTGACTTCTACTCCTCCTGGGTGAAATAGCTTCTTTTTGTTCCAGGGCTTTCAGGTGTGTCATTAAGCTGTTAGTGTATGCTCTCTCCATTTTCTTTTTGGAGGCACTCAGGGCTATGAGTTTTCCTCTTAGCACTGCTTTCATTGTGTCCCATAGATTTGGGTATGTTGTGTCTTCATTTTCATTGTGTTCTAAAAAGTCTTTAATTTCTTTCTTTATTTCTTCCTTGACCAAGGTATCATTGAGTAGAATATTGTTCAGTTTCCACGTGTATGTGGGTTTTCTGTTGTTTTTGTTGCTATTGAAGACCACTTTTAATCCATAGTGATCTGATAGGAGGCATGGGATTATTTCAATCTTCTTATATTTGTTGAAGTCTGTCTTGTGACCAATTATATGGTCAGTTTTGGAGAAGGTAACATGAGGTGCTGAGAAAAAGGTATATTCTTTTGCTTTAGAATAGAATGATATATATATATATATATATATATATATATATATATATATATATATATATATTAAATCTAATTGGTCCAAAGCTCCAAAGCTTCAATTAGTTTCATTGTGTCCCTGTTTAGTTTCTGTTTTCCTGATCAGTCCATTGAGGAAAGTGCAGTGTTGAAGTCACCCACAATTATTGTGTTAGGTGCAATGTGTGCTTTGAGCTTTAATAAAGTTTCTTTTATGAAAGAGGGTGCCCTTACATTTGGAGCATAGATGTTCAGGATTGAGAGTTCTTCTTGTTGTATTTTTCCTTTGACCAGCAAGAAGTGTCCCTCAGAGTCTCTTTTGATGACTTTGGGTTGAAAGTCAATTTTATCTGATATTAAAATGGCTACTCCAGCTTGTTTCATGAGACCATTTGCTTGTAAAATTGTCTTCCAGCCTTTTACTCTAAGGTAGTGTTTATCTTTGACCCTGAGGTGTGTTTCCTGTAAGCAGCAAAATGTAGGGTCCTGTTTATGTATCCAGTCGGTTAATCTATGTCTTTTTATTGGGGCATTGAGTCCATTGATGTTAAGAGATATTAAGGAATAGTGATTGTTACTTCCTGTCATTTTTGACGTTATTTTTTAAATTTGATTGGTTAACTTCTTTTGGGTTTGATGAAAGGTTACTATCTTGCTTTTTCCAGGGTGAAGTTTCCCTCCTTATATTGGTGTTTACCTCCTATTATCCTTTGTAGAGCTGGGTTTGTGGATAGATATTGGGTAAACTTGGTTTTGTCATGGAATATCTTAGTTTCTCCATCTATGGAGATTGAGAGTTTTGCTGGATATAGTAGTTTTGGCTGAAATTTGTGTTCTCTTAGAGTCTGCATGAGATCTGCCCAGGATCTTCTAGCCTTCATAATCTCAGGTGAAAAGTTTGCTGTGATTCTGATAGGTCTTCCTATATATGTTACTTGGCCTTTTTCTCTTACTGCCTTTAATATTCTTTCTTTGTTTAGTACATTTGTTTTTTTTTTATTATTATGTGACGGGAAATATTTCTGTTCTGGTCCAGTCTGTTTGGAGTTCTGTAAGCTTCTTGTATATTCATGGGCATCTCTCTCTTTAGGTTAGGGAAGTTTTCTTCCATAATTTTATTGAAGATATTTGCTGGCCCTTTAAGTTGTAAATCTTCATTCTCATCTATGCCTATAATCCTTAGGTTTGATCTTCTCATTGTGTCCTGGATTTCCTGGATATTTTGGGTTACAAGCTTTTTGCATTTTGCATTTTCTTTAACTGTTGAGTCCATGGTTTCTATGGCATCTTCAGCATCTGAGATTCTTTCTTCTATCTCTTGTATTCTGTTGTTGATATTTGCATCTATGTCCCCTGATTTCTTCCCAAGGCTTTCTATCTCCAAAGCTTTTAGTTTTCTTAGTTGTTTCTACTTCTGATTTTAGATCCTGGAAGGTTTTGCTTAGCTCCTTCACTTGCTTGTTTGTGCTTTCCTGTAATTCTTTAAGAGATTTTTGTGTTTCCTCTTTCATGACCGCAGCCTGTTGACCAAAGTTCTCCTGTATTTCTTTAAGTGTTTTTTTGTGTTTCCTCATTATTGGCTTTTGTATTCTCCTGAATTTCTTTCAATGATTTTTGGGTTTCCCTTGCAAGAGCTTTTAATTTTTGATCCATTTTCTCCTGAATTTCTTTAAATATGTCCTACATGTGTTCCTGTACCAGCATCATGACCAGTGATTTTAAATCCAAATCTTGTTTTACTGGTGTGATGGGGTATCCAGGACATGCTGTTAAAGGAGAATTGGGTTCAGATGTTGCCATATTGCCTTGATTTCTGTTAGTGAAGTTCCTGCGTTTGCCTTTTGCCATCTAGTTCTCACTGGTGTTAGCTGGTCTTGTCAATTCTGGACTCACCAGTGCAAGCTGCCTCTTCCCAGGTGGCCTCTGGTGCACAGCTTACCTCCTGCACTGCCTGGAGACAGGGTGCTGTGGCCCAGGCTATTCAGATCCCGAAGCAGACACCTGAAGGCTCCAGCCGGGGCCTGCTGGATTCACCAGTGCTCACTGACTCCTCCCAGCCGGCCTCCCGGAAGCCCCTCTTGCCTCTTGCAGGACCTGGAGATGTGGCGTTGCCGCCCTTTGAGTTGGGGCTTCAGCATGCTTTGACCTTTGTCCTCTGTCCCTTTTCACTTAAGGAGAGCATATCTTGAGACTGGCCTCCCTTTCCCTGTGGATCCTGTGGGGGAAGATGATTCTGTCTCAAGAAATGTTTTATTCAGTACTAAAATCATCTCAGAAATGCTTGTTGATTTAATTACAAAGTTGTGACACTTGTTTCCTGACTATTTCTCCCTCTTACCATGCCTGTTGCCCATTCTGGACAGTTCCTTAGAGGGTAATCCTGTAAATTCCATCAATTTGATTAAGTTTTCTCCTTTCATGATGTTATTAGACTATCAAATGTTCTGTGTGATGTGAATTTCCACATATTTAGTTTTGTTATTAGTTAATCAAGAGGTTTATATAATGTGGTTTTGATCATATTACACCATCTGATACAACTCTTCTCAAATCCAGCCCTTTTTCTCTAACCACCTAACTTTGTGTTTTGGTTTTGGTGTTGGGGTTGGGGGATTTTTTGGTTTGTTTGTTTGTTTTAACACTTCAAGACCAGTTGGGGGTATGGTCTTTTTGATTTACTACAGAGTAGTAAATTTGCCAGAGTCTATATTCTTAGAGAAAACTATTCCTTTCTGACAAATACCATGTGGTAATTGCTCCATGTGTGGCGGTAGGATTGTGTTGCCACTTCCTGCTCTGGGCTGGGATTTGCTCTGGCTTGGGCTTACCCAGGCTTTGTGCACACTACATCCAGAAGAAGTCTCCTGTAGGCATGGACCGTCTCTGGCTCTTACCACCTTTCCACCCTTCTTCTACTATAATCATAGCCTTGGGAGTGGGTGTGTAATTTATCTGTTTTCTTAGGACTGCACATTCTGCAGTCTCTTTCTTACATTTAACTAATCCCATTTGCTTCTTGTTAGTCAATTCATACCAGTTGAATAATAGAACTGAGCCATACTTGCCTACTACTCAAGAATTCTTGGCCATGACTGACAAACCACAGCCTCTGTGAATGCTCTAGAAGTAAACCAGAATTATCATGTTAATGGGTGTTTCATATTTTATTCATTTCTTTCTTTTTCCACTCTCTTCTTTCTCATTTCCCAGAACTAACTCTCTCCCTCCTCCTCTCCCACTCCCTCTCCCTGTCCCTCTCTTGCACACACACACACACACACACAGTTATTTCAAAGCATATTACATCATAGCAAACCCAAATGAGATGTTGAAGATCATATACACTAAAGCCATCTAAACTTTCAACTTTGTGAAAACCCAGGGATAGTCGCTATAATATAAATCATTCTAAAATTGATAACTTTGGGACAT
Organism: Apodemus sylvaticus; assembly: GCF_947179515.1. NCBI lineage: Eukaryota > Metazoa > Chordata > Mammalia > Rodentia > Muridae > Apodemus > Apodemus sylvaticus. The sequence goes on from NC_067479.1 coordinate 19,680,661, forward strand.
GTTTGCTACAAGCATATCGTCATTCCTTGAATTCTATACATTTTCTTCCTTGACCTCTGGAAGGAGAGTAAGACAAAACATAAAACAAGCCTTTATCTTATTTCTAGTCTTGCTGCAGCCTGGCCACAGAAGCCCCTTCTCCCAGCCTCCCACTGCTGAGGGACTCAAGGTTCTGGGGTCCCTCAGTCCTTTCCCACCGGTCCTTTCAACTTCCCCTAAAACCCCATCTCTGGTTTTTGTGAGATTCACCAATACAGAGAAACACCCTAATAGCCACCATAACTGGCTAGGACTCAGAGTGCACAACTGCAACCATGAACAGCACACCTCCCCAGTAAAGATGAAATCAGATGTCTATACCAAGAAATACTTCAAATGTCATAAGCCCAGATCTAGTGCAAAACGATAAACATGAAGATTCAAGACTATATGCTTCCTCCAGAAGCTTGCAGCCCTGTTCTTGAGAAATGAACAACTTAGAGAAAGCACAAAACAAAAATAGCAATTAAGACTATGTTTGAAGATCTTAAGGATATCAATAACAGCCTTAATAAAGAGCATAAAAACATGATTAAAAGAAACAAGCAATTGTAAGAAATAACAAAAACAATTAAAGGCATGGAAGTAAAATTTAACAAAGAAATAGAGAAGGTGCTTTTACTCTTATAAACAAGTTCTCACCCATGTTGCTATTAGCAAACTCATGGGATCACACACACACAGACACAGACACACACACACACAAACACACACATGGAAGTACAAGAGGACTGGCTGGAAAGATATTAGGAGTGGAGAAGGACAAGAGAGGGTAGTGGTAATTAACATAATATGATACATTGTATACACATATAAAATATTCTAGTGAAACCAATTATTATTTGCCCTACTTAGGATTACAATTACTATTAAAACACCATGACCAAATGCAGCTTGGGGAAGAAAGGGTTTATTTGACTTATACTTTTACAGCATAGTTCAGCATTAAAGGAACTCAAACACAGCAGCAACTTGGAGGCAGCAGCTGATGCTCAGGCCTTGGAGGAGGACTGCTTACTAGCTTGTTCCCCATGGCTTGCTCAACCTGCTTTCTTGTAGAATCCAGACCACCAAGTCAGGAATGATACCATCTGCAGTGGACTGGGCCCTCCTCAATTAAACACTAAGAAAATGCTCTACAGGCTTGGACTCAGCCTAAATTTATGGAGGCGTTTCCTCAATCAAGGTTCCCTCTTCTCAGATGAATATATTGTGTCAGGACGACATAAAACCAACCAGAACATTGTACAACTAATTTAAGCTAACAAAAGTATTAAAATTTGTGTCTTCTGAGATTATTTGCTTAAATTTTTACTTCATATAAGTTACTACTCATTTTACCAGCATGCACCTTTATCTTATTGTTCTGGATTTGTTTTTTAACTATTTGATGATGTCGCAACTGTGCTGCCCCATTGGAAATTCAGCAACATATGAGTTAAAATGTATTTTGATTGCATAAAAGAGTTTAAGAGTATTGGCATTTTACATACCTTACTAGCCACATTTTTTAAATAGGTGCCTTAATAAACATTGCACTTTAGCTTTTCCAGGCCCCAAAATAAGGAGAAGGAAATAACAATATCTGTGGTTTATCATGTGTAATGGCTGTTTCTGATTGCCACCTTGACTATATCTGGAATGAACTGCAATCCAGAATTGGAGCGCACACCTGTGATCCAGATCTTGAGGATGGAAGACACAAGTTTCTGACCTGGATCTTTGCAGGGAGGTCTTGAGGATAGTGGCCATGAAAAGCTAAGGTCCAGGCAAGATAGACTGAGGTAAGGGGATCTCTGAGTTCAAGGTACACACCTTTAATCTGGACCAATCCTTCTGCTGAAGACCTGCATAAGGACATTGGAAGAAGGAAGAGTTGCTCTTCTAGCCTGCTTTCATTTACTTGCCAGCATGTCATATTGGAACTTACTTCTATGGAAGACCAGCTGATCATGGGACTGAATAACTACTACATTTTGGACTTCCCATCCATAGCTGCCCATTTTTGGGTTAGTTGGACTACAGACTGTAAATCATCATAACAAATTCTCTTAATATGTGGAGATATTCCGTAAGATCTGTGACTCTAGAGAATCCCAATACACTGGGTAGCTGCTGTGGGTCATGAACAGTTCATAGGATTTCACGCACTGTAGCTCATTTCACTCCATGAATAGACCCACAAAAATGGTTGCCACTTAATCCAACATTGGAGCTTCAAGGGGTTTACACAGCCTTCCGAAAGTTATACCAGCCCAAGGCAGCACAGACACATTTCGAAAAGCAAAGCAAAGCTCTCCTCCCACATACCCTACCTTTTATGTTCTTTGTTATATGACAAAAGGAATTTTTAAATCTAATTCTGTTTTAATTAGAATTTTATGTATGGGATCTGTATTTATGTTATTTTTAACCCTCCATCTTCTCCACAAATCCTCTGATATCTCCTCACAACCACAACTCTCTTTTTTTTGTTCTTTTGTTTTGTTTTGTTTTTGTTCACAACTCCCTCTTAAGTTCATAACATCTTCTATTATTTCAAAATCATTATTGCTTCATATGTAAAGATACCTTCAAAGTTCATTTAGTGTTATTCATGTGTACATGTGTTTAGGGTTTACCACTTGGGACTAGATAATCTATCGGCAGATCATCCCTTGAGAAGGCAGATTCTTCCCCTCTCATCAGTCATTGCTGTCCAGAGACCTGTGTGTCTCCATCTAGGAATGACTACAGGATTCTTGAACATCTCTTTGGGGTTTCTCTTTCCCAGTGCTTCATTCATTTGGCTTTTACATTTCTGAATTTCTGTATTCTTTCTGCACAGTCCATATATAAATACACACACACACACCCAGGATGCTACCTACATGAACAAGTTCACTTTCATAAAACTGCCATCTCTCAACACACTTGCTGCCCAGAAATATGAATATGTGAAACCTGTCCTTCTAGCTGTTCTTCCATAGTCTGCATCTTTTCATAATTGTACATATTTAAGTACCTCTCGTTCAGTTTCCTCTTTGTAGCCTAGGTGCTGATGTCATTACTGCAGAGACGTAAATGTAAGCTAGAAAACGATCAGGCTAATTGATACCGACAGTCAATTAGTGCTTCAAAAGGACTGGCTTGGGGCTTTACACACAGAGAACATGAAAGATTCTAGTCTGTTGTGGCATGATCTCTGTTATTTTGTTCAGAGCTGTATATGTTGTGGGATGGATTCTTCAGGAACTAAACAAGTTTCTCACTGGTTACCTTATGGGAAATAATATTATCATGTAATCTGAATCTATTAGCTTTCCCTTTCTAAAGCTTCAGACTAAACCCACTCTGGCTCTGTTCAGGTCAAAACTATTCTTAATCTCTGTGTTATGCTGATCAAAACTCCAACTGTCAGCTCAAATCATTTCCAAAAGGCTAGTTCTATTTGTGATTAATTAAAATTTCTTCCTGATTGCATACAGTTCTTTTAAATGTATAATCCCTTTATTGTGTGGCAAATTGAGAATATGATCCTAAGTTAAAAACAAATATTCACGTGGGCCTCTTGGTATAATGTAACTCACACATTTCAATTAAAAAATTTAAAAATACAAACCATTTTGATATTTTTTTGCATGAGCATCTGAGTATAGCTGATATGTCTACTCATTGTATAATATCTGATTGAGGGAGAAATGTTTTATATCAACACAGTGCATATAATTTTACCCAGATATATTTTAGGTTTTGAAACAATTCAAGATAACAGAGCTTTTCCTCAATAGACTAAGAGGCAAAAATAAAAAAGATATGAGTTTTCATTTGGACTGTTGCATGATTAAATATAAAGCAGCTTTATGTATTACACTTTATATATAATTTTATTTCGATTGATTGCATGATCATGCTTTGTATACATGGTATACGAAATAGGATTTCTTTGTTCTTTTTTTTTTATTCGATATAATTTATTTACATTTCAAATGATTTCCCCTTTTCTAGCCCCCCCACTCCCCGAAAGTCCCGCAAACCCCCTTCTCTTCCCCTGTCCTCCCACCCACCCCTTCCCACTTCCCCGTTCTGGTTTTGCTGAATACTGTTTCACTGAGTCTTTCCAGAACCAGGGGCCACTCCTCCTTTCTTCTTGTACCTCATTTGATGTGTGGATTATGTTTTGGGTATTCCAGTTTTCTAGGTTAATATCCACTTATTAGTGAGTGCATACCATGATTCACCTTTTGAGTCTGGATTATCTCACTTAGTATGATATTCTCTAGCTCCATCCATTTGCCTAAGAATTTCATAAATTCATTGTTTCTAATGGCTGAATAGTACTCCATTGTGTAGATATACCACATTTTTTGCATCCACTCTTCTGTTGAGGGATACCTGGGTTCTTTCCAGCATCTGGCAATTACAAATAGGGCTGCTATGAACATAGTAGAATATGTATCCTTATTACATGGTGGGGAATCCTCTGGGTATATGCCCAGAAGTGGTATAGCAGGATCTTCTGGAAGTAAGGTACCCAGTTTTCGGAGGAACCGCCAGACTGATTTCCAGAGTGGTTGTACCAATTTGCAACCCCACCAGCAGTGGAGGAGTGTTCCTCTTTCTCCACACCCTCTCCAACACCTGCTGTCTCCTGAATTTTTAATCTTAGCCATTCTGACTGGTGTAAGATGAAATCTTAGGGTTGTTTTGATTTGCATTTCCCTAATGACTAATGAAGTTGAGCATTTTTTAAGATGTTTCTCCGCCATCCGAAGTTCTTCAGGTGAGAATTCTTTGTTTAACTCTGTACCCCATTTTTTAATAGGGTTGTTTGGTTTTCTGGAGTCTAACTTCTTGAGTTCTTTATATATATTGGATATTAGCCCTCTATCTGATGTAGGATTGGTGAAGATCTTTTCCCAATTTGTTGGTTGCCGATTTGTCCTGTTGATGGTGTCCTTTGCCTTACAGAAACTTTGTAATTTTATGAGGTCCCATTTGTCAATTCTTGCTCTTAGAGCATACGCTATTGGTGTTCTGTTCAGAAACTTTCTCCCTGTACCGATGTCCTCAAGGGTCTTCCCCAATTTCTTTTCTATTAGCTTCAGAGTGTCTGGCTTTATGTGGAGGTCCTTGATCCATTTGGATTTGAGCTTAGTACAAGGAGACAAGGATGGATCAATTCGCATTCTTCTGCATGCTGACCTCCAGTTGAACCAGCACCATTTGTTGAAAAGGCTATCTTTTTTCCATTGGATGTTTTCAGCCTCTTTGTCGAGGATCAAGTGGCCATAGGTGTGTGGGTTCATTTCTGGATCTTCAATCCTGTTCCATTGATCCTCCTGCCTGTCACTGTACCAATACCATGCAGTTTTTAACACTATTGCTCTGTAGTATTGCTTGAGGTCAGGGATACTGATTCCCCCAGATTTTCTTTTGTTGCTGAGAATAGTTTTAGCTATCCTGGGTTTTTTGTTGTTCCAGATGAATTTGATAATTGCTCTTTCTAACTCTGTGAAGAATTGAGTTGGGATTTTGATGGGTATTGCATTGAATCTGTATAGTGCTTTAGGCAAAATGGCCATTTTAACTATATTGATTCTACCGATCCAGGAGCATGGGAGGTTTTCCCATTTTTTGAGGTCTTCTTCCATTTCCTTCTTCAGAGTCTTGAAGTTCTTGTCATACAGATCTTTCACATGTTTGGTAAGAGTCACCCCAAGATACTTTATACTGTTTGTGGCTATTGTGAAGGGGGTCATTTCCCTAATTTCTTTCTCAGCCTGCTTATCCTTTGAGTATAGGAAGGCCACTGATTTGCTTGAGTTGATTTTATAACCTGCCACTTTGCTGAAGTTGTTTATCAGCTGTAGGAGCTCTCTAGTGGAGTTCTTTGGGTCACTTAGGTAGACGATCATGTCGTCTGCAAATAATGATAGTTTGACTTCTTCCTTTCCAATTTGTATCCCTTTGATCTCCTTATGTTGTCGAATTGCCCGAGCTAGTACCTCAAGTACAATATTGAAAAGATAAGGAGAAAGGGGGCAGCCTTGTCTGGTCCCTGATTTCAGTGGGATTGCTTCAAGTTTCTCTCCATTTAGTTTGATGCTGGCTACCGGTTTGCTGTATATTGCTTTTACTATGTTTAGGTATGGGCCTTGTATTCCTGTTCTCTACAAGACTTTAAGCATGAAGGGATGCTGAATTTTGTCAAATGCTTTTTCAGCATCCAATGAAATGACCATGTGGTTTTGTTCTTTGAGTTTGTTTATGTAGTGGATTGTATTGATGGATTTCCGTATATTGAACCAACCCTGCATTCCCGGGATAAAGCCTACTTGATCATGGTGGATGATCGTTTTGATGTGTTCTTGGATTCGGTTGGCAAGAATTTTATTGAGTATTTTTGCATCGATGTTCATAAGGGAAATTGGTCTGAAGTTCTCTTTCTTTGTTGGATCTTTGTGTGGCTTTGGTATCAGCGTAATTGTGGCTTCGTAGAAGGAATTGGGTAGTGTTCCTTCTGTTTCTATTTTGTGGAATAGTTTGAAGAGTATTGGTGTTAACTCTTCTTTGAAGGTCTGGTAGAATTCTGCACTGAAGCCATCTGGTCCTGTGCTTTTTTTGGTTGGAAGACTTTCTATGACTCCTTCTATTTCTTTAGGCATTATGGGACTGTTTAGATGGTCTAGTTGGTCCTGATTTAATTTTGGTATTTGGTATCTGTCAAGGAAATTGTCCATTTCCTCCAGATTCTCCAGGTGTGTTGAGTATAGGCTCTTATAGTAGGATCTGATGATTTTTTGGATTTCCTCAGTTTCCGTTGTTATATCTCCCTTTTCATTTCTAAGTTTGTTAATTTGGATACTTTCTCTGTGCCCTTTGGTCATTCTGGCTAAGGGTTTATCTATCTTGTTGATTTTCTCAAAGAACCAGCTCCTGGTATTGTTGATTTTTTGTATGGTTCTCTTTGTTTCTACTTGATTGATTTCGGCCCTGAGTTTGATGATTTCCTGCCTTCTACTCCTCCTGGGCGAAATAGCTTCTTTTTGTTCTAAGGCTTTCAGGTGTGTCATTAAGCTGGTAATGTATGCTCTCTCCATTTTCTTTTTGGAGGCACTCAGGGCTATGAGTTTTCCTCTTAGCACTGCTTTCATTGTGTCCCATAGGTTTGGGTATGTTGTGTTTTCATTTTCATTGTGTTCTAAAAAGTCTTTAATTTCTTTCTTTATTTCTTCCTTGACCAAGGTATCATTGAGTAGAGTATTGTTCAGTTTCCACGTGTATGTGGGCTTTCTGTTGTTTCTGTTGCTATTGAAGACCACTTTTACTCCATAGTGATCAGATAGGAGGCATGGGATTAGTTCGATCTTCTTATATTTGTTGAGGTCTGTCTTGTGACCAATTATATGGTCGATTTTGGAGAAGGTACCATGAGGTGCTGAGAAAAAGGTATATTCTTTTGTTTTAGGATAGAATGTTCTATATATATCTGTTAAATCTAATTGGTCCAAAGCTTCAATTAGTTTCATTGTGTCCCTGTTTAGTTTCTGTTTTCCTGATCGGTCCATTGAGGAAAGTGCAGTGTTGAAGTCACCCACAATTATTGTGTTAGGTGCAATGTGTGCTTTTAGTTTTAATAAAGTTTCTTTTATGAAAGAGGGTGCCCTTGCATTTGGTGCATAGATGTTCAGGATTGACAGTTCTTCTTTTTGTATTTTTCCTTTGACCAGCAAGAAGTGTCCCTCAGGGTCTCTTTTGATGACTTTGGGTTGAAAGTCAATTTTATCTGATATTAAAATGGCTACTCCAGCTTGTTTCCTGAGACCATTTGCTTGTAAAATTGTCTTCCAGCCTTTTACTCTAAGGTAGTGTTTGTCTTTGACCCTGAGGTGTGTTTCCTGTAAGCAGCAAAATGTAGGGTCCTGTTTACGTATCCATTCAGTTAGTCTGTGTCTTTTTATTGGGGCATTAAGTCCATTGATGTTAAGAGATATTAAGGAATAGTGATTGTTACTTCCTATCATTTTTGACGTTATCTTTTAAATTTGAATGCTTAACTTCTTTTGGGTTTGATGAAAGGTTACTATCTTGCTTTTTCCAGGGTGAAGTTTCCCTCCTTGTATTGGTGGTGTCCTCCTATTATCCTTTTTAGGGCCGGGTTTGTGGATAGATATTGGGTAAACTTGGTTTTGTCATGAAATATCTTAGTTTCTCCATCTATGGTGATTGAGAGTTTTGCTGGATATAGTAGTTTTGGTTGGCATTTGTGTTCTCTTAGAGTCTGCATGAGATCTGCCCAGGACCTTCTAGCCTTCATAGTCTCAGGTGAAAAGTCTGCTGTGATTCTGATAGGTCTTCCTTTATATGTTACTTGGCCTTTTTCTCTTACTGCCTTTAATATTCTTTCTTTGTTTAGAACATTTGGTGTTTTGATTATTATGTGACGGGAAGTATTTCTGCTCTGGTCCAGTCTGTTTGGAGTTCTGTAGGCTTCTTGTATATTCATGGGCATCTCTCTCTTTAGGTTAGGGAAGTTTTCTTCCATAATTTTATTGAAGATGTTTGCTGGCCCTTTAAGTTGTAAATCTTCACTCTCATCTATGCCTATAATCCTTAGGTTTGGTCTTCTCATTGTGTCCTGGATTTCCTGGATATTTTGGGTTACAAGCTTTTTGCATTTTGCATTTTCTTTAACTGTTGAGTCCATGGTTTCTATGGAATCTTCAGCATCTGAGATTCTTTCTTCTATCTCTTGTATTCTGTTGTTGATATTTGCATCTCTGTCCCTGATTTCTTCCCAAGGCTTTCTATCTCCAAAGTTGTCTCCCTTTGAGTTTTCTTAGTTGTTTCTACTTCTGATTTTAGATCCTGGATGGTTTTGCTTAGCTCCTTCACTTGCATGTTTGTGTTTTCCTGTAATTCTTTAAGAGATTTTTGTGTTTCCTCTTTCATGAGCTCAGCCTGTTGACCAAAGTTCTCCTGTATTTCTTTAAGAGATTTTTGTGTTTCGTCTTTCATGACCTCAGCCTGTTGAGCAAAGTTCTCCTGTATTTCTTTAAGTGTTTTTTGCATTTCCTCCTTGTTGGCTTTTGTATTCTCCTGGATTTCTTTCAATGATTTTTGTGTTTCCCTTGCAAGGGCTTCTAACTTTTGATCCATTTTCTCCTGAATTTCTTTATGTATGACCTTCATGTGTTCCTGTACCAGCATCATGACCAGTGATTTTAAATCCAAATCTTGTTTTACTGGTGTGCTGGGGTATCCAGGACATGTTGGTAGAGGAGAATTGGGTTCAGATGTTGCCATATTGCCTTGATTTCTGTTAGTGATGTTCCTGCGTTTGCCTTTTGCCATCTAGTTCTCACTGGTGTTAGTTTATCTTCTCAGTGCTGGACTCACCAGTGCAAGCTGCTCCTTCCCAGTTGGCCTCTCCTGCACTGCTTGTAGACAGTGTGCTGCTGCCCAGGCTGTTCCGATCCCAAAGCAGGCACCCGAAGGCTCCCGCTGGGGCCCGCTGGATTCACTGGAGCACACTGACTTCTCCCAGCTGGCCACCCGGAAGCCCAGCTAGCCACTTGCAGGACTTGGAGATGTAATGCTGCCGCCCAGACTGATCTGGATCCGGAAGCGGAGAGAGTAGAGCTAAGGGCTTCTGCCTGAGGCCTTGCCCCAGATTGTGTCTGTGGAGCAGATGGAGCCTGTGTGCACTCCCAGGGAGTGCAGACGGTGTATGCTACTGTGACCTCCCCTGTGTTCTGCTCACTCAGCTGGGCAGCCGATCCGCCAACCGGGCTGTCGCACACAAGGTTAGCCTGGCCGCCCAGTCCCTGAGTCCAGGCAAAAGCCTGGGAGGCCAAGGTCCGAGAAAAGTTCCCCTAGGGCTATGACTGTTAATTGGGTCTGCCAGGTGACTAAGATGGCGGGCGTGCGCGCCCGCGCTCCCTGAAAGCGACGGGAGAATCTGCTTTGCTAACAATCACCTGGGCGGGTTGACTCACAGATGGCCCACCAAGCCGCCCAGTTCTTGGGGTCAGTCCTGTGCCTTTTGGGGCCTGGACCCCCGCTTTGTTAGCCTTAGGCTATGCCTGTTACAGGTCTGCCCGCCTGAGCTCTCTGTCGTCCTGCAGGCAAAATGGCGGCGGCGCGCTCGCAGGCCTGTGCAAAAAAACCTCCTGCCTGGGTTGGCACCCCGATGGCCCCCCGACCCGCCCAGGGCCTGGGTGCAGGCCAACGCCCGTCGGGCTCAGACCACCGCGGTGTTGGCCTCGGATTATGTTTGTGTACCTCTGTCCGATCCGTGGAGTATGGAACCAAGATGGATGCGCCTCTCCTGACTGGTGGGAGGCCGAGTTCTGACGTGGCCTCCGTGCAGGAAAGGCACCGCACAACTGCAGCTGCTTGCTGCCCGGCTGGTCAGCGAAGGTCAGTGGTCGTGGGCGCAGGGCCTAACTGGTCCCTGTGACGCCTTGGTTCCACTGCTGATGGCCCTTCAGCTGGAGCAGCCACTGCTGCCGCTGCCGCCGCCGCCGCCGAAATCCTCGATTTCTTTGTTCTTTAATTCATTTTCTGCCTGCTAAGAAAAGAACTGTATTTGTTAGAGCCTATAACACAATTCTCATAAAAGAAAGAAGGTTGTGAAACATCTATCCTTTACAGAATAAGTTTGGCTATTCTCAAAATTAGTTGCAGAGAATAATGAATTCGGCAAAGACCAAAAGTCAAGTGCATTTTGAGCCTCTGTATGAAGTTTACTGAGGAAAGAGGCAACAAAGAATATAAGCAAAGAAAAGACATGAAGCAAAAGGAGATGGGAAGAGTCGAAGAAGGATAAAGTGCCCAAGGCTAGAGATGGGTATCTACAAAGCTGTCAGATAAAAGGAGAAAGAACAGTCTGGGCTCCAAGATACTATGGTGATAAGTCTGAAGGTGCAGAAGGGGAGGATAGGGCCTTCAGGAAGTGCTGAAGTTAGTGGGTCATGCCCTGGTGTTGCCATTGGTCAGTGTTGGACTTAGTGTGATTAGAGAAAATGACATTTCTTGGTAATACAAATGGAAACAGAGTAATAATAATGTAAGTAAATGGAAACAGAGTTCTTTCCTTGACAGAACTTTAGCCCAGCTGAGATCCAGTTATACTAAAGGGTTCTGCTTAGTACATCTGTTAAGATGGCCATTAGCAGAGATCACTGTATTTAGTCCATTTTTTTTTATTGTTGTTGGTGGTGGTAAATACATTTCAATCTCAAAAGAGATTTATTTGGCTTTTATTCTGGGAGTTAAAAGGAATCACACTGGCCCCACTAGGAGCTGCTGAATGTCACCTGGCATCACAATGGCAGTAACATATGCAAAATGACAAAGGGACAAGAATCAGAAGGATGACTTATAGGTCAAGCCCCCTCACTTTGGAAAAGTGCTTTCCTGATAACTAAACTCTATCAACTCCTTCCAACAGCAGTGTCTTCAGTGAGATGATCCTTTCCCATTGACATATATGGCCACAATCCTCACCAATTTGTAGCACGAATATCCTGAGGATCAAGTTCCTCACACTTACGTCTGTGGCGATCTCTCATCCCTGGTCTCAGCTCTAGTCCTTCATTATCATCCCCCGGTAAATTACGTGAAGTTTGATCATTCTGACCTGTCTTGAGGAAGGATCCTGTTAGGTTGACTTAGTCAGTGTCATTTACTATTTCTAATTGTATACATAAAAACATAATCATCAGGAAGCTGCAAGGATGAGTCAGCAGCTGAGAACACTTGTTGTTCCTTCAGAAGGCCCAAGTTCAGTGCCTAGTATCCACACTGGGCAGCTCCCCCTGTAACTCCAGATCCGGTGGGTCTGATACGCTCTTTTGGCTGCATACCATCTGCACACGTGGGATGCATGTACACATACTTATGCACACATACATAAAGTTAAAACAATTCTAAGAAAATAACTATTAAACTGAGTAGAACTCGAAAGTGTTATCAATGAGTTATAAAGAGGTGAATCATGGCTTATCTCGTACACATTTTTAGACATCAGGATTTGGAGGTACTTCCTTAGGAGGCTTATATTTCTTCAGAGAAATGTACCTTTTTATTGACCATTTTATTTGTTTACATTTCAAACTTTGTTCCCCTTCCCAGTGTCCCATCCGCAAACACCCCTCCTATCTCTTCTCCCCTTTGCCTCTAATAGGGTACTCCCCTACCCACCCACCCACTCCTACCTCACCCCTCCAGCATCCCCCTTACCTGGGGCAACAATTCTCCACAAGACCAAGTGCCTCACATCCTGATACAGCAGTCCTCTGCTACACATGTAGTGAAATCCATGAACCCATCCATGTATACACTTTGGTTGGTGGTTTAGTCCCTAGGAGCTCTGGGGGGTTTGGTTAGTTCATAGCACCTATTCATAATAGCCAGAAACTGGAAACAACCCAGATATCTCTCATCCAAAGAGTGGATACATAAAATGTGGTAGAGCTATATAATGGAATACTGTACAGCTACTAAAAATAAGTTCAGCATGAATTTTGCAGGCAAATGGATAGAACTGGAAAAAATTGTAAATGAGGTAATCCAGACCCAAAAAGACATGCATGGTATATACTCACTGATATGTGGATATTAACTGTAAAGTGCAGAATACCCATGATACATCCCACAGACAGCAAAAAGTTAAACAAGAAGGAATGCCCAAGCAAGGATGATGTTTCACGCTTAGAAGGTGAAAAAAAAAATAGTCATAGTAGACAAAATGAGAGGGGGATCTGAAGGAGACAGAGGAGGGAGAGGGAAATAGAGAGACAGGATCAGTTGCAAGGGGAAACAGGAGAGAGGCACAGTTGGCCAGGAGACTAAATGGAAATCTGCAGCTTCCTGGCGTGAGGAGAGAAGAGAATCTCTAGGAAGTGCCAAAGATCTATGATGGTGAAGGCTCCCAGGAGTCAATGCAGGTGACCTTAGCCAAGGTACATGAAACCTGAAAAGGCCACCTCCTATAGCCAGACAGGACCCTGGGTGCAAGGATAGAGACACAAACATACCCACTAAACTTTCAACCTAAAATTTATCCTGTCTAAAAGAAATGCAGGCATGGAGCAGAGATTTAGGCCAACCAATAACTGGCCAAACTTGAATCCCATCCCATGGGTAAACACCAATCCCTGGCATTATTAATGATACTCTATTATGCTTGCGGACAAGAGCCTAGCCTAACTGTCCTCTGAGAGGGTCGATCCAGCAATGGACTGAAACAGAAGCAGACACCAACAGCCAAACATTATACCAAGGTCAGGGACACTAATGGAAGAGTTGGGGGAAAGACTGAAGGCCAAGAAGATCGGAACCCCAAAGGAAGACCAACAAAGTCAACAAACCTGGACCCCCTAGGAGCTCTCAGAATCTGAGCCACAAACCAATAAATAAATAAATAAATAAATAAATAAATAAATAAATAAATATTAAAAAAAAAAAAAAACAAGGGCTGGAACGAAACCTCTGAGCACAGACAGGCAGCTCAGTGTTCATGGCTTCCCTACCTGGCCTCAGTCGGAGAGGATGTGCCTTATCTGACACAGACTTGATGTGCTAGGGAGGGAGGATACCCAAGAGAGAGCGGGGCCACCCTCTCTGAAGATAAGGAGTGGGGAGAGGGAATCAGTATGGGAGGGACTTGGAGGGGGTGCAGCATTTGGAATGTAAATAAATAAATAAATACATACATACATACTTACATACATACATACATAATAGATGTGATGTAAAATTTCCGAGCTTTTCTTGGCCTCAATTCTCTTTTCCCTACCTTCTACGTAGGAAATTACTAAATTTGAGTTTTCCATTTTTCATTCCACCATGTTCCTTTTTAGTCCTTATCTTTGATTCAGTTCCTAAAATTCCACTCCCCACCCCTACTACTTCCAGTGATCAAAGGCTTGAGTGACTCTAGAAAGAGATAAATGTCTGAATATTTTCAATGAGGAAGAGAAGAAATCCTACTGAATAAACACATTCGTCTGACTCATAAAGTTGTCATCAATTTTAAACCATATCCATAAAGCTGAGGCTTCCCAGAATCTCCAAGCTGCTCCATATACCTCCAGATTATAAAATTGATGTAGCCAACTGCACAAGAAATGTCCTTCTCCAACACACACATTCACCCATGTTCCCTGTCTTTCTCACACTGAGTCACTTGTCAGAAGTGTTTTCATTTATGGGCCCCCTCCACATGGAGCTGAATTTAATCAATTAGAAAACTTAGCTAATTTTAGAAAGCGACTCATATGTAAGGAGACTGATCCAAGTAATTTATTCTCTACTTCATGGCTGTTTAAAGTATGAAATATTGAAATTGGTATCTGGGGGATATAGCTTAATTGCTAGAGTGCTTACTAGTACAATATAAAATCTGGGGTGGTGATCTTAGTGTTTAGGAGCTGGAGGCAAGTAGATTAATTTCAATGTCATCCTTAACAGCTAAGTGAGTTTGAGGATAATCTGGGTTACTTAAGACAATATCTAAAACAAACAAAAATCATGAAATCCTAAAATTTCAACATTTTTCCTTTTGTGGGACTCACTTTGTATACTATGAAATGTCATTCATAAATAAGAAACTACACATCCTGCTCTTGATTCTCAATCAATGGAGAGACTTTGCTCTGAACAATATTCTTCTGCACCACTTCAATCTTGTATAGTATCCATCCACCTGCTCAAACTTTCATCATGTTCACAGTCTGAACTCAGAGTAACAATCAGAACATCAACTTAGAATCCAAGCCTAGAGGTGAACTGGGAAGTTCAATAAGGCACTCCCAGATTGCTCACCAGCCTACCTGATTATCAGCCACTGCTTCCTACTGATGGTTCCTGAAGTGTCATGAATCCCAAACATAAAGTCCAATTAAATACTTCCAAATTACTTTCCTCCCTACCTATCTGTTCAGCTATTATATGTTCTACCAACCATGCAGATCTGGGACCAAACAGAATCTGACTCCTAAATGAAAAGTGTCCCCAAGACTAAACACAAAGCATTATTCAAGTGGTTCACAATCTGAAATATTGGGATAGCAGCAAAGAAAAAACAAACTCTACCCCCAAAAGATAAAACCAAATATCTACACTAAGAAACACCACAAACATCTATCCCTTCCCCCACAGCATTTAGCTGGACTTCTCAGCCTATCCTATTCAAGCTGTGACATTCCTGGCTGGCAGTGCCCACCCTTCTGCTGGTGTCACCCAGTCTATTCAAGCTGCGACGTTCCTGGCCGGCAGCCTCCACCCTTCCCCAGGAGTTATCTCCTGCCCTTGTTCCTGTTGGGAACAATACAGCTGCTTTCACCTTAACAACCAAGGCTGCCTCAGGGCAGTTTCACCTGGAGACCAGCAGAAAACCTGCCTGACTGGAAGCAGGCAACCCGCTGAGAAGATCCAAGGAATTCTCGGCCATTTGGGGGGCAGGGTGGTTTTCTAAAGACTATATATATTGGCTAAATAATAGTAAAGTCAGTCTCTATTGGCAACTGTCGTCTTGACTCATTTCTCTTTCGTCCCCTTCCCGTTTATCCCCAGAATTCTCTTCTAGGTATCCAGTTCACATGTGACCGCAGGTGGCTACAAACATCCTAATTTCACATGTCAGGATTCCATTACCAAAAAAAAAAAAAAAAAAAAAAACCAACAACAACAAAACAAAAACACATGAATAACAATAACAGTATGCCTCCTGAAGAAACCAGCAAGCACCCTTATTGTAATAATTAATGAGATAAGGCAACTCAACTGAAGCACAAGGTAGCTACCTCAAAAATTGTAATTATAAATATTAAAGGAATATAAAGAGAATATGAATGTAGACTGCAAAAGCATTCAACAAATAGTTGAATGAAGTAATAAAAAAATCAGGATACAAAATGTAGTTTAACAAATAGAATCAATAAAAGCTAACTGGAATTAACTCAAAATTAAGGCCTCATTCAGAAGGTTGGATAAAATGGAAGAAAAACCATCAAGTCTTGAAGATGAAGAAAAAAGAAAATGCTAAACCTAAAAATCAAAAATAAAACATCCAGAAAATCTGGGATACTATGAAAAGGCCAAACCAACAAATAATAGTAATAGGGGAAAAGAAGACCCTAAGTGAATTGCACAGGAAATATTGTAAAAAAAATCATATAACAAAAATTTCCAAGTATAAAGAAAGTAATGCCTTTTAGTATTCAAGACCCATACAGAACACCAAACAAACTGGATCACAAAAGGAATGCCCAGTGATACATTATAATCAAAACACTAACTTGACCAAACTAAGAAAGAATATTAAAATCGGCAAGAGAAAATGACCAAGTTGTATATAAAAGGCAGGTCTATTAGTACAATATCAGAGCTTTAGCTGGGATTCTGAAAGCCAGAAGGCCCCGGACAATGTTCTACAAACTCTGAAAGACCACAGATGCCAGCCCATACTACTATAAACAGCAAAACTGTCAGTAGTAATCAAAAGAAATTTCATGACAAATGATAATTAAGAAATTTATGCTCACCAATCCAACTCAACAGAGGCACTAAGAAGAAGACTTCAAGACCCAGACATAAATCTACATACCTATGAAGACGTAATGGTTGACAAAAAAGCAAGGAATATACACTGAAAAAATAGGCAGTTTTCAACAATGGCACTGGGCAAGTTGGATGGCTGTATGTGGAAGCATCCAAGTATATTCACACTTATCACCCTGCACAAAACTCAACCCCAGGAGGATCAAAGAACTCACTATACAACCAGACACACTGAATCTGATAAAGGAAAAAAAATGGAGACTTTCTTTTTAACTCATGGGCACAGTAAATGACTTTTTGAACAAAATATGGGTAGCACAGACATTGAGACCAACAATAAATAAATGAGCTTTGTGAAACTGAGAAATTTCTCATAGCCAAAAAGACACCCCCCATTTATACAAAGTAGCAGCCTATACAATGTAAAAGATTTTTACCAATTACACATCTGATAGAGGACAAATATCAAAACATATATAAAGAACTTTAAAAACTAGATTCAAGAAAACAAACAAACAAAACAATTAAAAAATAAGGTACAGTTCTAAAGAATTTTCAAAAGAGGATTTGACTGAGAAACACTTAAAAGTGTTCAGCATCCATGACCATCAGAGAAAGGCAAATTAAAACTAATTTGAGATTTCATTTTACACCTATCAGAATGACTAAATTCAATGAAAACAGTGATAGCTCATTCTGTCCTGGATAAATACTCATCCATTGCTGGTGGAGATGTAAATTTGTACAGCCAATATAGAAATCTTAAGAAGATGGAGACTAATCTCTCTCAAGAACCACTTATAGCGCTCTTGGGCACATCCTAGTAATACTTCATCCTACCACAGAGACACTTGCTCAGTTATTGCTACGTAGCCTGGAGTGGTGGTCATACATGACTTTAATCCTAGAACTCACAGGAGGACCTCTGTGAGTTCAAGGCCAGCCTAGTTTACAAAGCAAGTTCCAAAAAGGCCAGGGTTGCTACACACAAAAATCTTGTCTTCAAAAATCGTAAATGAGACAAACAACAAATAGGAAATGAGGTATATCTAAACAAAAGAGTATTGCCAGCTTTTTAAAATGAAAGTGGCATGTAAATGACTAGAACTAGAAAAAAACAATCATTCTAAGTGTAGTATCCCAGACCCAGAAAGAGAAATATATTATGCATTTGCTTAAATTGTTAATATTAGCTGTTAAATCTATGAAAACCAAGCTACACTCCATAAAACGATAGAATTTACATATAGAGTAAGAGTATAGGTGGGGCAGATAAATATCTGTAGGAGAGGGAAATAGATGATTGTAGAAGGATGGGGGATGCTAAAACAAAAAAAGATTAAGTGGGGAGGAGGAGAGACATGAGGAAAGGAAATGGGGAGAAATAGCTAAATTAAGGGATACTTGAGGGGTAGTATAAAAAGCTAAGACAGTAGAAACTTTGTTTTATAGACACACACACAAAGATGATCTAAAAAAATAAATCACTTAATAATGAAGCAGACATGGACCTAACTGAGCATCTCCTGTCACCAAATGAAGCAACCAATGCTAAAGGAGAAAAGTAACCATAAATCTTACCCAAGCACAACTCTTTAGAGCTACAATAGCAATTTGCCAAGGAGATATGCATAACAAATGTGGGAGTGACCAATCACTTTTTAAATCAGATTTGAAGCCTTCTCCATGAAATGGAACATACTTGAAGAACCAGAAACAAGATAGCTCATAGGTCCTAGAAGAGAACACACTACTATCATTCTATTAAATGTATACAGCAATGCAATGACTTCTAATGATGTATTGCTCTGCCCATAGACCAGTGCATCACTCTAACCTCATCAGAGAGCCTTCTCCTTGCTGGAGATGGTAATCAACACAGAAACCCAGAACTGGACAATGTGGAGAGTGAGAGATTTTGAATGTTTATCCTTAATGAGATGTCTATCACACCATACCCTTCAATACTCAGGGGCCTATGCAAGTAAAGATATGGAGTGATTCTAAGACACAGGGGTGGTAGATAACTTCAATGGAACAACATTTAAAAAAAGAACAGGGCAGGTGAATTTATGAACTCAGAGGAATTATTGCATCAGGCCTAACTCCTGGACAAGCTCAAGCCCAACCAATTCCCAGTACAAATGAGGAAAGTGGGCAATATTCCCACCCACAAAGCTCTTTTCAGATGATAAATGCTGAAAGGAAAGGGAAAATCAGCTATCTTCAATGGGATGACGCTGGGTATATCAACCACACATCAAGGCAGGCGCCATCCTCAGGATTAGCTTCAAACAAATGTAGGACTCTATGGTTTGGTTGGTTGGTTGGTTGGTTGGTTGGTTGGGGTGGGGTTATTTTGTTTTGCTTTATTTTTTTAACAGCGAGAAAAGACATGTATTTGGATTGGTAGGAAGATGAAGGCAGATCTAGGAGGCATTAGAGGAGAGGAACAAATATAATCATAATAAGTTATATAACAGTCTCAAAAATTGATAAAAAAATTTAAAAGAGGAAAGGAAATTTAAATAGGGATAGAGAAATGTCTCAGTGGTTACTGGCACTTACTTCTCTTCTAGAGGACTTGAGTCTAGTTACTAGCATCCACAACTAAGTGCCATACAATAGATTGTAACTCCAGCTCCAGGAAATCCAAAGCCTCTTGTACAGAGCCATATTGGGGTAGTCATGCACATGGTCAGAGTTTGACTTTGGTCAAGGTTAACTTCTCCCAGATAGCCAGTATCCTGCTCCACCTAGGGTGGAGTGCTCAAAGTAAAGGTTAAGTTCATTGTTCCTCCAGGTCTAGGAATTCCTGAATTAAGCAGGTGACCCACCCAGCTGCCGGAGCAGTCAAGACAAGGACCTCCAAGAGAAGCTAGACAACTTCCACTGGAACTCAGCCTGGAGTCTGGGGGGAAGGGTTTGCCCAATCTGTTAAAAGGTCTGGCGCCATTAAAGTTTCTGTCTTTGATCAGTGAATATTGTCTTAGCCATACTTCTTTTCGCCCCTTCTCTTCCCTATTTATCCCTCAGCTTCTGCTCCAGAAACCCACTTCGTAATAGCTGCAGGCAGCTATGGAACCCAACAGCCTCTGGCCTCTGAAGGCACTTGTGCTGACATGTACAAACCCAGATACAGACACATAATTAAAATTAATAATGAGTTCTTTTAAGGTTTAAATAAAATAAAAAACAATCAAATTACCTTCCCAAATAAAGATAATTTAATTACATCTTACCTATTCTTAAGATGGTCTAATTCCTTACAATATATAACATACACAAAATTCCTTTATTTGGGAAGATAATTCAGAACACCTTCACACTATGTTATATTCTTAACACAAAGGGTAACGTGTTTATCTAAGTTACCATCTGGAGTTCTGTCCAGGAAATGGCTATGGTAATGAGAAGTTAAAATGTTCCAAATTGAATGATGCTTTTGAAATGCCTATTGCATTCTGGATCCAGCTCTCACACACTCTTCAATAGGTGAGTCTTTCTGATTTATCTCCATGGTGTTGTGTTTACTTTGATATTTAATATAACATAAAAGAAAAACATATACAAAAGTTATAATAAAAATCTATAGAGTAGAACGTGAAAGCAAGTGAAATACCCTGACAGAGATCTACAGAGGGATACTAATCATCAATGTCTGGAGGATGAAAACCAACAGACTGCACAAGTGCTGGGGACGGTGCCTACGGTTCCAGCATTTACGAGTTTGTAGACAGAGGATGACAAGTTTGAGCAGCCTGGGCTACTCAGTGAATTTTAGGTGAGCCAGGGATATAGAGTGAATGCCTGTCTCCCAAAAGTGGATATGGAATTAGAAGAGATTTACTAGGCTGTTGTAAATGGTCAGCTGCTGCCTATTTCCAGGGAAGTATTTTTCTTCTCAGTTCACAGACCTGCATGCCAACTGTCCACAGAAACACTCACATAAGCACATCTAAAGTTTGTTTTGCCAGTTTTTAGGTGTTTCTTAATCCAGTCAAGTAGGTACCCAAAATTAACTATCACAAAAGATAAAGCAAGGTGAATGACATGTAGGTAGTATGGAACATAACGAGGAAGGGGCACAGCAGAAGCACTGCACTCAGGAAAAGAGAACCACCAGCCACCAGTGAATTAGTCTTATCAGTTAAGAACACTGTCTCAAATAATCTGTTCACCGTCAATCATTGGGAGAGTCTTATTCCTTAAGGCTCTGTGCTTAACTTCTTAATGACAGAAATATCCAAAGGATCTAAGGGTTTATGTAAGCATTTTGTTTCTGTATGCTTTCCTGGAAGAAAAAAATTATATAATATTTTTGTGATCAAGTTTCTGACCTGGGTCTTATGTAATTTTCATGCATGAAGGAAGACTATTTCTCTGCTTTTTCTTTTTTAAAATTACAGGCCTCTCAAGAATCAAGCTTCTACAGAAAAAAGGTTCAGCAGGTCTGCCCTTACTGCTGAGATATCACATAATCATAAAGTCATGGAGAGGGAAGACTCTTCTCTTCAGTTGTGTATCTGTTGATGATCTAAGCAGGGTCATGCTTCCCATCAAATGTTAAGCTAAATGGTAACCACCAAAACCAAGAGGTAGGAGTCTGGAAAAGAGTCTGTGGATGCAGAAGAGACAATGACAGAGATGAAAGAAACTTAAGAGAGGTGAGCAGGAAGAGTAATTGTATACATGTATGAAATTGTCAGATAACTAAATTAATGTTTTTTAAAGCAACAAAAATCCCTAAAAGTATCTCACGGTGTTTTCTCTCATGTGGAATCTAGGGTGCAGGAAATGACAAAATGAGATGTTGGCATGAAAAAGAAAAAGAACATGGAAGAGAGTGAGAAGCAATCAGGAAATGGATACAAACATGCATGCATACATACATTCATACACATACATACGTATGTGTGTGTGTGCATGCATATGTGAAAATGTCACATTTATTGTAAAATTAATGTTCTAATAAAAACATGAAATAAATAGATGAAAATCCATAACCAAGATGTAGCTAAGCTTTCCATTTCTGTTTGATAGCTGATAGCCTTAGTTAGAGGACATTTTTAAAAAGAAATATGAATGTTTTTTCTGTGTTGAAATTTAACTACTATACCAAAATGCTGTTCTTACATTTGGACAGTCTCCAGGACTCCAACAGCACAGGAAAACCACCCAAAGATCAGGCATATGATAAAGAGTTATGAAGTTAAAGAGTTTCTGCACAGCAAATAAAACTATCAGAAAAATAAACAGAGCTACAGATGAGCTATACCTCAGACAGATTGTTGATATCTACAATATATAAAGATTAATTATCAAAAAGTATTACCACTCAGATTCAAAAAACACAAATGTATTTTATAAATTATATTATGAAAATTATAATTTCCATGGCTATTATGAGAATCACTATGGATTTATCTCAAAAATTTAAAGTAAAACTAATACGTGGCCTGATACAACATTACAAGGAACAAGCCCAAAGGATTCTATATCCTACCACAAAAACATAATGTGCAAATCCAGGTATAGTGCTGCCTTATTCATACGAGCAAGGAAATACAACTAGCTTAGGTGTCTACCAACAGATGAATGGATATGCGAGCTAGTGATACAATAGAATTTTAATTTTAAAAAGGAAATTTTCTGGAAAATGTATGTAACTGGAAGGTATTAAGTGAGGTAACTCAGGAGAGGAAAGGTACCTGTTCTTTCTCACACAAGGACCCTTCTCATGTTTGTATGGTGTATGTAAATAAGAGGAGACCATGAAAGCATCAAGCATTGTGGAAGTGAAGGAAAGCAATGGGGCAAAGGAATGGCACAAGCAGGAAAGAGGCTGGAAAGACGGGTGAGTCAAAACAAAACAAAAACAACAAACAAACAGAAATAAACAAACAACAACTAAACACCATAATGAGCCAGGCAATGATAGTGCAGACTTTAATCCCAGCACTCAGCAGCCAAAGGCAGGTGGATCTCTTGAGTTCAAGGGCAGCCTGATCTACAGAGTGAGTTCCAGAATGGATTGGGCTACACAGAGAAGCCCTGTCTTGGAAAAAACAAACAAAGAAAACAGATAATATTTTACATGCTAATACGAAGTAATAATTTTAATTAGTTGTTCTGTCCAGTTGTTAATGCTATGATTCAAGGCTAAGAAGTAGGTTTGGAATCTGAATAATAGAGTCAAGAGTTATGAGAAATTAGATCATTTTTTTTCCTTTACCTTCTGAAGACTTTGCGATGATGTAAGTTGCTCCTCCTCATCCTGTAGCAAAATTTAAACCATTTAGACTATAATAAATTAACTCATTTGGAAATCATTTTAAATTTTTACCTAACTTATCTAATACTATTTTATACAAATTTGTAGAGCAACAGGGAAAGAGTGAGTCTCTGTGTTCAGGGGAAGAGTAAGTAAATAAAACTAAAATACAATTACATGTTTGTTTCTCCAGCATGCCAGTTTATATTGATTAATCCAACTTCACCATAAAATTCACAGAAAAATAACGTTTTTACAAACAAATGCTACAAATAAATACATGAGTTATTTTTGACTCACGTCCTCAAACTAGAAACCTTACTCTTCCCCCCCACCCCCAGCAGGTTCATAAGCTTTAAATACAAAGATCTCTGAATCCAAAAATGTCAAAAGATTATTTTTGTATGTTGGAAGATTCAATCCATGCACCTTAAAAATGTAGAACTTGTTTGCCTC
This sequence comes from Apodemus sylvaticus, assembly GCF_947179515.1. Lineage (NCBI taxonomy): Eukaryota > Metazoa > Chordata > Mammalia > Rodentia > Muridae > Apodemus > Apodemus sylvaticus. The sequence continues at coordinate 19,703,981 of NC_067479.1, forward strand.
TAACTCTGAGTGCATTTTGGAATTGCTTCATGTTAGCTACAAATAACCGTATTTCCCCTAGCAACCGGGCTCTGTTTGATCACAAGCTTTTGAAGGCTTTCTTTCACTGACTTTCCCCTCCCACTTTCCACCCACCAAGCACCCTGGCCTCACAATTTTAGGAAGGGAGGGAGGGAGAGGAGCAAGGGGATGGAGAGAAGGGAGGAAGAATAGGAAAGAGGACACTATACAAATCAGATAGTGCAGTGTTCCATGGGTAAAAAGCATGGACATTTTCTTACTTGCTAAGTATGCATGTTTGATAATGCTGTCATCAGTAAGCAACAGGTTTACTGGTTATAAAGACTCCAGTGTCCTTGTCCTTGTGTACTTTTTCTGTATATAAAGAGAAAATTGGAGAAGATTATTTGAGACTGAACCACCTTTAAGTCTCTTGTCAATATGTTGCTATAGCAACCAAAGTTCTTGGTATCTAAAATAAAAAGACATTTTTATTTCAATCAACATGCAAAACATAGGGAAGGAAAATGTTAAAAGGCAATAATATTCATCATTTCATTATTTTAAAAGGTGAACTGCCCTATACTGGCTCTGAGCCACAGTTCTGGTGTCCTCTAATGGGTGTTCAAGCCCTTCAATATTGCAGTATTTCATTTCTATTAATTAAATCATTATACCAAATGCTGTCTTAAAACCTTTGGCTGAATCAGTTCATTGGCAAAGCAGTGATTAGCTTATAAATGATGCTCATCCCATTCTGTAGTATATTAAAAAAGAGACTGTTTAGTTGTTTTTCTTTTTTTTAATCAGAGTGATTATAGCCGAATACTGGATATGGATTGTAGTTGTAGCACAGCAGTTGTCTGTGGTACACTGAAGGATTAAAGCTGGGAACATGAGCTATGGAGTCACACCCATGAGGTTAAACAATACAAAATGATCAGCTCAACACTGTAGAACATGTCTCTTAGGAATGTTTTCTTGGAGGATTAATTTATTCACATAAAGATGTTACTCTCTTCCAGAATATTCGAATATTCACTTACATTTTTTATAATTGATTATACATAATAAACTAATAAACTAGAAATAGTAATGGCAATACACATCATGTGTATAGTCTGAGTTCATGACCCTGGCGGTATAGTTTTGAAATATTGGCATGTATTGGCTCTTTTATGGAAATAATTACAATCTGGCTATATTTTATCACATATGGTATACTTAAAGCGTTAAGCAATATTAGTCACCTGTTTTATATTATACTTGTATTACTTAGAACACGAAATATTTTACAGATCATATTTGTTATGACTGTTGAAGAGCTCTGCCTACCATGTTACTGTTGTAATCCAGGAGTGCTCCACGAGAGGTCCAGAGGCCCCTTTGGGAATTCCTCACATTGACATGGCATTTCAAATTGCCAGATTCCACATTTGGATATGTATGATGTTGCTGCAAAACAATGTTGAAGTCCATGTAGCAAAGCAATTCTTTTGGCTGCCCATCAGAGGATCTGTGGATTATGGGTTTCTATTCTAGGGCTGGAACTGTTTACCTTTTAAAGAATATAAGAAAATAAACTCAAGCTGCCTTTCAACCTATTGCTTTTGAGAGGGAATTCTATTTGTATGGGAGACCTTCAGCAAAGCAGCTGATGGACTAACATTTATAACATTAGGAGGCAAAATATCTATTTTTAAAAAGCCTCAGAAAGTAAGCAGGAATCCTCCATCAAAATAGCATTGTCTTTCAGCAGAGTCCAATAAACGTTTTTTCTACTTGTCAGAATTGCCTCAAGATAGACTAATCTAGACATTTCTCTTGAAGAAACAAGTCAGATCATCACTACTACTATCTTAGTTGCTTTTATAACTCGGAATGAAAACATGTGAAAGCTAACCAGTAACTTGGTTTGAATTTATCAGAAGACTAGTACAGAGATTTCAACAGTCTTATATGTGCGTGTGCCTGCACATATGTGTTCATACATGAGTACATGTGTATGTGCATATAGCAGTCAAAAGTCAACCATGAGTGTTGTTCCTCAGGTGCAGTCCAACATTATTTTTGAGAAAAGTCCTCTCCCTGGGTGTACTGACTGGTTTTGTGTGTCAACTTGACACAGGCTGGAGTTATCGCAGAGAAAGGAGTTTCAGTTGGGGAAGTGCCTCCTTGAGATCCAACTGTGAGGCATTTTCTCAATTAGTGATCAAGGGGGAGGGATCCTTGTGGGTGGTGCCATCCCTGGGCTGGTATTCTTGGGTTCTATAAGAGAGCAGGCTGAGCAAACCAGGGGAAGCAAGCCAGTAAGAAACATCCTTCCATGGCCTCTGCATCAGTTCCTGCTTCCTGACCTGCTTGAGTTCCAGTCCTGACTTCCTTTAGTGATGAACTGCAACATGGAGGTGTAAGCACAATAAACCCATTCCTCCCCAACTTGCTTCTTGGTCATGATGTTTATGCAGGAATAGAAATCCCGACTAAGACACTGGTATCTTGGATAATCAACCATACTAGGTTAGCTGGCCAGCAATCCCAAGGGATCCATATGTGTCCACCTCCTTAACACTAGAATTACACTGTGTGTGCCATCACATCTGGCTTTTTTATATCAAGCACGGTCTTCTTGTTTGCAAGGTATCACTTTATTGACTGAAATGTCTCCTCAATTTCCCAAATCTCCTTATTTTTCAAGAGTCATTTCACATTATTCTGCAAATCTGTGTGTTCAAATTTTATTATCTGTGAAAATGCAAACATTCTTCTTATTTGTTAGACTACATTCAGTGAAGTGATATTTTTACATAAAAATAAGCACAGGAAACTGGGCAACAGACAGAAGAAAAAAACAATGAAGAATCAAAAACATCAGAACCAATTTTCACCACATGTAAACTAGACTTCGTACAGGAGAAAGTGGCTGTATATAACTGAATAGTTTGGGAAATCCCAGAAAAATTAGAATCTTCAACCTAATGAAAATATAAGCATTGGCAATCCAGTTAGACATTTCCATACGGTAATTGATATGTGCAAGTAAAAACTTACTGAGACAGTGGTAATCTCGTCAATCCCAGGCTGACTGAGAAGCCAGAGGCAGCTCGGCTCCCGATCTGGTTCTAAGGAACCTAGTTCACCACAGGCAGTACTCTGACTACCTCTAAGGCTCTGAAGCACTCACACCCCACACTCCGCACAAAAAGAAGAGGGAATAAAGGTTTGAGAGGAAGCAAAGTCCCAGCCCTGCCCAGCAGTTATGGGGAACTTTCTCCCATATGTAACAAGGATGAGTAAGGAGTCCAGGTGTACTTTCACCTACTATTAAAGTAGTAGCAGTAGTTCCCTCTCTCCTTCTGTTCTTGTAAGTGTGTTATCAGAATGGCCACTTACAGCTTAAATTTAAATAAGAATTTTGAGACCTCGATTGAAGGTTGAAGTCTGGGAGTGAAGCTACTCCAATCCTTGACTGATGATTTGTCCTCCCTCTACCAGGAGAGGTAGTCCTCTTTGACCAACAGCACAGCTTGAGGAAGTACACACCCAACAGAAGAAACAATTTTCAACTTATATCTGCCAAGAAAGGGAAAATTAATTTTCTCCAATAAAGTATCACAGGGTATGTCAACTACACTTCAGGATACTTTGCATGCCCAGGTGTAGTTCATCAATACAAAATTCAGTCCCTAGTGTAGTGTAGTGTAGTGTAGTGTGTGTATATGTGTGTGTGTGTGTATGTGTGTGTGTGTGTGTGTGTGTGTGTGTGTATGCATGCTTTTGGATTGGTTTTGGTATTAGTTTGTCTTATTGGGTTGTTTGTTTGTTTGAATTTTCATATTTTGAAAGAGTAAAAGACAAATAAGAAATTGGGTTTGGGAAAGGTAAATAATATGGTCAAAATATATTATATGAAAAATAAAAAGATATTTAAAAGAACCAGAAATATCTATATTTCAATTTTTTTAATTTTTTTATTCGATATAATTTATTTACCTTTCAAATGATTTCCCCTTTTCTAGCCCCCCCCCCCCCGCTCCCCGAAAGTCCCGTAAGCCCCCTTCTCTTCCCCTGTCCTCCCTCCCACCCCTTCCCAGTTCCCCGTTCTGGTTTTGCCGAATACTGTTTCACTGAGTCTTTCCAGAACCAGGGACCGCTCCTCCTTTCTTCTTGTATCTCATTTGATGTGTGGATTATGTTTTGGGTATTCCAGTTTTCTAGGTTAATAACCACTTATTAGTGAGTGCATACCATGATTCACCTTTTGAGTCTGGGTTACCTCACTTAGTATGATGTTCTCTAGCTCCATCCATTTGCCTAAGAATTTCATGAATTCAATTGTTTCTAATGGCTGAATAGTACTCCATTGTGTAGATATACCACATTTTTTGCATCCACTCTTCTGTTGAGGGATACCTGGGTTCTTTCCAGCATCTGGCAATTATAAATAGGGCTGCTATGAACATAGTAGAGCATGTATCCTTATTACATGGTGGGGAATCCTCTGGGTATATGCCCAGGAGTGGTATAGCAGGATCTTCTGGAAGTGAGGTGCCTATATTTCAATTTTTTAAAATGCCTCTGGTAATCAAGAACTAGCAAGTTTTATGTTGAATTAAAAAAAATAGACAATATTAAGAAAAAAAATTGGAATTTTTGGCCAAAATTTAAGAGTTACCATCACAAAAATTATTTAGTAAGAAATATTAACATGTTACTTCCAATTACAAAAATATAAAAATTTGAGCAAAGAAATAGAAATTCTTATCAATGAAATAAGAGACTCAAAGATTATCAGATGGAAGCTTTATGTTGATATATATAATATGGTGCTCACTTCAGCAACACATACACTAACACTGAAATAATATAGAGATTAGCATGGGACCTGAGCATGGATGACATACAAATTTGTGAAGCATTCCATAATTTTTGGAGGAAGGGGAATCTGTTATCAGGATATATGTTAGAAGAATAAATATTTTTTTAAAGCACAGTGCAACTAAGCATAAAAACATCAATGAAACAGTAATAGTTTAGCAGAAAAGGGGTAATGTGAAAACCAGAGGCGAGCTGTCATCTAAAGTCATTGGTTGAGCAGGGAATGTTCTACTTTGGGTTACTCAAAGTTCAAAAAGAAGGAAATGCATTCTATCAATTCTGTTCTCTCCAGGTTTCAGGACTATGAAATACCTAAGCAAGTTAAAGCAGCAAACACTCTAGGTTACTGTTATTTCCAGTTTTGACAGAAGGTTTTGCAATTAAATGCCATTTCTCTATAAGATTAGAAACAATGAATTCATGAAATTCTTAGGCAAATGGATGGAGCTAGAGAACATCATACTAAGTGAGGTAACCCAGACTCAAAAGGTGAATCATGGTATGCACTCACTAATAAGTGGATATTAACCTAGAAAACTGGAATACCCAAAACATAATCCACATATCAAATGAGATACAAGAAGAAAGGAGGACTGGCCCCTTGTTCTGGAAAGACTCAGTGAAGCAGTATTCGGCAAAACCAGAACGGGGAAGTGGGAAGGGGTGGGTGGGAGGACAGGGGAAGAGAAGGGGGCTTACGGGACTTTCGGGGAGTGGGGGGCTAGAAAAGGGGAAATCATGTGAAATGCAAATAAAAAATTATATCGAATTAAAAAAAAAAAAGAAAGCCAAGTTAATTTAAATAACTTTAATGTATCACATTTTTGTTTTCTTTTTCGGGGGGTGCCCCGTTTTTATTAATTATTTATTTTTATACACTCCATATTTTATTCCCCATCCCACTCCCCTGTCCACCCTCCGACTGTTCCACATCCCATACCTCCTCCCCTCTACCCTGTCTCCACAAGGATGTCCCCATGCCCCACCAAACTTGATCTCTAAACTCCCTAAGGCCTCCAATCTCTTGAGGGTTAGGTGCACCATCTCTGAATGAACACAGACCTGACAGTCCTCTGATGTATGTGTGTTGGGGGTCTCATATCAGCTGGTGTGTGCTGCCTATTTGGTGGTCCTGTGTTTGAGAAATCTTGGAGGTCCAGACTAATTGAGATTCTGGTTCTCCTACAGGGTCATCCTCAGCTTCATTCAGCCTTCCCTAACTCAACAACAATTTGTTATAATTTATAAACAAGTTAAGAATGCACAGGAACATTTTACATTGCTTTAAGTGCATACCATACTTTCTAAGATGGATTATGTTGCAATTTCAAAAAAATAATTTTCTGCACTATAAACAGGGCATTGAAAATTTCAAGTACAGACATAAGCCTTACAAAAATGAAAGTAGTTTAAGATGGATGGACAGGATTTCTCAGCATCAGCTGGGGTCCTATTGGTAGAGGTACAAAACACTTTAAATGAAATGGCCCGTTATTTCTATTGACTTAGTCTCACTGCTTTAAACTTTTTCTACATGTAACATTAAAGTCTTTAAAGTCTAATGTTTTAAAAGTTTTATCCAGTTTTTCCTTTTTAATTAAGTTGCATTTTGAAACATAAAATGGAAAGATGTAAATGGACTTCAAATTTTTTTATATATCAATTTGGAATATATAATTAATAGGTAGTTAAATAGGTAGAGAGACAGATAAATGATAGATAGAAAGAGATGATAGGTAGGTGGGTAGACAGATTAGATAGATTAGATACAATGTTGAAATTTAAAAAAATGTATCTTAAATGCTGACTTTGACATTCCTGGTGTATTCATTCCCAATATTCTTTCTGATAAAGCTGCAGATGCTAACTAGGTCAAATAAACCCCCTAAACTGTTATTCATTATCAATTATAAGACACGGAGATTTTGAAAAGTAACAATTAAACCCCAAATGTTAATATTAATTAATTGGGAGTTGTACTAACTTTCTTTATAATATTCTTTATTTTTACCTTATTTTTTGTTAAAACAATCATTTGAATGATGTAAATAAATCCACATTTAAACTGGGTAAATATATGAATTCAAACACAGATCCTAGCATACATAAGAGATGATATGGAAATAAGTATTTGGGAAGGCACAGAATGATTTGTGGGCAATCTGCCTACGATGTGATAATCTACTTAGGCTGATCAGCATCTTCATGGAGACTGAGCTTGTGATTCTTTAATCTGTTCCCTTATCCTCTTCCACCTGTTATGTGCAGACACAGAGAAATGAACTTTCAAAGCTGTGTTCACACACATACACATACCACATGTACACCCAGCGAAGTCTAATTACAAGTAGTCGCACCCTAAGGATTGCACAAATTACAGTGGTTTAGAAGACTTGAATTAGTAGTTTCATTTCATAAAATGTTTTTAAATTGAGAACACAGTAATTCAACTAAAATGTAATGTTTCAGACAATATACAAAAATGAAATGATCTGAGTCAAAATTTCTCAACAGTTCCTTCAATAAAAATCCAAACTTCCTTAGTTCTGTTGATCAAACTCTAATCATCTGGTTCAGAATCTCTCCAAGTGTCTCCCTGCCCATACTCACCTGACCGTTTTCTGACAATCTCAGTTGTCGTATAACTAATTCCTTACTTCTTAAGTACCCATTCCTCATTTGTCGCCTCAAGAAAGTTCACATGCAAATATTTTATGGGGTATGTCAACTGTATTTGTCGATGTCAGTGCATATAAATCTGAACTACTTTTCCAAACTAGTGCAGAGTCCACACAGTATCCTGTAACGTCTTTGTGGTCTTCACTCAGATGTGCTTCTCCAGTAGCAATTCCTCTGGTCTATTAACACTGAACAAGGAGGAATAGAGGAGCGAGAACATCTTGGAACTGTTGATAAGGCAGCACGAAAACAGGCATGTGCTGTAGGCATGTGCTGTGTAGAACCCAGCAGTGAAGGTAGACATGTCACTTTATTTTTAAGCGAGGGCATGAGAAACAGTGAGCAAGCAATGTGAGAGAAGATACAAACTGGTGTGAAACCTAAGATGAGCATGCTTGTATCATTATATGGAGGAAACTTGTAAAAGCACACAACTTTAAGGTGACAAGTTTGTGTGTTACATTGTCACAATGCTTCATATAAATAAGAAGCACTGAAATATTTAACAATAAATAACTTAGAATGTAACTCTTCAGTTTATGGTAATTAAGTATTAGGAATGATTGGGATTTTTCATTCTGATGTCAATAAAGAATGCAAAGGAAAGATTTCTACTGAACCTCACCGTGCTTCCCTTGTTTCAGTCTTACTGGTATTCTTTACAAAGTTTACAAGTAATATAGAGATCAAATTATGATACATAGATGTAATCAGTCATTGCTCGGTGACTTCAGGACTAGTCTTCTCTTCAGCAACAAAGACACCAATGAGCAAAGAAGCTTGACAAATGCACTTAAAGTATTAAGATTATTCCAAGAGGAGATTGAGTCATGCTAGTTAAACAAACAGCATACATGCAAGCCACTGCTTGGCTATGCATGAAAGCAGAAGCCTCTTTGTTCTCAAAAGTCTGCACCAAAAAGATCATCCAAAAAACATGTGGCTTCCAAGACAGTGCATTGGATACCATGATCTTTGCTGTTCTCTAATTTCATCTTGATTAACTTAATTCTATATTTTCCCTTCCTTTTGAGATAGACAAGTCTCATAGAAACATTATTTTGCTCATACTTTAATCAGTCCAACAGAATTTAAAGACATTGTGATTTATAATTTCTGCTAATATGAAGCTAGGGCTCAAATGATCATAACATTGTCCTAGCAGATGGAAAGAGTAATTTAGCCAGCAGACTAGTAATAATTTGATTTCCCAAATCCAATGACTCAGAATATGAATGTGTTCACTGAGAGATTACATGTGAAGTGAAGGAAACTTGAAGCCCTGATAACAGTTATTTTCAAACCACATGTTTCTCTCCCTCCTCCAAAACACTTCTCAGATTATTCCATATATTTTATCCATAAATTTAAGCACAACATCTGAACTATATCCAGAAGATCAGACTCTGTATTCTCAAAATGTTTTGCTAGTATGTTAAAATTACAAGGAAAAAGAAAAAATTGGTGGTAAGTCATTGTCGCAGGAAGGTTTTCATTGTGTTCATTGTTTGCAGCTCCAGAACCCATAACCTTGAAGCATTTTATCAGTGAGCTGCATGCCCAACCATAAGGTATGGAGGAAGAGGAAAAAAGCATTATATGTTGTTGGCAAGGACATAGGCTGGTCTAGCCACTGTATATCTATATACAGGTACCTTGGAATTTCAGATTACAACTTTCATATGACCAGGCTATATTGTTTCTAGGTATTTCTCAAAGAATCAAAATCTATACACAATGAAGAAACACGAATATCTATCTTTATCCAAATTAGGGAATTAATCTAGGTACCTATCGATGGGTGCCTAGTAATGTACCTGTGTTTGCAGAAAAATGACTAGAAAACAATAATGGGAAGTTAAGTAAACCTGATTTAGAAAGGCAAGCGTGTTTTCTTTCATACACACAATCTGGGGGGAAAGAGACATGAAAGCAAAAGAAGGAGGAAGAGGATCAGCGCGCTAGGAGAGGCTGAGGAGCGCGCTAGGACAGGCTGAGGAGCGCACTAGGAGAGGTTGTGGCGCAGGCTAGGAGAGACTGAGGAACATATGTATGGCTAAAAGCATGAAAAGCATACTTTCCTAAGCTTCAGCCGCTCTGCTCCTAAACACAGAAAAGAAGGTTCATTTTTGAAAGACAGAAGTAGTTTGTTTTCATAAGAAGACAGAAAACCATTTATGATTTAATCCATTCTACAAACTTATCAACTGGCCAGTTTTCATAGCATTTGATAATATTAAAAATAGCTAATAAAATTTTAGTCAGTATGTTTTAGTTCTGAATACTCGTAAGTGAAGAGCTTGAATAGTTAAGTCCTCTGTCCACTGTGTGTGTTAATAAAACAGTGTTTCAAAGGTGATACAGCTGGGTCTTCAGAAAGGTCTATTTCCAATTTTCTGAAGAACTGCCAAATTGATTTGCAAAGTGGTTGTACCAGTTTCAATGGAGAAATGGAGGAGTGTTCTTTCATTCTCCACATCCTTGCCAGCATGTGCTGTCACCTGAGTTTTTGACCATAGCCATTCTTATTGTTTCTAAGTGTAAGGTGAAAACTTAGGGTCCTTTTGAGTTGCATTTCCCTGATGACTAAGGACTTCGAACATCTGTTTAGGTGCCTCTCAGCCATTTGAGATTCCTCTGTTGAGAATTCTGTTTGGTTCTATACCTGTTTTTGATTGTGTTGTTTGGTTTTTAGGGTTTAGCTTCTTGAGTTCTTTCTATATTTTGGATATTAGCCCTCTATCAGATGTGGGGTTAGTGAAGTTTTTACCCATTCTGTGGGTTGCCGATTTGTCCTATTGACTATGTCTTTTGCTTTACAGAAGCATTTCAGTTTCATGAGGTCCCATTTATCAACTGTTGATCTTAGAGCCTGAGCCACTGGTTTTCTGTTCAGAGAATTCCCCCTGTGTCAGTGAATTTGAGGCTCTTTCCCACTTTCTCTTCTTTTGGATTCAGTGTATCTGGTTTTGAGGCCCTTGATACACTTGGACTTGAATAAATGAATTCTGTGCTCACCAAAATATGAATTCATCAATAATTGACTAGTGAGAATAGCTACTTATCTCTTGTCCATAAAACTGTCCCTTGGGATTTTAAGATCTTTAATAACTTTATTCATGTTAAAAACTCTTCCTGAGAATTCTATAAAGGTAGTGATGGAGTTTTCAATCTCCCCATAAAAATCAATAGAGATTATATGGAAAAACCCATGATGGCAAATATTCCAACTCAAGAATACTTAAAAACGGTGTGTGGACTTATAACGTGGGAATTTCAAACTACTTTTCCAAGATAACCACTGAGAGGGAAGCATCGTGAGAGTTGGAGGCTCCTCTCACAGTTACTCACTGAAAGAAGGATAAGCTACCCAGCGAAATGCGCATTCCTATCCTCCAAGTTAAACTGCAATGTGTGCGCGTGGTGGGGGAGAAGAAAAGCAATACAAAATATGAGGCTTTATAAAACATGCTCTGCAAGGTAATATACAAGCTGAAAATGGGAAAATCTCCAAACAATAATACTAGTTAAAATTATAGATACAGCTAAAAATTTGAATAAAGAAAACTTTATAACAGAAATATTATTAGTAATTCTGCCTTAGTAATTACACTACATAACCAAAATAATAAAATAATAAAGTAAGGCTAACAGTATGGCTCAATGGCTAAGCAAGGTGAGTCTCCCTGAATCTATATGTGCGTCTTATGCTTTTCTTTGGTTCTCTGTTTTTCTTGGGATTTGTTTGTTTTTATTATTACTCTTTTTTCCCTTCCTTTTCTTCCTTCCTTCCTTCCTTTCTTTCTTCAATGCCTATTAGTTTTCTGATGTGAAAGACCAAAAAAGGATGTGAATTTGGGTGAATGGGGAGGTGAGGAGGATCTGAGAGGTGTTGGGGAAATAAAAACCATAATCAGAATCAGAATGATTATATGAAAAAAATCTCTTATAAAAAGCATCCAAAATTTGTTGGTTGCCGATTTGTCCTCTTGATGGTGTCCTTTGCCTTACAAAAACTTTGTAATTTTATGAGGTCCCATTTGTCAATTCTTGCTCTTAGAGCATACGCTATTGGTGTTCTGTTCAGAAACTTTCTCCCTGTACCGATGTCCTCAAGGGTCTTCCCCAGTTTCTTTTCTATTAGCTTCAGAGTGTCTGGCTTTATGTGGAGGTCCTTGATCCATTTGGATTTGAGCTTAGTACAAAGAGACAAGGATGGATCAATTCACATTCTTCTGCATGCTGACCTCCAGTTGAACCAGCACCATTTGTTGAAAAGGCTATCTTTTTTCCATTGGATGTTTTCAGCCTCTTTGTCGAGGATCAAGTGGCCATAGGTGTGTGGGTTCATTTCTGGATCTTCAATCCTGTTCCATTGATCCTCCTGCCTGTCACTGTACCAATACCATGCAGTTTTTAACACTATTGCTCTGTAGTATTGCTTGAGGTCAGGGATACTGATTCCCCCAGATTTTCTTTTGTTGCTGAGAATAGTTTTAGCTATCCTGGGTTTTTTGTTGTTCCAGATGAATTTGATAATTGCTCTTTCTAACTCTGTGAAGAGGGCTAATATCCAATATATATAAAGAACTCAAGAATTTAGACTCCAGAAAACCGAACAACCCTATTAAAAAATGGGGTACAGAGTTAAACAAAGAATTCTCACCTGAAGAACTTCGGATGGCAGAGAAGCATCTTAAAAAATGCTCAACTTCATTAGTCATTAGGGAAATGCAAATCAAAACAACCCTGAGATTTCATCTTACACCAGTCAGAATGGCTAAGATTAAAAATTCAGGAGACAGCAAGTGTTGGAGAGGGTGTGGAGAAAGAGGAACACTCCTCCACTGCTGGTGGGGTTGCAAATTGGTACAGCCACTCTGGAAATCAGTCTGGCGGTTCCTCCGAAAACTGGGCACCTCACTTCCAAAAGATCCTGCTATACCACTCCTGGGCATATACCCAGAGGATTCCCCACCATGTAATAAGGATACATGCTCTACTATGTTCATAGCAGCCCTATTTATAATTGCCAGATGCTGGAAAGAACCCAGGTATCCCTCAACAGAAGAGTGGATGCAAAAAATGTGGTATATCTACACAATGGAGTACTATTCAGCCATTAGAAACAATGAATTCATGAAATTCTTAGGCAAATGGATGGAGCTAGAGAACATCATACTAAGTGAGGTAACCCAGACTCAAAAGGTGAATCATGGTATGCACTCACTAATAAGTGGATATTAACCTAGAAATCTGGAATACCCAAAACATAATCCACACATCAAATGAGGTACAAGAAGAAAGGAGAAGTGGCCCCTGGTTCTGGAAAGACTCAGTGAAGCAGTATTCGACAAAACCAGAACGGGGAAGTGGGAAGGGGTGGGTGGGAGGACAGGGGAAGAGAAGGGGGCTTACGGGACTTTCAGGGAGTGGAGGGCTAGAAAAGGGGAAATCGTTTGAAATGTAAATAAATTATATCGAATAAAAAAATTTTAAAAAAAGCATCCAAAAATAAAAATAAAAATAATAAAAATAAAATAAAAGCAGGAAAAGACATGTATTATAGTATATAATAAATAATACAACAAAATAGGGGTAGACCATTTTTATTAAATGAGAACTGAAATAGTGTTGGGTTCCATAGCTGCCTGCAGCTATTACGAAGTGGGTTTCTGGAACAGCAGCTGAGAGATAAATAGGGAAGGGAAGGGGCGAAAAGAAGTATGCCTAAGACAATATTCACTGATCAAAGCCCGAAACTTTAATGGCGCCAGACCTTTTAACAGTTTGGGCAAACCCTTCCCCCTAGACTCCAGGCTGAGTTCCAGTGGAAGTTGTCTAGCTTCTCTTGGAGGTCCTCGTCTTGACTGCTCCGGCAGCTGGGTGGGTCACCTGCTTAATTCAGGAATTCCTAGACCTGGAGGAACAATGAACTTAACCTTTACTTCAAGCACTCGGCCCTAGGTGGAGCAGGATCCTGGCTATCTGGGAGAAGTTAACCTTGACCAAAGTCAAACTCTGACCAAGTGCATGACTGCCCCAATATGGCTCTGTACAAAATAGAAATCATAAAAATAACCTATGAAATACCTTAGAGTTCAAAACTGGTACAAATTAAATGTAAAACAAAAGTACAAAGTTCTTCAATAGAATAAGTCAAACAGAAAATATTATGAGCTTGAATAGTCATAAAAATATGTAGTCAATTAGAAAAATAGAATAAAAAGAATTGCTAAACTATATGAAACATAAAAAAATACTACTAAGTGAACAAGTGTTCACATTGTGGGAATGGCAGGAGAGAAAAGGTGGGGTTTGGCCAAACCTAAATGGTATAATAGCTGCAAGAGTCTCCAGGTCTCAGTCGGATATGTACAAGTACACACACACACACACACACACACACAGAGAGAGAGAGAGAGAGGGAGAGAGAGAGAGAGAGAGAGAGAGAGAGAGACAACATTATAGGGGAAAATATCAAAAGAAAAAGACATGAAAGTCTAAAGACAGGAAATAATCATTCTTATGCCACTACACTGAGAGCAGATTTTTTTATTATTTATTTATTTATTTATTTATTTATTTATTTATTTATTTATTTATTATTTTACACTCCAGATTTTATTCCCCTACCGGTCCACCCTCCGATGGTTCTACATCCCATACCTCCTCCATGCTCCTGTCTCCCATGAGGATGTCCCCACTACCCACCACCCACTACCCACCCCACCAGACCTCTAAACTCCCTGGGGCCTCCATTCTCTTGAGGGTTAGATCCATATTCTCTGACTAAACCCAGACTCAGCAGTCCTCTGCTGTATATGTGTTAGAGGCCTCATATCAGTTGATGTGTGCTGCCTGGTTGGTGGTCCAGTGTTTGAGCGATCTTGGGGTCCAGGTTAATTGAGACTGCTGGCCCTCTAATAGGTTCGCCCTCCTTTTCAGCTTCTTCCAGTTTTTCCCTAATTCACCCACAGGAGTCAGCAGCTTCTGTCCATTGCTTGGGTGCAAATAGCTGCATCTGACTCTTTCAGCTGCTTGTAGGGTCTTTCAAAAGGCAGTCATGGTAGGCCTCTTTTTGTGAGTGCTCCATAGCTTCAGTGGCAGGTCTTGGGACCTCCCCTGACCTTAATTTCACTTTGGACCTGTAGTTGAACCCTTTTTTCCTCAGACTTCACTCCATTTTCATCCCTGCAGTTCTGTCAGATAGGAACAATTACGGGTCAGAGTTTTGGCTGTGGGTTGGCAACCCCTCCCCTCACTTGATGACTGGTCTTCCTGCTGGAGGTGGGTTCTACAAGCTCCATCTCCCCAATGTAGGGCATTTCACGTAAGGTCTCTCCCTTTTATTCCTGAGAGTCTCTCACCCCCCAGGTCTCTAGTGCATCGTGGAGGGTCCCCCCAACCTCCTACCTCCAGAGTTTGCCTGTTTCCAATCTTACTGATAGCCCTCAGGGGGGGAAAGTGGGTGGGGCATGTGATATTGGGTGGAGTAAAAGGACAGCAGATTTCTATATAGAGATCTTACCAACTGTAAAAGAATTCAAGATGACATACTGAAATTGAAAGGAAAAACAACAGAGAACGCTGCCAAGAACCCTGTATTCAGGAAACAAGTCTTTATAAACTAAAAAGAAACAAAGTGTTCTGTCAAATAAGCAGTAACTAATAGAATTCACCATCAGAATGGCCCTACACCAAAGACAAAAGGATAATTATTATTATTATAAAAGCATACATATGTGCATGTAATGCAGCATGGATGCCAAAAAGAGGAAGAAAATCTAACCACAAAAATAAATAACAAGAAAGATGGAAAGAAATAAAGAATATGAAAATATCAATTTTTCTACAAAAAATTCTACAAATGACATATAATTAGGATATTCATACATATAATCAATATGTTTGATTATAAATGGATAAAACTTATCACAGAAAAGACAAAAAATCAGTTATTGAAGAAAGAACCCCTAAGACTCCATTGTTTGCTGCTCTTATAACTCACTAGAGGCAAACAGGATGAGAGAAACCTGATAGTAAAAGATATGCTATGCTGACAGCAAACAAAAGTAAACAGAAGAATAAATAATGAAAAAGAACAGAATCAAAAACCATGACCATAAATAGATCATACTTATAAAAAGATTAATAAAAAACATGTAATAATTATATATATATATATACACATATATATAAAACCAGTTAACTACATATATATAATATTATTGGGGTAAAGACAAGGACAGCCTCCAGGACAATAATACATGAAAATTCATCACTCCCTTCCATGGTTTGTATAGATGGAAAATCAATGCCTGAGTTGAACCACATTAGAGCAAAGGAGGCTATTCGGCATTTAAAGTCTATTTCATCCAACAGCAACAAAATGTACACTCTTCCCGTTGGTGCATGGTACATCATCCAGAACATATCAGAGGTCAAGAAATCACTAATTTTATTTTCAAAATTAAGAATGTAAATTAGAACATGAATCTTCTCAGGCTACTGTAGAATAAGGCAATAAATTAATATGAAGAACAATGGGAAAAGTACAAATGCATGGGACTTCCATAACAGGCTTCTAAATGATCACTGTGTGTTTCAAAATATAAAGAGGAAATAAAAAGCTCTTGAAAAAATTTAAACATCAAAATATAGCATTAAGCCAGGCACAAACTGAAACCTTAGCATGTGGAAAACTGAGGAAAGAGGGTGACTCCAAGTTCCAGGAGAGCATTGGCTAAATGTATTACTTAATAAGAAGGGTTAGAGCAATAAATATTCTTACCAAAACTAGATTTCAAATAAACAACCTTACAATGCATATAAAATATTTACTAAAGAAAGAAAAATACTGACTGGATATTGAAGGAAGTAAAATCCAGAATATAGATAAACAAATAAGGTTAAAACAAAAGATATACATGATCAATAAAAACTGGTAAGGTTGGAAAGCTTCTACATATTATTTTTTAAAAAAAGAAATACGGTGGTAACCAAATAAATAAAATCCAAAAGGGCAAAACAGATATCACCACCATATAATATGAGCAAACAACTTTAAAAAATTAAAGTAATATTACCTTAAATATCTCCAGATAGTATAAACTATTTTCTAAACCTCAAAATATGCATAAATTCTCTATGCTAAAATCTATCGTTGTTGAAAGAAACCAGGGAGTAAAACATAACTGGAGTGATATTCCATACTGATGAACTTTCAAAAATGCTCTCAATTCACAAATTGACTCCAGTAACAACAGTTGCTCTTAAGCAAAATTTTATGTAGAAAGACCAAACATATATAAAATAATACCAAATTGTAGTAGAGAAACCTCCAATGCAATAATAATTGAGACTTTAACATCCCTTTCATATGAATGAAGTCAAACACCTGGTTGTTCATTTAAATCTGATAAAGGGCATTCACTACTGGCAAATCCTTCATTATTAGGGCACTTAGTTCAGATTGAAGGATAAAGTTTTAATATTCCTAGGTAACTTCAGATTCAAGGATAAAGTCTTAATGTTCCTAGTTAATATTTGAACTGAGAAATAAAATCCAGAAAATTAAATTAAGGCTCAAAGTAGAAACAGAAGCAAAATAGAAAAGAAAAAACAAAACATGATTCATAGAAGTCGCATAGCTTATACAAGGGAGAAATCAGACAATATTCACTTACTTTGAAATAAATTTTCCAATATGACATTAAAAATGAATGTATTTGTATACTTAGTTTTTCATTCACCAAAGCAAAGCATACAGTGACCCTAACTACAATTGAAATTAGCTCTAGAATTTTAAACAAACAAAACATTCAAATTAGTTATTCACATCAAATGTTTGCTTGTGATGGACAAGTGGGAACTCCCCAGTTATAACCTGAGCATGTTGATGATAGTTTTTTTATTCTTTCTTACTATTATTTACTATTTACTATTATTTGCTATTGATTTTATGTACTATTTTTAAAAATAATTTTTCACTTTTATGTGTATGAGGGCTGTCTAACATGTATGTGTGTGTATCTTGTTTGTGTCTGGTATCTGTGGAGGCCAGAAGAGAGCAATGTAACTCCTGGAAGTGTATAATTAAGGATGGCTGTGAGAGGCCACGTAGGTGCTGGGAACTGAACCGTGTCACTAGCAGGAACAGCCAATTCACTCACTGCCAAGCCATCTTGCTGGCCCCTTGGTGACGATTTTTGAGACAGCCTTAGATTTAGTACCTGACAAAAATTATAATATTTATATATCTGTGTGCAAATAATCAAATAAAAATTGCATAGAAATAAGATTTTATTTCAACTAAATATGTTACAGTCATATCTTTCCTACAATATTCTAGAATCTAGCCTATTGGGATTCGTGGATTAAGATCAATAAAATATCTATGTCGGTAACATTGGTTCTCTCTAAGTGAACTCATGATTTGGCTATGACTCAGGTAATATTCATCACCTTGTGCTGAAATCCACAATGTAACAATGTACACATTGCACATTAGTATAGACAAAGAGGGTATAATTTCTTGTGATTCCCCATTCCCTGGCTAGGGGAACCTGGTGGGAAGTATTACAGAAGACTGTAAACTACTATGAAAGCACAAACCAAATCAGATGACAGGTTGAATAAGGGCTTAATATGAAGTAGTGATTACTAGATAAAGATATTGTCAAAGGCTTATACTGACTGACAACTACTAAATCGTGATCTTATCTACCAAGATATGGCTAAGAAGGCACTGTGCACTGCAAACAGGTTATACTGCATGCACTTGGAGCCAGTATTTTTTCAGTAATGGAAGTGTGACAAATCAGACATTGTCTAAAGAATCTGTGAAGAAATGCACATTTACTGTAGTTTTCTTCCTAACACCAAGCCACCATTTTAAAATCTTTTGTTTCTAGAACAAATTATAGAAGTCCATTTCAATATTGCTTTATCCTTTTTCAATAATTATCACCAAGCAAAATGTCACTCTATAAAACCTAAATCATTAAAAAAGATTTACTCTGAAATATATGAAATAGATAGGACAAAGCTGAGTGCAGTAAAATATGATTAGTATGCAGGAAGCATAAGTCCTCAGTCTTTTAGAAGATTAGCTAACATGCATAAATTAATCAAAGCGTTAAAGGTAACAATTGAGAATGAAACCTTGATTTTAGAAAGGTATTCTCTTCTTGACTGCTAAGAAGGCCAATCTAATTTAACAATAAAATAACATTTACTTTACCTTGCGCATATCAGAAATGGGACCTGAAGCATGAGGTGCATGTCCCTGAGTCTTAACACTTATTGTCTTACACCAGCTTTCTTTTCTCCTTTCGACATTTACTAAGCAAAGCTGTTGTGTTTAGAATTGATTTTGCTGCCTCAGACACACTATGTTTGAGAACCTTCTTGATTTTTATTTGGATGAACAATTTCCGTAGTTAGACACATTTGGACTCGAGCTTGGATCAAATTACAAAAAAATAAATATGGTGTCTCTTTCATTCTAGAGCTCACAAAACAGAGTTAAAATCCATATATCTTTTCACTTGCCACAGTCGGATTGCTAGCAGTGTAGTTCTGATCTGAGAAATGAAGAGAACTTGGCAATGAAAAAAATAGGAATTCTCTATTTTCCATGTTTGCACCCTGTTATTCAGTTCCTCTGCGTATGTCTGGAAGTTGCCAAACTTCAGTTATTTGTCATTGCTGTGATGTGAGAGCACAAGTCCTCCCTGATCAAGGGTTTCATGAAATATTGCTGAATCTGATAACACTCAGGTTACCTGCAAAGGAGGCAGCTTGATAAAATTTTTAAAAATTAAGTGGACTAAGTCAGGAAGTCCTTTTCATAATTTTTAATGATACTACTTAAAGTGAAAAAGATTTAGAAAATAAAATATGTAATATCATTAACATATAAACAAACTACTTTTAAGATATCTACCCAATTTTATAGATTCTAATACTAGAATCATGCCTATAGCCACACTAACTGGAATATACCCAATCTTTTCCAGTGTGACCCATGATTCCCTTTTATGTGACACAGTCAAATCAAAAATAACCAGCTTTAAATTATCAGTTGCCAATAAAAACACTGCTATGATCAATTAGATTTTCAGCTCGCTAAAAAAAAAAATAAAAATAAAAAATAAAAAAAAATTAAAAAAAAAAACCATAGTTCCTAGGCAGAAAGTGTCTGTTGGTTACTGAGCCCAACTGTGACTGCAAACCTTAAATAGCAACTTGTTCTACTTTTTCACTCACAACCTTGAATGTTATCAGAGGTATATCAGATGAGCTAATTTACTATTTATGGCACAAGTTACATTTAAATTTTCTTTTAGTGATATTATAAAAAAAATGCTATGAAATGCTCATAAGATAAAAAAACAGCCAAAAGGGCAAGGAAAGGTGGGCACAATGTTAAAAGGGCAACTTACCAATAAGAGAAAGAATAGTGAATGCTGGATCATTTTGTAGAAGATGGGATCAAGAATTTATAAAAGTAATAAGAAGGTCAAAGTGAGTTAAATTGCTACAAGCATTATCCTCCTAAAGCACAGCAAGTTGCCTATCAATGGAGAGAGTACAGGCTTTCACGTGCATCACCTTTCTATTCCAATGAGGAAATAAAGGCAAAAGCAAGTGTGAAGCATTTAATGTGGCCTCTGCCTGGAACACAAAAGGATGACGGAGACTGATAATGTAATTTATGACCTGGACTGAATAAAGAGGAAAGATTTGATGGATGTCTATTACTAAACATTTTCTATGAGTTGAGGTAATATACCAAAATGTCAAACTCACTCTGTCTACCAGATAGATTTCCTAGAACACACTGATATCATGAAGATTTCTTAGAACACATTGATAACTATGAAGAGATGAAAGACTGTAAGTATGAAAACATAAAAGTTTTGGCTAAAGGTTAAAATGAATTAACCACTTTCTCCATACTGAGTGATTCTAACAGTGCTAAGATAAATCAAAGAAATGACAGAGCATAAAGATTAGTATTATATAAATAGATCAAGTAATACCAATTTCTCATTTGGCAAATATGTGTTTATACAGAGGGTGCAAAAAGGGTCACATTTAAGGCATGATACTCATGTGCGTGCATGTGTGTGCATGTGCATTGGTGTTTGTGTGTTTGTGGGTGGGTGTGTATGTGTGCATGTATGTGTGTGTAGAAGAAATTGCTAAATTTATTTTCAAGTCAAATTTATTTTCAAGCTAAATTTATTTTATGGTAAATGAAAATAGCTGATATCTATTCGCTTGAAGAATAATAAAGATAAACTATAGAGATTGTTCTTAGGATATGAGCACCTGAAGAGCGAGTGCTTCTAGCAATCTTTTAAATAATAAGGAAGAGTTTGTAGCTCAGCCTCTCAAGTTATCTGTACAACATCACAATTCAAGCCAAGTTGGTAGAAATAAAGTCATGCTCTCACACTCAGGTAGTGAGTACCTCCCATAGGTAGGGCACTGTACTGAGTCTTAAATTATATGGATATTGTAATGA
This sequence comes from Apodemus sylvaticus, assembly GCF_947179515.1. NCBI lineage: Eukaryota > Metazoa > Chordata > Mammalia > Rodentia > Muridae > Apodemus > Apodemus sylvaticus. The sequence goes on from NC_067479.1 coordinate 19,725,075, forward strand.
TATAGACCTCCTCTTTGATGTAATCATCCCCCAGTTTATTGGAACTACCACATAAGATTTAAAATGTCAGAATATAAACACAGTAATACATACATGAGATACACACATAAAATGTCTTGAAAGCATGCCATTCAATCTGGAAGTAAAATGCAGCCCTTTTGAGTCTAAAAGATACTGTAGGAATTCTATCACATCAGCAAAACATGGTTGACTCTGAGTCATTTCCATCTTTAGTGTGCTTCTCTATAAACAGCTTATGGGATGTCCCACAGTAAATGGGTTTTCTTCCCATCTGACTCTATTATTTGTAGGACATTTAAAGGTGAAGAGTCAGTTTTACCCAGTTAAGCCCAAGATGTCTCAACGTTCTTAGAATATAGTAGGCTCAGAGAGTTGTATACGTTGCACAAATATGGTTAAGCCATATTTGTGAACTTTGAAGTGAACTTTTTTCTTTTCTGCGCCATTATTGGATATCAAGAAGCTATTAGATGGCTTTAAGACAAAAAGTTTAGACAAAATTTGGTCAATGACTGAAGCACCTGTGTGTGTGTGTGTGTGTGTGTGTGTGTGTGTGAGAGAGAGAGAGAGAGAGAGAGAGAGAGAGAGAGAGAGAGAGAGAGAACTTCTGACAGAATCACTGTCCCTGACCTCAAGCTATACTACAGAGCAATAGTGATTAAAAACTGCATAGTATTGGTACAGTGACAGGCAAGTAGATCAATGGACTAAAGTTGAAGACCTAGAAATGAACCCTCATACCTATTGTCACTTGATATTTAACAAAAGAGCTGAAACCATCCAGGAGAAAAAAAGACAGCATTCTCAAAAAATGGTGCTGGGTCAACTGGCAATCAATATGTAGAAGGATGCAAATTGATCCATTCTTATCTCCCTGTACTAAGCTCAAGTCCAAGTGGATTAAGGACCTCCATATAAAACCAGATACACTGAATCTAACAGAAGAGAACATGGGGAAGAACCTGGAGCACATGGGCACAGGGGATAATTTCCCACCAATAGCTTATGCACTAAGATCAAGAATTGACAAATGGGACCTCATAAAATTGCAAAACTTTTGTAAGGCAAAGGACACTGTCAATAGGACAAAATGGCAACCAACGGATTGGGCAAAGATCTTTACCAATCCTACATCCAACAGAAGGATAATATCTAATATATACAAAGAACTCAAGAAGTTAGACTCCAGAGAACCAAACAACCCTATTAAAAATGGAGTAAAGAGCTAAACAGAGAATTCTCAACTGAGGAATACCAGATGGCTGAGAAACACCTAAAGAAATGTTCAACATCTTTAATCAAATCAAAACAACCCTGAGATTCCACCTCACACCACTCAGAATGGCCAAGATCAAAAACTCAGGGAACAGCAAATGCTGGAGAGGATGTAAAAAAAGAGGAACACTCCTCCATTGCTGGTGGGATTGTAAGCTGATAAAACCACTCTGGAAATCATTTGGCTGTTCCTCAGAAAATTGGACATATCACTACCCGAGGAACCAGCTATACCACTCCTGGGCATATACCCAGAAGATGATCCAACATGAAATTAAGAACACATGCCCCACTATGTTCATGGCAGCCCTATTTATAATAGCCAGAAGCTGGAAAGAACCCAGATGTTCCTCAAAAGAAGAATTAATACAGAAAATGTGGAATATTTACACAATGTACTACTCAGCTATTAAAAACAATGAATTCATTAAATTCTTAGGCAAATGGATGGATCTAGAAGATATTATCCTCAGTGAGGTAACCCAATCACAAAAGAACACACATAGTATGCACTCACGGATAAGTGGATATTAGCCTAAAAGCTCTGAATACCTAAGATACAACTCATAGACCACACGAAGCTCAAGATGAAGGAAGACTAAACTGTGGATACTTTGATCCTTATTGGAAAGTGAATCAAAACACCCTTGGCTCACAGCCAACCAATAAAATGAGAATAGAGTCTTCAATTGAACAGTTAGAGCAAGGACCCAAGGAGCTGAAGAGGTTTGCAGCCCTGCAGGAGGAACAATAATAGGTACCAACCAGTACCCCCAGAGCTCCCAGGGACTAAACCACCAACCAAAGAGTACATATAGAGGGACCCATGGCTCCAGCTGCATATGTAGCAGAAGATGGCCATTTCAGACATCAATGAGAGGAGAGGTCATTGGTCCTGTGAAGGCTCGATTCCCAAGAATAGAAGAATGCAAGTCAGGAAATTGGGTGTAGGGGGGTGAGCAGGGGGAGGGGGAATGGGATACATGGTTTTCAGAGGGGTAACAAGGAAAGGGTATATCATTTGAAATGCAAAAAGCTAATATCTACTAAAAAGCAAAACAAAGCCAAACAAAAAAAATGAAAACAAAAACAAAGAAACAAACAAACAAACAAACAAAAAAACAACAAAGAATTGCAGAAGATTGGCGTGGCCACAGCAATAGGGTTTGCTATCAGGGGATTCACTGGCTTCATGAAATGGATCCGAATTCCTATTGATAACATTATTGTGGGGTCTGGGTGCTTTCTCATCATGAGCACTAGTGAACAAATGAGGAGTGACACATTTATGAAGCAAGGCATTACCTATTAAAAAATTGTGTAATATTTTGAGACGAGTCATCTCAGAGGTTTGTGTTCACTGACGTACTATAATGAATACACCATAAATACTCCAGGATGAGGGTTGTAGAGAAGTAAAATATTATCAACACTTAAGGCAAAGTCTTGTTCACAGAAGACTTTGTTAGCATTTTCAAATTTTATATATATATGTATATATATGCATATGTATATGCATATATATACATATATAATATATAATTTCCCTTAACATTATATATGTATGTATGTATGTATGTATATATATTTCCCTTTAACATTATAATTTACTTTATACTCTTCATAAGTTTTTCTGCTTCTATGACTTTTTTAAAGAATCCTTTGGAAATCCAAGTCTTTTACATCCACAGTTTCCTACCTTGAATCGTAAACGTCACAGAAACAAGCTCCTAGCAGCAGGTGCTGGTACCTTCACAGCTGTTCTTTCTCTTACAGCACCTTGGGATGTGGTGTTGGGCAACACACCAGCTGAGGAAATAGCTCTTACTTCCTGTGATATTAACACTGATTCTAAAGACAGGAACAGATGTTCAAGCGTAGGCGTATGTTTCCTCTGCTGCTTCCATTTACTCTGACCTCCACAATAGACAGATGTAACGTGCTCCCAGCAGAAACACTGACTCCAAGCCTTTCAGAGGACGAGCTAATGAGTTGAGAACCTTGCTCAAGGACTCTTCGATAACCAGCATATTACATTAGGCAGCCCAGCCCATACCTACTGTAGTCCTCTTTGCCTTCTTCCATTCAGTGCATGCTGGCCAAACTGGTTCAGTAGAAAATGAAGACTTATTCATTTGTAGCACAAAATATACTGTGATAACAGAGATATGCTGAGAGGGGTTTATTAGCTTTTCCTGCTCAACGTATTGTAATTTTTCAATTCATTATCATTCTTATTTCCCGAGAGCTTGATAACAAAGACATGCCATTAACAAATACTTGGGACCATCCATTCAACATAGGGACAAGAAAACCAGAATCTTACAACTCAATGATATCTTCTGAGCACTGCCTCCCCACATCTAAGATGTAATTACAAGACGTGGGCTTCAGTATCATTCCATGAAGGTTCTCTGTGGGAGTCACCTGTGACATTATTGATGGAGTTTGCTGAATCAGTACCGCCTCACAATCTCCAACAAAAATGTAGGTTGCATCTCTAATATCGTATAATTACTTGAATATTAGGCTCTTCAGCTTAGCTTTGATTACAAAACTATAAATGTCCTCAGAACTAAAGAACTTACTGTTGCTAATATATATATATATATATACATATATATACATATATATATAAATATATATATATATATTTAAACAGTAAGTGACATTTAGGATTGATTATCTCAAGAGTTCTCCTTACTCATAAAGCACTAGACTGCAAATACTCCTCTCCTCTCTTCCCCTCCCCTTTCCTCCCCTACTCTCCCCTCTTCTCTCTCCTCTCTCCTCCCCTCCTCTCCCCTCCTCTCTTTCCTCTTTCCTCTTTCTCTCCTCTCCTCTCTTCTCCTCTCCTCTCTATCCCTCTCTCCCTCTCCCTCTCCCTCCCCTTCACCGCCTCTCTCTCACACACACATACCACATCTGGTATAAACAATTTATTATCATATTATATGCTCTAGATTTTTTGTTTGGGAGGGGACACATAAACTAAAGAAAGCCTTTTAGTGTCATTTATTTGTTGTTAGGTCCCAATAGGATAATTAGTATCTATTAATTGTATTTCTCGGAAAGCAATGAAATGACACTGGGTCTTTTTATTCTTTGTTAATTAACTTTTAATTGGCAAAGAAAAACCATACATTTCTTTCTTTTCAACATTTATTATATTTTTATTAGATATCTTCTTTATTTACATTCAAATGTTATCCCCTTTCCTGTTTTCCTCTCCAAAATGGGAAAAGGGCAAGTAACTTATAAAGGCAGATCTATTAGAATTACACCAGACTTCTCACCAGAGGCCATGAAAGCTAGAAGATCATGGGCAGACCTCATACTGACCCTAAAACAACACAAATGCCATCCAGGCTTCTATACCCTGAAAAACTCTCAATCACCATAGATGGAGAAACCAAGATATTCCATGATAAAAACAAATTTACACAATATCTGTCCACAAATCTAGCCCTACAAAGGATAATAGATGGAAAATGCCAACACAAGGAGGGAAACTACACCCTAGAAAAAGCAAGAAAGTAATCTTCTTCCAACAAACCCAAAAGAAGATATCCACACAAACATAAAAATAAGATCAAAAATAACAGGAAGCAACAATCCCTATTCCTTAATATTTCTTAACAACAATGGACTCAACTCCCCAATAAAAAGACATTGACTAACAGAAATATTTCTCATGTAAATCTTCAATTTTATCAGAAAATGTTTGTAATTTTAAAAACTAGATATTTAATTCAAAGATAAAAGAATGAAAGATGAAACACAAAGTAACAAGTCTCTACATGGGTAAGGAAGCAACCATGATAGCAGCAGCAACAAAACCCAGTAGGAAACAGCAATAATTAGAGTGGTAACAGTAAATAAGAGCAGCAGCTGGTTCTTTGAACACTCCTGTCTAATAGGCTATATGAGAATATATATATACATAAATACATATATATACACACATACATACAGTTCTGGAAATGAAAAAGTTACATAATTACAGATGTGATCCATATCTAATAAATCCAGTGAGATTGTTGTATTCATTGTTTTTTTTAAACATGTATTTATTATATGTAAGTACACTGTAGCTGTCTTCAGATGTACCAGAAGAGGGCATCAGATCTCTTTACGGATGGTTGTGAGCCACCATGTGGGTGCTGGGATTTGAACTCATGACCTTTGGAAGAACAGTCGGTACTCTTACCCACAGAGCCATCTCTCCAGCCCCGTTGTATTCATTGTTTGTTTCACTGATAAAATGAGCAAAATATGAAATAACCAAGTTGTCTCAAGCAGAGCAGAAAATCCAGGACATGGGAGAGACCATGTAAGCTGGCTAGATCCCCCCATTGTTTAACGTATAAATCTAAAATTTCTGTGTACAAATTACAATCATAATGTGCTCCCCACTTGGATTTCTAGCCTCATTTTCTCTCAGCCCAATTCATGCGCTTTATATCTCTGTCACTACAATCTTTTCATAATTCTTCAATGTAAGTCAGAACAGGCCTCCCTCTGCAATACTGTGAAGTTGCAAATTTACAAACAGTAGAGTGAAGACTATCCATTAGGAAGTTGAAATGTAAATGTGCCATCACAGGATGCTATAGAGAATGAGCCATTATAGGATGCTATGGAATATGTACCATCTCAGGATGCTATAGAGAATGTGCCATCTCAGGATGCTATGGAGAATGTGCCATCTCAGGATGCTATGGAGAATGTGCCATCTCAGGATGCTATGAAGAATGTGCCATCTCAGGATGCTATGGAGAGTGTGCCATCTCAGGATGCTATGGAGAATGTGCCATCTCAGGATGCTATGAAGAATGTGCCATCACAGGATGCTACTATAGAGAATGAGCCATTATAGGATGCTATGGAATATGTACCATCACAGGATGCTATAGAGAATCTGCCATCACAGGTTGCTATGGAGAATGTGCCAAATGAGCATCTAGATCATGGAATCAAGACAAAGTAGAAATTGATTAGGAATGAGAGGCAATCTTCTTAAATTAAGATATAACTATAAATTAAAATGCAAACTATGACATTAGACAGACAAAACTGGGATAAGGAGTATGATTTTCTTTATGTATCCATGAGTGATATATAACTGTCCCTGACAGGGCAAGACTGTATCTGGTCAAGATAAACTGGTATAGAACCAGTTTAGAATGGAAGAGTAGTTGATGAAATACTGCCTAGCAAAGTTAACACAAAATATAATGGTAGTAGGGCTATGAAGATAGACAATAAAATCTAGTTCATACCAAAATAAGGTGGATCTCATAAGAGTAAGAACTGATCATATGAAATGATCCATGTCTCAGGAGGATTATGTACACTTTCCTGTATTTCAAAGTGATAAATACAATGAATGATGTAGCCAAACCTGGTCATTATAAACCAAGTCACTGGAGGGAAGCCTCAGGTGAAGAAGATTGGAGAGGAGGCATCGAGCCATCGCCAACGGTCAAGATGAGACTTGCTGCCCCCTCATCCAGGAAGGATGTGAGGGCTCAGCATCCTCCAATAACCCAGGACAGTACGACTGCACAGGGTCGGGCATCATCACCCAAACGTTCATGACTGAAGAATGGTGGCTTTGTAAAAACCCGTGAAATGATAGTAACCATCTTTTACTTTTCCCTTTTCACTTTTGAAGGTGGGTAGAGAAACACCCAAGGAATGTTATCTTGATGAATCCCACACAAGAGAGGACAAGCAGAGGAGCAAGTTAGCTTGTTGCAGAGAGAATACCAATCTTACCCATCCTACAAAACATACATCAGGCTAGGCAAGACCCATTCCTAGACACTACTTTGCTCTGTGCTCTAAATTCTATCTTTGCTCAGTGTGTGTGTGTGTGTGTGTGTGTGTGTGTGATTGCAATTAATTATAGTAAAAACTGATTACAGATGTTAAATTTATATAAAATGAATTTTCTTGCATTTGAGTTGTGTTCATAAATTTAAGGTTTTAAAAAATGAACTACAAAATATTTCTCTTTTAATAAGTTACTGATCTATGAAGCTATATATAATAAATTCCTCAAGGTGTAAGGAGGTATACCAATCAATTTTGTACTAAATTTCACAAAGTTTTTAAAAATATCTTGTGTTTTGGGACAAGGCCCTAGGATTATGATTAAATTTGCTGCGTGACATGTTGAATATCTCAAGTAGGATAAATTATAACAAATCGTGTTATTGTTGGAACAATGATTTGAATATGGGAATAAAAAATCCCAATTGTGTAATTCAGATCTTCAACCACAGGTGCAGAGAAAGGGGAGGGTTTCTTATCTCTTTTCTTTGCACAAATACCAATTTCTTTTTTTACAGAACAAAATGACTAGTAAGTAGAATAAAATCATAGTTGGCCGCATCAATGGCTGCTGAAATGGCTAAATTGAAACTCCACAATGCTTGAACACTTGGGACTGCCTTGGCTGAAAACACCATAATGAAAGCATCACAGCTGGACAAGACACTGAGGCCACTGCAGCCAGACCTCATCGCACCCTAGGAATGCACAGCCCTGTGGCCTGACAGATGGTTCTCTGAGCACCAACTAAAGCTCAGTACCTTAAAAAAATAGTGTTCGTCGCATTTAGACACATGAGGAACAAATTGGATTTCACTTCAATGTGTACCAAAATTTTTACCATTACAATTTTATCGGTTCCTCTTAAGTCCATCATGTATGAGACCCAGTAGAAATCATTTTTATAGAATAAAACTATATATACAGAATCAAGATTTCCTTTCTTTGAACTAAACATTCCAAATTTGTAAGCTATTCATGTTTGGCACACATCCCAGAACCTTCACAATCCCCATGTTTTTTGCTACAAAAGTTTACCCCTTACAAACTTGCTTTGAAGTGTAGCACACATACCTATGAATTGCATCCAGAAGTGATTTTACTAGTAAAAATGTGCTGAAACTATTAATTTCTAAGTATTAAGCTATAGACCAATATTAATCACACTAAATATAGATAAGATAGATAAGATCTGTTATGGTTTTAATCATTGCTGGCTCATATTAACTTATGAAAAATAAGAAAAAGCCTTCTTCTCAGAAAATGACTCCAAAAATATTTTATTTTTAAACATGTTTCCTCAATAAGTTATAATCTCATGCATTCCATACATAATTGCAATAGAAGACTGGATTGTGCAGTTAGAATAGCTTGTTGGAAAGGTTGGATAAGAGAGTCTCATAGGTAGGCATATAGGTATGAAAGACCCTGGCCAAAACCTAGAGCTCCTTTTTGGGTACAGGCAGGGGAGGCCAGACTACACTCAGATAATGGTTATAGGACTCGAGGGTTGTGGGGAAGGGATGGGTGAAGTCAGAGGGACTCGCTGGTCTACACCATGTAAGATGATCAAGTGGCAAGTCTGAGTACTAAGTTGGGTGGTTGAGGCAGCATAGCCCTTTAATTTTAAGTCTCCATGTAAATGTCCCTATGATTCATGCATTCATCCTATTTCTACATTTTGAATAACCACACAATCAGCTGAAATTAGTATTTATATAAAAACTATACCGTAGACTCTCTTCATCTCGGCTTATTATTCCCTAATAATTTTCTTGGAGCTTAATATTGAAGTTGGAACATGAAAGATTTTAAGTACATTTTCAGTTCTTTATGTGGGAGTGGTTCTCAACCTTCCTAATACTATGAACCTTTAATACAGATAATCATGTCGTGCTGACCCAAACCCATAAAATTATTTTTGCTGATACCTCATGGCCATAATTTTGCTATTGTTATAAATCGTAATGTGAATATCTGATATGCAGGATGCTCTTAGGTGACCCATGTGAAAGAGAAATTCAACCCCAATGGAGTTACAATGTACAGACAATGAGAAGCACTGCTATATGCAGTCAAGTGGAACCAGTGGATTATGGAAGAACTGAACACCTATAATTCAAGCATTTTGCATAAAAGTGTGTTCTGATAAACTTCATAAACCTATTTTATGATTCCTGCCATGTCTATCTACCGTGTGCCTATATCTGACAGCTTTACCGCTGAATAATTCACCACTCACAAGAAGTTTACTTGTTTATGCCTGTTTCATAATTAATATCTACTTGTGTATGCTTTACAAATGGCATGAGGTAAATGCAAAGTTGATTTTCACAGTTTTGCTATTCATAAATCCACATCTCCACAAGTCTAGGACATCCCACCCACCCACCCACCCAGTCAAAGTAACTAAAAGTAGCTTTTCCCTCTCTAAATGTCTCTCTTCCTTATTGCCGTGTAGACAGGGACACTATACAAATATCATTTCTCCCAAACCTCTCTTCCAAAATTAAAGAACTCTCAATCTATGACCTTTGTGATCCTTTTAGTAAGTTCAGAGATAGGCTGGCCACCAATTTGTTTCTGGAGAGATGTGAGTCAAACCGATGTTTGACTAAGGCCATCTCCTTCGGGCTTGGACAGTCTCTCAAGGTTGTACGTGTAAGTGAAGGAACTTGGCAGGATATAATGAACGTGCTAACTAAAAACAAAGACAGATGTCTTCAGACTCATTCATGATTAATCACAAGCAAGAACTCAGCCAAAGTTAACTCCAGATTTGTTCCCCACATGTCCCCCCTTTTTAATCTATATAAGCCAAAGCTGCCTCAGCTATTGGCACAGAAAGACTGTGCCTGTCTTTGACATCCCCTCAAGGAGTATGGATCTTATGAATCATTGGTACATGAATCCTAGCAGTCATGCCCTGTCTTAGGTTGATCCACCTCTGAGAGAATCAATCTGATCGTTTTTATCTATAGGAGGCATTTTTATCAGTCATGGAGCAGAAGGTTGTGCCTGTCTTAGGTTGCCATTTGAAAACACAGCTCTTACCCATCATTGGCATGTGAATAATTTTGTATTCATGGCCTGTCTTCAATTGAGAAGGTTTTCAAGAGGCTCTTACCTGTCATTGACTACCAACTTCTGCTAGGGAAGACATTGGAGCTTGAACTTATATGCTTCTGCTTTGACATCTGTGAAAGCTCTGATGATTCATCTCAAAAGAACAGGTAATAGACATGCCATAAAAAGGATCATCCTACTACAGCCAAATCCTACTACACCCAATAAGTGAGATATAAACAAGGACTATGAAGGAAAAATGGCCTGTAACTATTTTATAATATCACTTGCAATGCTAGCAACGTCAAAAGACAAAGGCTTTACATGTCTTAAACTTACAACCTTCTTATGCAGGGCTAACAAATGTAAAGAGGTATTAGTATTATGCCATATACCTTGAAGTTACCTTTTTACTTTGGTCCAATTAGATTGACTCTCATTCCACATTTTTAGAGTTACACAGATCCATAGATATTGAGCATGACATTCCACATGGCTTCTGATTTTCTTTCCTTTTTACCTCATCTCCCATGATCTGCATTATATCATATATATCATATAATGTGTCAATTCTTTGTTCTAGCTGTCCACCCAAATCCTTTCATACGCTCAAGGAATTGCTTACATTTTCACCAAGATGATTAAAAAACTAGCTGTTTGTACCTCTTGTGCTAAAGGTAGAAGTAGTAATAGTATCTATAAGTGTCATGAGAGTAACAATACTGAAAATGATGAGCCCAACCATACACTTTTTTCCTTGCCAGAGTATGATCAAATCTCTTTTCAGAATACCAAGGTTCAGACTGATTTATAGGAATCATGAAAAAAGATGTTTGATATACTACCATTACAGAGTGACCATGATATAGTGCAGAAACAAAATTGGACAAAAGATAAAACAAGAAACATCTAATTCATTGTCAGAGTCAATAACAAAGGTAACAGTCCCAATTAGTAAAAGATGATGTAGGGTCATGCAGGATGTCACATTTACCTTAACCCTAGAACATGCTCCATTTTCATCTGAAGCAAACACAATATCATACAAGGCAGCTGCCAATTTTCAAATATGTCTCTGAAAATGTCCAGAACAAACCCCCCAAATGCCTACTGTGGTTTCCTTTTGTCCAATATTGGATGGACCAGTCCATGGTTGAGTCAGAATAACCAGCCCCGTTAAAAGAAAGAAAAGGACCATTATACCAATTTCTCCATGTTATTGATTTTTGAAGGCAGGTTCCAAAGTCTCCATGTTCTCTGTCCTCCAAGATCTAAAATCCTGAGGCAAGGCAGCTTGCCCAGTCTGAGATATAGGCATTCCCATCTTAATGGGAATTGGCACTGTAGTCTTCTTCCAAGTCTGAGGGTCCACAGAAATACATCCAGCATTGGTACTATTTCTAGTAAAACAAAAAGGTAGGCCATGAGCCATAGCAGTATAATTTACCAATTTGGAATATTTTTAACTCTCAGACCAAGGCAATCCTAACAGCTGAGTGTTATTACAGGTCATGAGTGCTTCTGGCCTTGCCTTACAGAAGGATATAGCAAAGGTGGGTCAGGAACATATTAGCAATAGAGCTTCTCTATCAACATCATCAAGGCACTCAGCAAGCCACGTTAAGCATCATTTTTTTGTCCTAGCATCCGCATGTCTTACTAATTGCTCTAGCAGCCACCATGCTCTTGTGGAAAAACATAAACATAACATGCCCTCTTCCCTGTATTAATACTGGGTCAGGATCATTCCATATGCCAGTAATCAGATTCTTCCATTTCACCTGGGCATAAATACTCCTAGTTGTAGGTTGCCATAGACACTCAGCAGCATAGAGTACCTTGGCAGCATCCAAGCTCAAAAATTTCAAAATAAAAATTTGTGGTAAAGGAGTATACAAGTCCTCCCCCTTTTATATATATTGCAACTGAATTTTTAGGGTTCCATGGGCTTATTCCATAATTTCCTTTCCTTTAGGACATACAAAATTATATCATATAGATTATAACTTATATTACTTATATGTAATTCATGTTTAACATATATATTTAATGTATATATTTTATATAAAGTATACAATTAATATTTCATGCATATGTTTTATATTCACTGTATATAATATATTAAACATATATAATTTTATTTAATGTATATAATGAATATTTGATGTATATATTTATATTTGCTGTACATATTGACATATATAAATCATATTCAATGTATATAATTTATGTTCCATGTATAATTTGTATTTAATGTGGATAATTCATATATATACATGCATGTGAGAATATGTGTATAGTTATTAGGACAGATTATCTTCTGATAACACATGAATAAAATATAAAATATACATTTTATATACATTTTTCAATGTATATAAATTCTAACTTGGATGATATATATTAGTTTATATTATTTATATTTGGGGCCAACTATCAGATTAAATCAGAACAAGCAGGTGTACTTATGTAGAGTCCATTTGATCTGTAACAAGCAGGTCCAAGTCTTAAGACTCTTGATAAAAAAAGGATGTACATTAGTATTTACCATTGTATTGATATCCATATTTTAGCTATATAGTTAATAGGTGTCTGTTAGACAAGAATGGACTCATGCCTTCGAAACCTAGTAAAAGCTATAGGTTTGGGTTAAAAAGCACAGAACATTTTTTTCCTCAATCCTGAAGATTAGATATACAGATTGAACAAAGATGTTTTTAGCATGATGAGAAGCATCTTTAAGCTTATATTCAAAAGACAACCAAAAGAAAATTAATAGCTTGCAACTGAATTGTAAACTGTCAATGATCCATTAACTTACCAGAACTCCACTGATCAATATTAAAATTCTGAACTCTGAAATAACAATAGCATGTGGGGGGAACCTGAAACATTCCCCATTTTTTATACCTTAAATCATTTCTAATATCTCTATAACTTGCGCTTATATACCTTAAAGTGTCTCTTTAGATCCTCCAACATTTGTTATTTGCATCTACCAATTTTAAACATCTTTTATCTGAAGCATATTTTTATTTTTAAATCATCATTATCTATGTTCTTTTACATCCTCTAACCTTCATCACTTGCATTTATCAGTCTCAAACATTTTCCATAAACACTTTTTCTTAGACCTTAACCTGCTGGATTGGATCATAACTTACCTATATCAGAGCTCACAATTCCATAGAGAACAGCAGCATTGCTGTCTCCACCATCTTCCAAGAAGGGAGGGGCAAGAGTAAGCTTGAAGTGCTGCATCTCTCTGTGGCAGTTCCTCCAGATGCATACCATTCCCCTCTTTGCCTCTCCAGGGGTTGGTGGATATTCCAGTGGGGCCAGGAATGCAGCCAAGAAAGGGGATTACAGGGGACCAACTCCCTGCTGTGACCGGCCTCCGCTGGAAATACCTCCACAATGGCAGTGTGCTTTGACTGGCTCTGGGAACAGTTTAGTTTTGTTTTCCTTCTCTGAAATCCATTTCTCTCTCTTAGCCCTAATCAAGGTCTAAAGACTGAAAGTATCTACAAGCACTTTACCTAGGCTATGCACATCATAATAATCTTGAAACCTTTCTCCAACTTTCTCCCAGGTTGTATTGTACCTTCCTCAGGAAACCAAGGACAAACCTTCTCTACAAAATCTAAAAAACTACGTAATTGCTATTGCTCTACTTTAAGCATTTGTATAAAATGTATATGGCTGTATACAATTCCCTTTTTAAAATTTTTTTTCTTTTTCTCTCTTTTTTTTCTTTTTACAAGTTCCCTCACTTTTTTCAGAGCTCCCTTATCTATGTTTTCCTATGTGTTTTACTATCAAAAGTTATTCACCAGCTACCAACACTTTTACTTTTCCTGAGTGCTCCACTGTGTTTCTGGGAGTTGAGCCCTACATTGGGCGCCACCTCCCAGAAAACCATGATTAGGGGACTGAGTATGATTATAGAAAAGGCAGAAAGAAGATGCAAGAGGCAGATATGGGAGGGATGCTGCTCAGACCATGCCAGCAATAAGTGTATTTTCTCAGTGTCTTTTAAAGGCAAGCAACAAAAAACATGACCAATTTCAGGAAGTTTAACAATGACCACAAATGCTTACATGGCAAGTTCATGGTACACAGTACCTACGTGTGACTAAGGCCATTTCCTCCAGGCTATTTCTCTCAAGAACATATGCATACATGGAGGAACTTGGCAGGATATGATAAACATCTTAACTAAAAACAAAGAGAGATGTCAGCAGACCAGCTCATTGTTAATCACAAGCAAGAAGTCAGCCAAAGTTTGTCATTCATGCTCATTAAAAAGGAAACTACAGAAACTAATGAGTGCTTAGCATTCTTTGTTTCCTTATTAGTTCCCTCTGGTTGTTATGATAAAACATCAGAACTGAAAGATCTTTATAAGAGAAATATAGTCTTATGGTTCTAGAGGGAATCTAGAACGGCGTGGAAGGCATGGTACCAGGTGTCCAGAATAAGGAGATGAGAGATATCTCTACCCACACAAATAAAACAAAAAGTGTGAACTGGGCATAGAACATGACTATGAACTTTTATGCCCAGTCCCAGTGGCATCTAGTAACAAGACTCCAACTTTTAAAGGTTCCACAACCTCCCTAAACAGTGCCCAAAATTGGTTAGCAAGCATTCAAATTCATGAGCCTATGAAATACATTTGTAATTCTAACCATTACCATTTCCTCCATTATCTCAGAATGATAGATAGAAAATCCATACACATCTATGGTTATCTTTCAGGAGAGCAATTGTTTTCTCCTCTTTTACATATCTGACTGTAAAATATGAATTTGTCCTCACATTATTGATGCTGCTTGATAATAAAACCAGGATAGATGCTACTTCATGGAAGAGAAGCCTCTAGTCCTCAGTAGCCACCTATAATTCAGTGGGTAAGTTGCTTAGAATTTATTATTTAAACTGTCCTAAGCAAGGGAGAAATTCTTCATATATCAAAAAATACCCATTGATCTCTTTGCTATATTGAAATCTGGAGGCATTATTATAAAACTACAAGAATCTAAAATATAATACAATACAAGTAACTTGTATTTCTATAATGTTTATCCCAAGGAATAAAATAAATCTATATTCCAAATCTTTGCTTTGAAGAAAAGAAGAAAAAGGAAATAAACAATTGGTATTATAGTTGTCTTATTGCTTTTTATAAAAAAAAAAAAAGGACATAAGATCACTGGTCCCTGATGATATGCTGATTTTCAAAAAAATATGAAAAATTCTATAGGTTCCATGATGTTGTGATAGTTAAATGTAAATTCATATTTTGCTAATCTTAAATAGTCCCTTGCACTGAAACAGGAATCATGGTGCTGTCTAATTCTAATTCAGTTAAATTAAAAAAAAAAATAGTTCTCAAAACCAAAGACTATTAGGAGTTGGTTTCATGCTATATATAAAAATTCTAAATTCTGAACCCTAAGATCTGGCTGTCTAAAAAGGAGTGAATTTTCATATATACCAGCCTTTCCTGTATAAACCTTGCTCACCAATTTAAAACTATTGGCTAAATAAAAGTGGTTATAGCCAATTACTGAGAATAGAGATAGGCAGGGCTTCAATTACCAAGCTGGGAATCACAGGTAGGGAACATGGGAAGAAGGAAAGAAAGAGGAGGAAGGAGAGATAAGAAAGAGGAAAAAGGAGAAAATGGACAGAGGGTATGTGAGGTCTCCATTACATGTGATGGATCAGGAGCCAAGTGAAATGCCCCGCCCCCAAGACAGATTGATTGAGCAGAAATAACCTGGACAAAACTCAAAAAGCAAATATGTAGAGAGCTCAGCTGGGAGTTAGCCTTTCTAGCATAAAGAAAAGTACATTAGGGCTAATTCTCCCAGTAATTATACTAAAACTGATTTAATAAATCTAGTAGGACTCTGTCTCATTTATTTACGAGCTAGCTGGAGGTTGAGATAAATATTTTCCCTTAAAAAGGCATTGACAAAAAGTATTACTATTTTAATTAAAGTTATTAGATGCTTATGAATAAAACACATAGTTCCAAGATATCAAAAGTGTCTGAAAGTGGCTTTGATTACTGTTTTGTGTTAGTCAGACGGAGGAACTCACTCACACAGAGAGTGGAAAAGAAAACTGAGACCAGAGCCACACAAGAGCAAGTCTTCTCAGCGATGCGCTAATTCCCAGCTAAGCATGTGTGAGGGTCAGCTGTCCTTCCCTCTACACAGCCAAAAGTACGCTAGTACATTCTACTAAATATTCTCACAAAACTTTCACTCCAAGTGTAATTGTATTTTGATGCTGGGTCTGTTGATATAAAAAGACCATAAAATGAAATTTCCCTCCCCTGATGAAAAAAAGAAAGGAAGGAAGGAAGGAAGGAAGGAAGGAAGGAAGGAAGGAAGGAAGGAAGGAAGGAAGGAAGATAGATAGATAGATAGATAGATAGATAGATAGATAGATAGATAGATAGATAAATAGATAGAAAGAAAACTAAAATCAAAAACATCTGTTTGGCTCCAAAAAAGAAACCAATTCCCCGGTGACACATCTATGACCGGAAATCAGGTCCCAAAAGAAGTAAAATGGAAGCAGACAATGCAACTGTTGAACTTAAATAAAACTCTGTGTGCAACAAATGGACATTTATGAATGCTCTTGATAATTGCCACAAAGTTCCAATATATGCTTTAATATTAAACATCACTTAGATATGGGGACATGAGGTATATTTTATGATATGACATGAACATTTCGAGGATAATAGGTAAACTAAATGGCAAAAAAATGATGTGTATTTAAAGTATAGATTTTGCTTCTTTAGTAATTACATGAAATAAAAGGATGCAAAGCAATCATAATCAGAGGTGGTACTAAGTTTGGATGTGCCTCGATCCAGAACAACCTAGAACTTAGCATATGTCCTTGTCTCGATTGTTTGCATTCTACATTATTACAAAAAAAAAAAAAAAAAAAAAAAAAAAAAAAACGGTAGCAAGCACCAAAGGTCTCTCTAACCAGAAGTGATTCAAATGGATTTCAAGATTTGAAAATGACTTAAAAGTCTTGAAATTCATAAACTCGGCACATTTATTTAGGTTTATTTTAACTAGTCTGTTCTGATATAAAAAAATCTCAATATTCACTTCTAAAATTGCAATGTTCACTTCTAAGTGATTTCAACTGATTTTAATAGGGACTCGGTTTAATTGTATTGGAAATAGTTAAATCTTTAAGACATTGACTATTTCCTTGTTATTTCCCTCAGACATATCTGCAGTATGAGGGTGTTCCAGCCTCAACTCCGGGGGGTGCACCTTTCTCTTAACTTGCCATAACTTAAAATGTTTCTGAACTTTAGGCTTCCTTATTAACCAAAAGGAAAGTTTGTCACACTGCAACAAGCTTGCCACATGAAATGTATATAACCCCTGGGATGAAAAGTTTTAAGATTATTTTCTCTAACAAGGCAGTCCTTTCTTAGTTAAAAAAATTGATGCATCAGTGGGTGAAGGCGCCTTCACTGTACGTGTGGCTGCCTCATTATAACACTGGAACTCACGTAAAAATGGGAAATGGGAATGGACTCCACAAAGTTATTTTTGACCACCACACAGGCATGGTTTGCATGTTTAGTCTCTGCCTCTCTCTCTCTCTCTCTCTCTCTCTCTCTCTCTCTCTCTCTCTCTCTCTCTCTCTTTCTCCCTCTCTCTCTCACACACACACAAACACACACACACATGTAATAATTTTTAAGATGTTAAAGAGATAGAACTCTAATTTGCTGAGATAACCATTTAATTACTCGTTAGTGTTATTGAGCAAAGAGTCATTGCTTGGCATTCCACTAGGACACTCACAAATATACTGAAAAAATAAACCCAACTATAAAAACAGAGAGGAATGGAATTAACAGTAGAATATGTATTTTAAAATTTCTATGCTATTACCAATGGCCATAGAAGGTTTTGTGTGAATGACAGCAACACAAAATAAATAATTATATGCTCAGTATTCCAATATAGAGTATACTGTACTTAAAAGGAGGCAGAACAAATGCAATGACATCTGAGAATTAAAAAAAAAAAAAACAAAAAAAACTGATCTGCAGATGTTATGGCTCCAGACCAGAAGAGGCCACATTCCAAGTGAGAAAACTCCCTGGTGGCCAGAACTGTTGAACGCATGTCCTGAGACCAACAGACACTAAAGCTGACATAATGCTGGAATTGTTGAAAGAGACAAAACCAATTTCCAAACACAAAACTCAGACTTCTCTGCTAGCTTTACCTTAATTTAAAATCATTCATCATAGAACTTCTCGAGTTTGTTAAGAAAAATAATAATTTTATAAGAATTAAATAAAACTGTTTTTCTTTCATGGTTTTAATAATTTCATAATCATGATGAAAAATAACAGGAAGGATGTCTAGGGACTTCTATAGGTAATACATTCACAGAAGCTTTATCTAGATGAAGAGCTCAAAACACACTTCAATACATAATTATGAAATACTCAGAGAAGCAGTAAATTTTCTAGATAGTTCTTCCAGTCTATTCTCTGTGACAGCGGGTGAGGAATGTTTCTGTGAGGGCATTTTAAAATATTTTTATTAATTATTTGAGAATTTCACACAATGTATTTTGACCATGTTCACCTTCCTCCCCCAGTTCCTCCCAGATCCACTCCCACATCCCTGCCGACCCAATTTCTTATTCTCTCTCTTTTTTAACCTATCAACGCCAGCTTGAGTTAGTCAACCAATCTAGGTACGGGGCCTTCCCAGAAGTATGGTTTTCCTCCCAGGATAGGGAGCAGCGCATTACACCATTAAAGAAAACTGACTCTCCCACTCCGGTGGTCACCAGACGCCTCCGGTGAGGCGTGGGACTTCATGCCCATCTCCCTTTTCCTTCTGGGATTCCGGGTTGCCTGAGAGTACACAGACCACATGTGTCTTAACTGCTGTGAATGTGTGCGCAACTCCTGCATTGTGTCCTAAAACCAGTCTCCTTGAAGTCATCTGCCGCCTCTGACACAATCTGTATGCTCCTGTTCCACATAGCATGCGAGAGGAATGTGATGTAGACACCCCATTTGGGAATGGGTGCTCCATAGTTTCTGTATATTAACCAGACAGAGATGAGGCTCCGTGTTAACTGTCATCTATAACAAGAATGAGAATTGAGAGATGTACTGATCTTTGGGATAGTTAATAAGTTACTCTGGAGCATGTTAACAATATGTTCATTTATAAGAATAATAATTGAAGGATCTGCCCAAGGGCTCGTGACATGTGTGTGTGTATACATACCTCAGAACAGCATAAAATAAATATTATAATATTTAGTTTTGTTTTGACTTGATTTTGGCTTGGAGCCATCTTTTTATATATTCCCATGTAGAACCCATGTTATAGCTGGTGTAGAAGCCATGTTATAGCTAACAATAGCCTCAGAGTCATGATCACTCTGCTTCAGTTTCCAAAGTGCTGGGATTATAAGTATACCACTATGATTCTAGATAAACGTTAAGCATTTCATTTGATATTTTATCTTTTTTACAGATTATTAAACATCACATAATGTGGTGTGGGGTGGTGTGTGTGTGTGTGTGTGTGTGTGTGTGTGTGTGTATGGTGTGTTCACATGTGCCTGGGTATATATGTGCAAGAAAGTAAAAACACAAGCATGCTAATTCTCCTTGTTAGCTAGCTTGCTCTGACGAACAGCCTCTCTCAGTCTTAGAAGAGCTGCAGTTATCGGAAGGACACCAGGTCTGCTAACATGAGCACACCTTCTGGAGAACGCGACTCTGAACTTCATAGCAGCACCTCTTGTGCTGTGTGTGCTGCGACTTCTCCCAGACCCTCTCACGTACTTTTTGTCCTGAAAATAATTTCTGAAGCCATTGACTCTTCTGTTTCATTACATATTAGCTCAAATAGTGAAAATGTGTTCTTGGGTGTAACCTCACAACATTGGAGCTTAACTGACTGTAACAGGATTCTGATTTATGTTGCATCCCTAAGGGATCATAAGTAGAACTGTCTTAGGGACTTGGGTATTTAACTACGTCAGTTATTTGAGCTTTATAGAGTGGAAATGCCATGTGACTCTGAAAACAAAATCTCTCCGCCCAGAAACTGCTTTATCTAAATTCTTTCTGAGAATTAGACTTTCAAGAAGACAACTATGATTTGGAATTTTTTTTCTAGGAAAAAAAAGGGGAGAGGTGGTAGATGAATTCTAAATCAGTAGCAAAGGGAACTCTTAGGTGAGATGGGACAATGAAGTTAGTTATAGAACCCTGCGAACACATTTGAACCAGATTTAAAATAGCACTCTTTATTACTGGTTTGAAACTTTCAGACATGTATGTGATGACATGTTTTGATCTTGATCAGTCCCCATTCCCACGCGTTTTCCCCACCTACTCCAGAGAATCCATTTCTTTCCCCCCAAATTCTACAACTTTGTATGCCTTTATGTGTGTACCATGCTCATTTAAATAAAGGTTATTTGTATGAGTAAGGTAGGGTTTATGTACTGCAGTATAGACATCTAACCAGTGGCGGGCTTTCTCCTTGTAGCTTCCCCCTGCATGCTTTCTTATAGAACCGAGGACCACAGCTAGCTCACCAGCAATGGACTGGGCCCTCCTTTATCAGTCTCTAATTAAGAAAATGCCTTACAAGCTTGCCTACCTACAGCCCAATCCTGGAAGCATTTTTCTCAATTAGGGTTCCCTCCTAATGACTCTAGATATTAGGAGACTAGATGATTAGTCTAGAGGACTTGATGACTCTAGCTTTGTGTGTAGCTGACATAAAATCAGCCAGCACAAAGACAAAAATGACACCTTCCTAGAAATGACTTGCTGTTGCATTAAAACATGCACACTTGTATTGATTTAGACAGCAAATATCATGCTTTTTGCCAAACAGAACATCTAATTGCTTTCTCAAAAACCCACCATTTCTAGGGATTGGAGTGAGAGCTCAACCATTAAGAGCTTTGCTCTTCTTGCCCAGGAAAGTTACCAGTACCCACAGTGTGGCTCACAAGTGTGTGGAATTTCCAATGGAGGAGATTCTGAAACCTTGTCTGACCTCTCAGGTACCTGAATGAATGTGGTACGTATACATTCTCTCTTTCTCTCTCTCTCTCTCTCTCTCTCTCTCTCTCTCTCTCTCTCTCTCTCTCACACACACACACACACACACACACACACACACACACATATAAAATGAAAATGATTTAAAAAATATTCCCAACAGAAAATCTAATGAATCCCTTCACTTGGAAAGCTAGTAAGTTCCAGGATGAGCTATAATGAGAGTGAGATTCTGCCTTCAGAAGCCAGAGGGGGGGAGAGATAGGGAAAGGGAGGGAGAGGGAAAAAGGGAGAGAGGGAGAGAGAAGAGAGAAGGGAGAGAGGGAGAGAGGGGAAGAGGAAGAAAAAAGAGAAAGAAAAAGAGGGAAAGAGAGATAAAGGAAAAGAGAAAAATAGAAAGAGAAAAAGAGAGAAAGAAAGAATGGAAGGAAGGAAGGAAAGAAAGAAAAGAAGAAAGAAGGAAAGAACAAAGACACCATCTCTCACTACTTTCTATTTTGTAACAGCTGCGCTGATATCAAAGGTCTTCACCTGCCTGTCATTTACCCCTTAGTTCTATCACATCACTAAATTAGTTCTTCTTTTGGTGATGAGGACACGAGATATATTTTCATACACGTGAGTGAAGAATGTATAAAACCATATCTGGCTCATTCTCTTTTTTTTTTAAAGACTGCCCAAAGAGGCATTTTGGCCGCCCTCATGTGCAGATGGCCAAAATGCTTACAGAAGAAGAAACTAGAGTGTGTTCCCTAAGGGGTGGAATGATTTCTGTGGTCTGCCAAGGGAATTATTAAATGTAGTTTTTCAGCAGGAAACTATCATTCCTAACTCTGAAAGAATAAAAAATGCAGGGCAGGGGTGTTACAGGGGTTTTCTGCTGAGGAGAGTCTTTGTTGGAGGGGGTAGTTCTGGGTCATCGAAAAGGGGTCCTCTAGTCCCACAGTAGGGAGAGTCTTAAGCTAATCAACTGCAATGAGCCAGGTGATTGCCATGATGTGTCCCGAAAAGACTTGGGAAATAATTGTTAGAGGGCTCTAAACATGATTTGGTTATAGAGTGCAACTGTAACTGGGCGTGGGGGTGGAGGTGCGAGAGACAGAGTGGATGATGAGATAAACTGGGCATAGAGTTGATTCAAAGGAGCAGCGGCTGGTCCCATTGCTAGGACTGTCGCACCAAAATGAACTACAGAGCATCAAAAGAAGGAACTGGAGAGAACACATGACCCGTGTAAAGAACTGGGTAATGAGAACTGGGCATGAGCCAGCGTGGGGTGGGGGTGGGGGACCAGGGGATGAGCCAGCGTGGCGTGGCAGGACCCAGGTGAGGAGCCAGCGTGTGTGTGTGTGTGGGGGGGGGGGGACCAGAAGCCCACACATGGGAGGAGGCATGATCCCATCCTTAGCAACAGTTAGAGCTACTCGGGTTTAACCTGAGAGCACTGCAGCGGCCAAGTAGTTGAGCCAGTCCTGGTTAAGTGGGTCGGAGCTTTGAGAGGAAGTAAATTGATGCAGAGAAGGCCTCAGGCCAGCTGTTTCATTTCCCAGTTCCAAAAACGATGACAGAGCGGCAGGAGCGGGATGATTTAGATGGCCCATGGCCTGTTGCTCCTCTTCTAGATGTCACCAGAACTGCTTTAGGGGTTTGGGGTGCTATCTCTCAGTAACTGCATCCATGCAGACAGAAGGGCCATGAGGGCACAGCGGTTGGAGTGCGGCAGTACAGGGCCCACCCAAGTGACCACCATAAACTTAACAGCTGGCAAAGATCCAAAATACGAGCCAGGAGGTAAGAAGTATACAAGTCTGTGAGGAGCATTACGAGACAACGTTCAGGAGAGAAACTTTCAGATAAAAATTAAGATGAGTTACATGTAACTGTACAGCTGGCAGCACCATGCACTAAAGATCCATAGAAGAATAAGGTGACTGTAATTAGCTGACGGCTTATGCCAAACTTCCGCATGAGGAATAAGTCCCTGGTGTTTGTTTAAAAAAGAAAAGAAAAAACCCTCAGTTAAAGATGGCAACTAGGAAATGAATCTGAACAGAAAGTATCTGGGTGATATTCCTTTCTTTTAAATAAAATTAACTTTATATATTTGTTTTAAACATTTAAAATACCAGCTATTATTTAATGAATAAAAATAGAAGATCTTTCCAAAATTTTTTGTTCAGAAAATTTTTAGTGAGGTAAAATGAGACCCCATGAAACTGTAAAGCTTCTGTAAGGCAAAAGACACTGTCAATAGGACAAATCAGCAACCTACACATTGGGGGGAAATCTTCATGAACCCTACATCTGACAGAGGGCTAATAATGCAAAATGTATAAAAACTTAAGAAGTGAACATGTAAGAATGCAAATAACCCAATTAAAAAATGGGATACAGAGCTAAACAAAGAATTCACAGGAAAACAATCTTGAATGGCCAAGAAGCACTTAAAGAAACATTCGAAGCCCTTAGTAATCAGAGAAATGCAAATCAAAACAACCCTGAGATTCTACCTTACACTAATCAGAATGGCTAAGATCAATAACTCAGGCGGTAGCGCATGTTGTCAAGGATGTGGAGAAAGAGGGACACTCCTCCATGCTGGTGGGATTGCAAACTGGTACAACCACTCTGGAAATCAATCTGGAGGTTCCTCAGAAAATTGAATATATATCTACTTGTAGACCCAGCTACACCACTCTTGGGCATATACCCAAAAGATGCCCCACCATGCCACAGGGGCATGTGTTCACCTATGTTCATAGTGGCCTAATATGTATCAGCCAAAACCTGGAAACAACTCAGATGTCCCACAACACAATGGACACAGAAAATGTGGTACATCTTCACAAAGGAATACTACTCAGCTATTAAGAGCAAAAATCATGAGTTTTGCAGGCAAATGATTGGAACTAGAAGATATCATCCAGAGTGAGGCAACTCAGACCCAAAAGGATATGAATGGTATGTACTCACTAATAAGTACTAAAATTAGCTAAAAATGTACGAATATACAGGATACAATCCACAGAAGTCAAAAAAGTTAACAAGCCCAAGGGCCCAAGTGAGGATGCTGCAATCTCGGTGAGCACAGGGAGGGAGAGAGCTGGGTTGAAGTGGGGAGCCGGAGGGGAAAGGGGGAACATGTTCAGATATGGGGGAAAACAACAGGACTGAAGCCCTGAGGTCCAGCAGAGAGAATGGAAACAGGCAACCTCAGGAGATGGGAGGTGAGGAGACCCTCTAGAATGAACCAGAGACCTGGGAGTGAGAGAATCTCAGGACTCCAATAGAGTCTGTCTCCAGTAGAAAGACAGGTCATCAAGTGGAGAGATGGAGTTGCCATCCATTAATCAAAAACTCTGATTCAAAATTGTTACTGTCTAAAAGAACTCCAGGGACAAAAATTAGAGAAGAGACTGAGGGAAAGAAGGTTCAGTGATGGACCCACATTAGGATCCATCTCAAGGGGAGGCTCTAACCCTTGAGAGACTCGAGACCCCAGGAAGTGGGGAGGCCTGGCAGGGGGCAGGGGGAGGCGAGTTGGGGCTGGGGACATCCTCTTGGAGATGATGTGAATGGAGGAAATGAATGATGGTCTGTGGGAGGGCAGACCAGGAAGGAGATAATGACTGCACTATAAAAAAAAAAATTAGGATTTTAAGATTTTTAATCCCTGTTAAATTTGACCCTTAAAAATTATAAATCTAGAATTAAAAATCCTTTAACATCAAAATAAACTAAACCATAAATAAATCCACAGGAAGACAGTATTTAGTGGACTTTTTTAAATGCCAGGGTCTTTATAAGACCCTTCACCAAATAGCTAATGCTTACCAAAGAGAGCAAAAAACAGCAAAGTTTTTTGTATTAGCCTGTTGAAATAAACCATTTTGGAAGCCTACTGTTTCCTCCTTAGTCTGAAAAAGAAATACAATGATAGGTTGAGGGATACTACATGATCAACTTAGCCAAAATGGCATTAAGGTCATAAGGCATGTTTCCATCCTGATGAGGTCACCAGACAAAAATGGTGACAACATGGTACTACAAGGGGAGCCCATGGAACAACCCCCCCCCCCCCCGTTTTCTAAAGAGTTGAATCCAAGATACATATACGGTCCATTATAGAAAATTAAGATTATCTTACACATCCTTTTTAAATCACAACTCAATGATATTACAAAGCCTAAAATACAGAAAGCTATAGTTTCAACAATTGCAAGCTTTAACAATTGCAAACAAAGCCAAGGTAAATGGAGGAGAATTCAGAGAATTAAACACATTGTCATTTGTATCCTCTATGAAAAAGTTTTCTTATTACTTCCTCTCAAGGTAGAGTATATTTCAGTGATGTTACATTTTACTCTCCTCTATGTCACAAAGTCAGGAGGCTAGCTTGGTCCAGGTCAGAAGCTACAGTATAAACTTTTAGACAAACATGCTTGGGTCTGAAGCCTATGAGCCAAATTTCAACTCCAGAGTCTTATTCTTTTTCGTTTTTAATGAAGTAGAATAGCATAAAACAATTTTTCAATGTTATTCATACCCAAGGGGCATTTGACTTCCTATAAGACTGAACCCAGACATTTGCATATCTCTGAGAGATCTGAACCAATTTGTGTGTGTATGTTTGTGTGTGTGTGTGTGTGTGTGTGTGTGTGTGTGAAGTGTGTGTGCACATGCTTGGAAATAGGAAGAGACAACCTGAAACACCCTTTAGCTGTTAAAGATACAAGAAGGATTTTCAGACTTGGAAAAGCAAAAACACACACCAAAGCATAAAGAAATAGAAGCATAAGGCAAAAGTGTTCTATGCTATCTCAGGAATTAATACAAGTTTGGAGGCCCAGCTGAAACAGAATTGAAAATTCTAGCTCTGGGTGTGGTGGGTGTGGTGGGTGGGTGTGGCCCTTGGACCTTGCTGCCATTCTTTCTTGTAGAGTTGTTTAAATCAGCTTACATATTAAAAATTAAAAGTTCTTAATTTTGGCCAGAAGTGACCATTTCATGTGGCCAATGAAAGGTTCTCAGAGTTTTTTGGTCCTGGGGCAGTGGAGAACTCCAGGAATTCTTGGCCAATTAGCCATTGGAAAGTCCTTGGAATCTTTGACCAGTTGAGTCACTACAGAATATTTGAGGTTGATGAGGGACAAAGGCAAAACAGAGGTCAATATCCAATTGCTTAGAGCATCCTCTAAAACACAAAATGACCAAATGCACCTAGAAAGTAATGGGGTGTCCCCAACCCTTACAATTCCATGGTTTAAAACCTCAGGGCCAGTATAGTCTCCAGTATAAAGCCTTCAACCAAGCAGGTTGGAATTACAAAAGAAACTCCCAGTGAGCCTCTGAGTTAGACCCAAAAGATTATGTTGTCCCAGCATTTTGCTATATGACATGCATGATCTGGTCAAATAAATAAAGGATAGAGACCGAGAGAAAGGAAAGGCTTCCTGAGAGAAATGCGTGACCAGGAGATACTGTCTCAGAAACCAAGATGGAAGATTCCTGAGGAATGACACCTGAGTTAACTGCTGGCTTCAGCAAGCCTTTCTCTTAGACACAGCATTGAGGCACTAGGAGTTGGATACATTCCCTGCTAGGCGGACAGATAAGGAGGAAGGCTGGGACTAGGTAATAAGGATAGTGAACTTCCAAGAAGGCTGGCTTCTTCCTCTCCCTCCTGACCTGAGACAAAACCTGGCAACCTAAAACAAGGCCTTGTAAGCTTTTGTTTCTCTGCTGGCAGAGACCCTGGTGATGGACTGGCTCAAATTCCAGGCCAGATCAAACATGCCATACAATTGTGGGCCAATTAGCCATCCTACTGATACAGTCCAGGGGTCTGAAATGATACAGTCTAGGGGTCCTGATCAGGTTAGTTTTCTGGGCAGGAAAAATCTGAAGCAAAACAGGACAAGTACCAACAGAGACAGTGTCAAGCAGTGCAGACAGAGTCAGTGACTGAAGGAAGACATTTATTGGGAGTAAGAATCACATGGAGAAAAGATCCTCTACAAAGCATGGGGGAAGCGGGGGGGGGGGGGGGGGGGAGGCCGCGGGGCAGGGGACCCCAAGAAGCCAAATAAACAATCCTGGCTAGCCCATTTCCAGGAATATTTTTCTTAATTTGTTTCACTGTTTCTCTTCAAACGCTATATCTTTACCATTAAGTAAAGCAACGCTACTTTCAGCTAATGAATATTGCCAAGAAAACTGTTCTCAAAGCGATAGAGAAAAAATAGATCCATACTCTAAAAGAAACTTCTGAGCAGCTTTTACCTGGAACGTGTATGGCTGTGTACAAACATTGTTTGTTATTTCTTTCTATGTGCACTGGACTCAACTCCATGCATGTTGTGTCTAATTTCTTCTATAGTACCTAAGTTCATTCCATGGCAATTTCAAGCAAGATAAAATATTTCAAACACAGTGCCAAAAACAAACAAAACTTGCTTTCAAGCCAAAGATCTAAGCGAATCAAGGCTGCTTTTGCAATCAATCAAAATTCATTTCCTATGGAATTTCCCTCATTTATCTTTAAATGTTCTTTTTTATTTATTTATTTATTTATTTTTGGTAAATATGGGTTTTTTTTTTTCATTTTTGCTTCCCACTTTCTACATTTAAAAAAAAATCTCTAAGATAGGAATTTGGAATTCATCAGTTGTTCCTATGACAAAGTGAATGAGGAACAATGAGTGAGGGGGTCCTCGAAAATGTCAAGGGACCCCTGCCGAGTCACAGGCCAATGAATAGCCCACCAAGCGACCTGTCTGCAGCAATTATTTTCTCTCTAACCGCAGAAGAAAGAATATCACAGCCCATTATGTGCTTTATCATTTCTCTGACAGTTTTATCTTTTCATGGCCCAGAACTGATGAGAAGTTTACTTTTTCTTCCAAAAGACCAGTAGAAAAAGAGGAAGAGCCTGCACCATTTAGAGATAAGAAATTTTACACCACCTATACAAAAAGGACAAAAAGATAATAAAGAAAATTATAATGGAGGTTTACAAAAGAACTTCACCTCAATAAAGGCCAAGCCCTTGTCACAGTGTGCCTCTAACTTGATTGACAGGACAAATCTTCCCTGTTAGAAAAACACACTCAGGCAAACCTGATAGCCTAAGATCTGGACCGTGCAAAAGAATATGCTAATGTCTATGTAGCAGCTATTTCTGTCACAACCTCTTTAAATAAAATAGATACATTACATAGAACCCAAAGAATTGGTTATGCTAGGCTTAGTTGTAAGTTGTCATAGCCAGTACTCTATTGTCATTTATCAAATGTTTATTTCCAAAGAATGAGAGGCGATTAGGCTTCTCAAAAACTATAGGATATACTACAAGTGTCCTTGTAACAACTATAAAAGGAGAGAGACCAGTTCCATAGCCAATTAAACAATGCTACTCTAAAAAACTGAATATGATGTTCTTTAAAATATGTAACAAAATGCAAAGGAAATGAATAAGAACTCTTTGAAACCTAATAGATGTCTTGCACAACTTTTGCAGATACTACAAATCACATAGCAAGCCCTGAAAACCAGATCTCCTTTAGTTCAAAGATCACAAGGCAATCTGAGTGACTAGGTAGACATTCTACAGCCTTTCTAGCTGTATCTTTAGTAGAGACCCAGAATTAATTGCACTGACACACTGTTACCAATTCCTTAAGACAGGTTTCTCAGTTTGAACAATGTTATGAGTGTAAACAACCCTCTAAAATCATTGCTTTATTACATCTGTAATCATAATCTTGCCCTTTAACATTTTACCCTCTCTGTGTTCTCTTTCCTTCGTATCTTCTCTATGAGAATGAAGGGCACGGAGGCACTTTTCTACTCTAATTCCTCTGCACACTGTGCCTGCTCAGCCCTCCTCCATCTTACCAGGCATGATTTATAACTCTACGCTTCAGCTTCAAGCTCCACAACCTCCTACTAACTTCACACAAACCCATCTACCCCACAGGCAAGACTAATTTTTCTGCCACTGCAATCCTTGAGCCAAGAAATAGCATCAGGCCCTCTTCTGTTGGCACACAAGGCGACTGTTGCACACCAGTAAGCATGACCAGCACCATTACCCCAACTATGTCCTTTACCTGTCAGTTCTGCTACCTCATGTATCTAACCAACACCACGACTATCTCTTGTACATTCAAATTTTTATCCAGTTCACTCATTGTGCATTCTGTCTCATTCAAATCCATTCTCTTTGCAGCACTCTTTCTTAAGCTATGACCTCTAAAGATTACAGTTCTTAATAGCAGCATACCTTTACCTTGTTACAATCCCCCCTAAAAAAAAAAAAAAAAAAACAAAAACAAAAACAAAAACAAAAACAAAAAAAAAAACAAAGCAAAACAACAAAAACCACTTCATGGCTCTGACTAGCAATGTGTTTATGATCAGAACAGACTCAGCTAGCCCTTGTTGCTTGTATCTGTAACACATTTACCATCAAATTCAAACCCAAACACACACTTTCTCTAGTTCCTCGAAATGATCACATACTTTTCTATATTGGTTCTTGACAAAATAGACAACCTTTCTGTTAATGTGATGATTCACTTTATTATTATTTTTATTATCATCATCATCATCATCATTGTTGTTGTTGTTGTTGTTGTTGTTAATTTCTTCTTAGAAACCACCTTGCCAGAGGTATTACCTGAACCTCAAACTTGGGACTTTTCATATCATCATGAGAGTAATACTATTGTATATTTTGTTCTATTTATCCAAATTGTATCTGCAATCTGCAACTCCCAGAAAAAAAAGCACACGCGCACACACACACACACACATACACACACACATGTGTGTGTGTGTGTACTCCCATGTGTGTTGGGGTTGGGGAATAACCAAAATCTAGCAGCCTGATTTTGAGGCATAGAGGACATAAGACGTTGGTGTCAAATAGATCTCAAGAATAAAAATAATGCAAACACCAATACCTAAGGCTATTTTGAAGAAGTTTTGAATGAACTCCTGAGTTTTTATTTGTCTTTCATTAGTAATTCAGAAAGGCTGCATACAAAGTGGCAGGCAGTTGTCTCATTTCAGAGTTTACTAAAAGCCAAACTAGAGACAACAAAGTTCTTCATCTCTGTCATAATCTCAGATTTCAATAGAAATATGAAAGCAAATTAAAATTTAAAATGGTGTCTAAACTTTGATTGTATTAACAAGTTGCTCCATTTTTTCATTTCTCCTCGGACTCTGTCAATAAAGTCAGGTTGGCGCAGCCTTCCAACTTAGGAAGACGGAATCCATTGGCTGCCCGTTGTATGGAACACAGCTTGACCTATTCTTACCCACTTGGCAGAAGCAGGGATATCTGTGCAGTTACAATGGCACTGGTGCTGATTTACTGGATGGCTAGGGTGAGCACCCCAAGGAAACAGTGAAAAGGATCTCAGTGAAGCCCTACAGAGTCCCTCATATCAGCAAACTATGGCAAATCCTGCCATGAATCAGGCCTGGGAAATCATTGTCACAGCAGCACATTACAGTGAGGAACTGAAAAAGTAGATCTCAAGTAAAGGATGCTACTGCATTTACCTAATACTTATGTCATATTCATTTATATACTGTGGATGAATGACTGGAAACTGATTTTCACTGCATTTCTCCTCAGGTGTCTATATCTGGAGAGTGAAATACATGTACAACTATGGGTGCGGATAGAGACACAGGCTCAGATTGCTTCTTTTATCAGTTTGCCTAAACTATCATATAGTTTCCTGATGTGCTTTGCTAATACAGGCTATTTTAATATTTCTACTTAAAGTTATTAACTTTTAAAAGCATTACTCCTGAGAATTCACATTTATTGTTTATTGTATTTATAAAAATAAGGAAATAGTTTAGAAAAATATTAGTAAAGAGTTTCCTGTGAAATTTTATTATCAGCCATTTCTAAGTATTTTACTTTTTTAAAAATTTAGGCTAGGCCTTAATTTAGTCAGGCTAAAGTTATTATGATTTTCCTTCAATAAAGTATAAATATAAAGGAAATCTGCAATTAGTCTTTGTAATGTTGGTTAGCATAGCAAGAGATTATATATATATATATATATATATATATATATATATATATATATATATATATATACTTTAATAATTTCAGACTCTCTTAGAACAATTCATTCCTGCCATTTGGTATGTAACAGATAGTTTCATCACATCAGATTGTTTCTTCCCCTCACACATCAAATGTAACCGTTTCATACTTTACAGCTTCATCCTGGTTCACGCACACACAAGCCAGATTTGAATGACTGTTGTTCACTGTAGTGCCATACTTATGTTTAGAAGAGATGCACACCAAACACTGATTAAATGCCAACCACGATGGTAAACAGGTCCACTGAGTAAGTGATAATGGTGACTAAGATCTCTTGCTGTTTTACTGCGAACAGACCATCGGAGTTCAGTTCACATAAAAACAGTTACCCCAAACAAATCAGGATGGCTGGCAGCCTAAGTAAACATGTAAATGAACTTGATAGCCTCTCTGCTTAGAAAGTTCATGGTAACTACCCCCCTGCCTACTTTATTTGTCTGGGATTGAAATGTCAAGAGCTTTGCAATGGAGCCATTAGCTTCTAAACTATTCAATCAGCCAAACATCATTACAGTATCAGTGCAGTACAGAAAGCATGGCATGTAAGGACCAAGAAGCAGTCTGGAAAACACACTACAGGACCTAAGGGTCTGTGAACAATGATGTATAGGATAGCTAAAAGGAGGCATTATTGGATTTCTATAACTATTTGGCACCATTATCCTAAAACTATAAAGAATTGACAGCCTGACAAACTATTGTATATTGTTGTAAATTACTGAGAAATAATTTAAAAAGTCTTTCTTTGCTTTCTAACATGTTCTCTGTTTTCCAACTTTTTATACCTCTTCTAATTAGCCTATATATTCAATGCTTGAAAAAGTTTGACTTAGTTTCTCTAATAGTCAATATTTTTAACTGATGAAATATAAACAGACTCTCTCTCTCTCTCTCTCTCTCACACACACACACACACACACAGATGTCTCCATGTGCAAGCAAGCTTAATCTTTTTTATAAGTATGGCCTTCTGTATAGCTGATAGCTATCCCTAATACCTTGACT
The DNA here is from genome assembly GCF_947179515.1 of Apodemus sylvaticus. Taxonomy (NCBI): domain Eukaryota; kingdom Metazoa; phylum Chordata; class Mammalia; order Rodentia; family Muridae; genus Apodemus; species Apodemus sylvaticus. Next base: position 19,757,537 of record NC_067479.1, read on the forward strand.
ACCTATTACATTATATAACCTATTTCTGGTAAATGTCTTTACACCTTGAATGTAGAAAGTTGTAAATCCAACTTGGTATTTTTATAAACAAACGTGTGAAGTACTATCATGTTCTTGAATGTGACAGTTTTCCTTTATTGCTTCGAAAAGATAATATTCTTTCAAAAAAGTCATATGAAAACTACCATAGAAGCACGGTAAATTTTAATGTATATATATATATATATATATATATATATATATATATATATAAAACATTAAAATGGAGTTGGCCTGTAATGGGGAGAACCTCAAGTAGACATCATACAGTATGAAAAAAAAGACAAATAAATAACCCAGTACCGGGAATGGGTTACCACTTTTGAAGAACCAATAGGTTCCCATACCTCTATAAAATATATAACCCCATATATTACAGGCTATTACCCCTGATATAGGTTACCCTCCATAAAATGACTTGCTGAAGATACCCTATTCTTGAATCATGAAGCGTGGAGAAATTTCACGGGTACTCAGCTAGAAGTTTCATCTCTGCTGAAAGATGCTATGCATACTACTGAGAGAAATCGTTAAAAGCCATGAGACCTAGCTGTGAACACTGTGGAGCTGCAATAATAATCTTCCTGACGAGATATGTCTGTTTGTGTGACATGAATGTCAATGGAGTAACTATCCAAGTTCTTTACAATTCTGTATGTCCATGGGTGTTTTGCCTGGCTGTCTGTGTACACATCCAGAGCAGGGCATGGGAATCACTGAAAACAGAGTTACACATGGTTACGAGCCATCATCTAAGTATTAGGAATTGAACCTGGACCCTCTGGGACTGCAGCCAGTGCTCTTATCTACTGAGCCCCACAAAACAAATTTTATTTAAAGGCCTGCTCCATGATCTGGGACTGTTTTATGAAGTAAATACTTGAGATGAATGTTCAGTTCTCTCCAAAGTTTTATGAGAATCTACTTATCCTTACTTCCGGAACTTGGCTTGCTCTCTAACCTGGATTGCCCCTGTTCCCCTCAGGAGCCATCCTTGATAACCAAAAGCATGACTGCATTCACACACTTTTCAGGTGTGAGGGGTGGGGGCTGTGTCTGAATTACAAACTTACTGGATTTTCAAGTGATTTAAAACCTTTAAGACTCACTTTCAATTGTCAACTTTTATAAAACAAACGTAAAACTATGTAACATAAGAACTGTGTGGTTGAAATTAGATGATGCCTGTAATAGCTATAAACATTATCTGACTCTAGTGAGGGCTTAATACACATTCGCTATAATAATTACATTTTATTTTGAAATCAAGGAAGGAGACTCTAATCTTGCTATAATTAAGATATATGCGTAATTAACAATTCTTAAGCCTAAGGCTGGTCTCTCAGCCCAGTTATTAAGAGCAAAGTCTTGGGAATGAGCCAGTCTTAGGTCTGGGTTTGAATCTTTAGCTCTGCCATTCACTCGTCAGGTAAACTTGAAGTCATCACTCTGCACTTTGAGCTTCTTTTCCTCATTTTATTTTTTTTTTATTTTTTTTTTATTTTTATGATATATATCACCTTATTTTATATTTGAGGATTTTGCCTGCATTTTTGTATGTACACATCCATGCCTCAGGACCAAAAAGGGGACCCTGGAACTAGAGTTATATAGTTGTGAACCACCATGGAGCTCCAACTCTGGTCCTCTGCAAAAGCAGTAAGTACTTATAGTGGCTAGTCCTAGTTGTCAACTTGACTATATCTGGAATGAACTACAATCTAGAGCTGGAAGGCTCACCTGTGATCCTAATCTGGAGGCTCAGAGGTATAAGTTTCTGACCTGGATCTTGGCATGGAGATCTTGAAACTTAGTGGCTATGAATTCCAGAAGATTAAGGCAAGGAGATCTCCGAGTTCAAGATCATCTGGGATTAAAGGCGTGGAGGCACACACCTTTAATCTGGGCCACACCCTCTGCTGGAGACCCACACACCTTTAATCTGGGCCACACCCTCTGTTGGAGACCTACAGCCTTTAATCTGGGCTACACCCTCTGCTGGAGATATATGAGGACGTTGGAAGAAGGAAGATTTACTCACTCTTCCTTGCCTGCTTGCCTCGTGGGACTGAGCAACTGCTAGATCCTTGGACTTCCATCCACAGCTGCTGCTGAGCATTGTTGGGGAGTTGGACTATAGACTGTGAGTCATCGACAAATTCCCTAACTATATAAAGACTATCCATACGTTCTGTGACTCTAGAGAACCCAAACTAATACGGTACTCTTAACCACTGAACCATGTCTTCAGTCAAGCATTTTTAATAAACCAGAAAAACAAACACTTGTTCAAATAAATAATAGTAACAACTTATTAACAACAAAAGATATGAATATACAAAATGTATGACATTATTGTCAGAAGTCAGAGCATATTGTCATAAGATGCCATTCTACACAAGTAGGTAGGTAGAGTGTAATTTGAAGTTGATATAGATTAATGTTGTATGTTAGAACTCTTGAGTAACTATTCAAACAGATGAGTGATAAAAGAAAACCAAATAGATTTATTATTAAGAATATAAAATAAATATTCAAAATAAGTATAAAATTACAAATATAGGATGAGATATTATTTGAATTATATCAAAAATTACTTTAAATATGACTCATTTGCCCATATCAATTAAAAGATAATGATATTTCATCAGACTGCTACAAGGATTAAATGCAGCAGTATATGAAAACCATAAAACATGTATATTTACTGCTGAGTATATGTTTAAAATTTTTACTGTTTAAACTGGTGTTGCTCTGACAAGTTTGGGGAGTTTTGTTTTTAAACAAAGTGTATTCGTGAGGTAGACACCAGACTCTTGATTGTTGCAGGGGTGAGGGCCTGGACTTCCATGGAATTACACAAGGCAGAGCCGATTTGGGATGGGCAGACACATTCCAAGCATCTCTATATGCATTTATTTCTAGAAATAAATATTTTTATAAAGAATATCTCAATTGTGTTTTCCTAAATTCAAGGGCTCTGAGCTAAGTCAAGATAGAATATTGTTATTCCTATTTTTTTCCTTTATGATCGAGTGCATGTGATGATTCTGGTTTAAGAAGATTGAATTTGCTATGGCTTACTATGTCCTGTAGATTTTTATGACAGATTATTTTCCATAAATTCGTATTGCATTCCTCCTTTTCTCCCTTCCCTGAGGTTAGTCTGTGCTGATCTCAGAAAATATAAAAACAAGCAAACAAAAAAACCTGTAAACTTAGAGGTATTCCCTGTCAGTTTTACCAAGGACTTACAGTCATCTTCTGTGTGTTTGCTTCTGAGGAACCAAGCAGAAAAGCCCAAAGGATAACCCAGTGAATAACCTGTCGGAGTGGAAGGAGATAACGTTTTATGTAACCAGGTGATTGTTTGGAGATAAGGCTTTATCCAAATCATAGTGAAAATGCTCAGAACCAAGAAGAACAGTTCTAAAATAAGCAATAGAGAAACCGAAGCCAAAGCAAGGATGATGGAACTATATATGGAAATGAACTAAATTTTTCAAAAACTCAACAGAAAATACCCTCCAACCTCATAGGCACTCTTCTGAAATAGACCTTTAAAAACTTACATTGCAGATGAAGGAATAAAAAGTTACTTATATTCAATAAAATACATGTAGTGAATATATTTTCAAAGCCATAGATTGAAGACAAAATTTCTTAGCATAAGTCCAACACATTTATAGATGTGCCTTTTTAGAATTTCTTACTTTGGTATTGTTTAAAAAAAAAAAAAAGCTGAGACTCAATATATCCTTTAAAAGACATTTAAACACAGTGTCACATAGCCTTCTAAGTTAGCTAAACAATTTTCTCAGACCACTGATACAGCCCACACATCTCCAAAAAAAAATCAGGACACATTGTAAATGTAAATCATGATATGTGATAAATTATTCCTCTATAACTCACTAGCAAGAACTAAGTCAAAGTTAATAGATGTATTCTGTTTTAGAAACACCTTTAAGGTGGACTCTAGTAAAATGATATATGGTATACAATAGGCAGTATCAATTTTATCATTAAAACTCCTCAGCGTTTCTAGCAGTTTTATCTATTACATATCCTCTGCATACTCTAAATAGAGTCAATTTGCAAGATTATCAACCAGCTGCCTCCAACTCCCACTGCTGTGACTTTCCCCATGGTAATAGACTCTTAACCTGTAATTGAGCTAAGATAAACTCTCCCTTTCTCAAAGTATTTTTATTATAAATTCTTTGAGAATTACATACAAAGTATTTTGATAATATTTTTCTTTCACTCCTGCTCCAACTCTTTCCAGTATGCCCTTACCTCCCACCTCCCATCCCCTAACTCAGTGGCTTTTTTTCTTTTTATAACAACCCACCAAATCCAGTTTGGGCACTCCACATATTCCAACGTATGGGGCGACCCAACCGGGCATGGTTGGCCTACCTAGAGCCACCTACCACCTTGAAGAAAACTGACTTTCCTGCCCCGAGAAGCCACCAACTAGCCATAGTTCCCCCTGTTTGGGTTTGGAGGAGGGGCATGAACCCCTTCCACAGACTCACTAAAACATTGACTGACTTCACCGTGGATAGGTCATGTGTACTGACTTCACCGTGTATTGGTCATGTGTGCACCTGCAGCTGCTAAGAGTTCCTGTGGACAGAGCCGTTGCCATGTCCAGAGGCAGTTGTCTTCTGGTCCTCCCGGACCTGGTTCTTACAGTGTTTCCACCACCCTTTTGGAATGGCACCTGAGCCGCGGGGAGGCTGTTAGAGAGACCTATCTCATTTGTGGCTGATCACTCCTCTTGGAGCGTTTTATCACAGCAAAAGGATTCAGCTGGAACAGTATTGTTCCAAAGAACCATTACAGCTAAAGGTCCACTATACTGAGACAACTTAATGTTTTTGTGAAGGAAAGCAAAGAAAAAGAAACTATTTTTCCTGAGTCATTCCTTCTTTCTAAAATATAGCTTCAGGGGGAAGCATTTTGGAAGCTTGGGAAAATATTTCTATCATTTATATAAAATCTGTACATTTAAATATAGCTTCTAAGAAACTACATATAGTCTATGGTCCTCTAGTTTTCCCTAATCTTTTGAATCACATTCTTTAGAGCTATACATTGACCACATTTTTGGATATAACTGATGTTCTATGTTTTGGGTTTTTTTTTTTTTGATGTCTCATAAAACCTATTTTCTTTCATGCAGGTGGTGCTGTGCTTGTGCCAGAAACCCCTGGGTGGGCCATATTGCCTATTCAAATGTAAATTATGCATGAATGTGAAAGAACTGACATACAGGCACTGTGATAAGGACTCACATTGAATAATACCTCACAGGCTAAGGACCAAGGATGGGAGGTCTCTGCTGTTTATAGATTATCAAAGCACAAATCTCATCAGAATGTCATTGACTGCCCATCCCATAAACACAAAGCACAACACAAGACTGGGAAAAAATGGAGAAATAGGCTGATCGCAGTGGACAGCGCTCTGCCTTTCCCAGCCATCTGAGTTAAGGTCTACAATGTGGAAGTAAAATAAATTCCTGTTTGCTGAGTTGAAGTCAAAGCCTTACAAAGACTGCTTTTTAAAACATCAGCAGTGTTGTTTCACCCCATTTCTCACCCTCGCCAGTAACCTAGAAGTATTGCCATCTGAGCTGTGAGTAAGATCTCCTAGTCAACAAGTCCCTGCGAGGAAGCATCCTAGGCAATTCTTCATCTGTAATATGTGTGGTTCTGATCTTTGTCATGTCGACAGCTGTCCTATACTCATCTCTTACTTTGACCTGTTGTACATCTTCTTTAGTTGAACTACCAGGACATTTCCAATGAGCAGCAGTGAAACCAAAAAGAAAATAGAGAAAACACTGATGTCTTTATTTTGTTTTACAGTAAAAACACAAGACAGCAGGAAGATATGGAAAGGTACAGATGATAAATATGTGTGTCAACATTACAACTGGGAAATGAGCCATGAAGTTATAGATTAATGATAAACTGCTAAAATGAAACTAGTTATCTTATATTCCTTAGTATAAAAAAATGGCTTTGTATTATAAAACCTCATTTTGTATATGTATACAGATTTTTGATCCAATGAAGTGATCATGGTCACATATGACCTATAGATATTAATGGTTAGATAGCTGATGCTAGTTTTCCCCTAAGAAGGGAGAAATACAAATTGATGGACTTTTCTATCTGTGTTTCCTTATTTTCCTTACATTTTTCTATATTGTTTCCAAAACGTGAAACATAGAACACACAAGCATCGTGGTATCTCTTGCAATCCTGTGGCACTGTGATTTCTTGCAAGACTGGCACTGGACTTTCTTAGAGTGGGTTGGCATTTTGTTCTGGTTTTCTTTTATTGAAAATATTTTTTTTTCATACACTATATCCTAAGTATGATTTTTCTGTCCCTCTGCTCCTCCCAGTATCTCCCCTGGCACGTAATCCACACCCTTCTATCACTCCTTACAAAACAAACAGGCATCTAAAAAATAAGAAGATAAATCAAAACAAACAAATTAGACTATTGGAAAACAGCCAAACAAGAAAAAAAAAAGGAAAAAGCACAAAAATCACATATAGATGCAGAAATACACACACACACACACACACACACACACACACAGGGATCCCATAAAACCCCAAAACTAGTAGCATTGTATATGTAAAAGACATGTAAGGTAGAAAGAAAGAAAATGCAATGACTACATGTTATGAGACAAAATAATAATAATAATAATAATAATAATAAAACAATATAATCCAAAGATGCTACTGAGTTTATTTTGAGTTGGCTATCTACTACTGAGCATGGGGACTACATTAAGTAAGTTTTTCCCCAGATTCATTCCCTTGGAGAAAATAAAACCTTCATTTGTGAGTGGTGCTCAACTGGAAATAGCTCTTGGGTTAGAGGGGGGCGTGGCTTGTGTCCAAATTTCCCTTCTGTCTGGGACCCTATCTGGTGCACACCCATGCAGACCCCGTGCTGCCTGCGAGTCTCTGAGCTCGTGAGTGCCAGCCCTGCTGTGTCTAGTTGGCCTTGATTCCTTGGTGTCCTCCATCCCTTCTGGCTCGTACAATGGGTCTGCCTCCTTTTCCATAGACTTCCCTGAGCTCTTGAGGGGAAGGATTTGATGAAGACCTCTGGTTCGAAGCTGAGTGTCCCAAGGTCTCATGCTCTGCACGGTGTCTGGCTGTAGGTCTCTGTATTTGTCCCCATCTGCTGCAGAAGGAAGCTTCTCTGATGACGGCTGAGCAGGGCACAGATCTGCAAGCTCAGCAAAATATCGTTAGGAGTCATTTTTTCCACTACATCCTTCTAGTAGAACAGTAGTTTCTGGGTTTTCCCCTAGGTCCCTGTCCTATCTAGTGTCAGGTTCTTGGCTACCCAATCAGCTTTGGGTATGGGTTTCATCCCATGGAATCATGAATCTTAATTCAAAGCAGATGCTTTTGGTTACTTCCACACGCTCTGTGCCACCATTACAGCAGCTTACCTTGCAGGCAGGTTACTTTTGTAGATGGGAGGGGTTGTAGTTGGGAGGGGTTGGTTGGTGTCTGGAAGTATGCAGAGTACCTTCCAATACCATTAGCAGTAGTCTATAAGGGTGAAGGCTCTAATTCTCATGGGCTGGAGCTGTAATTTTCTTACAGTAGAGTGATTTCTTGAAATAGATAAACATTGTGATTTCTTGCCAATGCAATACTTCTTGTGTAGTCTCACATTCTAATGTTCAGCTCCTTTTCAAACAGTCGTTTCTCAACCTTCCCTAACACTGGTCCTTTGATACAGTTCCACATGGTGTGGTGACGCAAATCATAAAATTATTTTGTTGCTACTTTATAACTAGAATTTTGCTACTATTAAGAAGCACAAATATTTGATATGTAGAATATCTGATATGACCCCTGTGGAGGTCACAACTCATAGGTTGAGAACCACTACATTAAAAACTAACAGAATGTTTGCTGATTATTAAAGCTAATGGTAGAAGAGAGGCCCCGACACAGAATGAACAGAAATCAGAATTCTAAACCACTTAAAGATTTTGTGCCTGGAATGATGTTGTGTTTCTCTTTTGATAGCCTTAGACTATCTTCTTTTATCAATGACATTAGAATATCAGAGTAAAGGCTCTGTCTAGGCACCAGCTCAGCCTCTCCATGTTCAATGAGGTCATTAGATATTGTCCTCAGCAATGAGACCTTGCTATCAGTTGACCTAATCTGCTGTCCTGTCTGTGAAATATGCTAGGGCAATGGTGGCACAAAGCTTGTGCGAATGACCAACAGATGTGTAATTTGGCCTAAGGCCACTTCATAAGAAGGAACCCATACCCAATATTTCTTGGATGACCAAGAACAAGGGACTATATAACCCAGAGACTTAGGGTAAAACCAAACACTATTGGTCAAAAAAAGGTAGTGATTAAAAAAATTCATAACATTCCACTGTACCTACACATCAGTGGTGCCTTATTCAGCTATCATCAGAGAAGCTTGATCACGCAGCAGATTGGAGCAAATGCAGAGAACAAAAGTCAGACATTACACACACACACACACACACACACACACACACAGAGAGAGAGAGAGAGAGAGAGAGAGAGAGAGAGAGAGAGAGATCGGAACACACAACTCTAAATCAAACCCCTTACCTCAGAACTCAGAGAATCCCTTCAAAAGAGGAGGCAGAAGATGAGTCAGAAAATGTGTAACAACCAGAGATGGACGCCAGAAGAGGCCTTCTAAATGAAACAAGCAAAGCTCACATAAACTCAGAGGCTAAACCCCAAGCACAGGACTTCCACGGGTCCTACAATTTCCCTTTTGAATATCGATGCAAAAATAGCCAATAAAATTCTTGCCAACTGAATCGAAGAATATACCAAAATGATCATTCACCATGATCAAGTAGGCTTCATCCCAGGGTTGCTGGGATGGTTCAATATATGGAAATCCATCAATATAATCCACTATATAAACAAACTCAAAAAACCCCATATGATCATTTCATTAGATGCTGAGAAAGCATTTGACAAAATCCAACACCTCTTCATGATAAAAGTCTTGGAAAGATCAGGAATTCAAGGTCCATACCTAAAATTAGTAAAAGCAATATACAGCAAACTAGTAGCCAACATCAAACTAAATGGAGAAAAACTAGACGCAATCCCACTGAAATTAGGGACTAGACAGGGCTGTCCAATACCTGTTCAATACAGTCCGAGCCAGAGCAATTAGACAACAAAAGGAGGTCAAAGGGATTCAAAGTGGAAAGGAAGAAGTCAAAAATATCAATATTTCCAGATGATATGATAGTATACTTAAATGACCCCAAAAATTCCACCAGAGAACTCCCAAACCTGTTTAAAAAAAATCAGCATAGTGTCTGGATATAAAATTAACTCAAACAAATCAGTAACTTTCCTACACTCAAAGGATAAAGAAGCTGAGAAAGAAATTAGGGAAATGACACCCCTCACAATAACCACAAATAATATAAAATACCTTGGTGTGGCTCTAACCAAGCAAGTGAAATATCTGTATGACAAGAACTTCAATTCTCTGAAGAAATCAAAGAAGATCTCAGAAGATGGAAAGATTTCCCATGCTCATGAATCAGAAGATGGAAAGATTTCCCATGCTCATGGATTGGCGGGGCTAATATAATAAAAATGGCCATCTTGCCGAAAGCAATCTACAGATTCAATGCAATCCCCATCAAAATTCCAACTCAATTCTTCATAGAGTTAGAAAGAGCAATTTCCAATTTTATCTGGAATAACAAAAAAATACAGGATAGCAAAAACTATTCTCAACAATAAAAGAACTTGTGGCAGAATCACCATCCCTGACCCTAAGCTATACTACAGAGCAATAGTGATAAAAACTGCATGGTATTGGTAGAGGGACAGGCAGGTATAGCAATGGAATAGAATTGAAGACCCAGAAATGAACCCTCACACCTTTAGTCACTTGATATTTGATAAAGGTGCTAAAACCATCCAGTGGAAAAAAGACAGCATTTTCAATAAATGGTGCTGGGTCAACTGGCAGTCAACATGTAGAAGGATGCAAATATATCTCCCTGTACAAAGCTCAAGTCCAAGTAGATCAAGGACCTCCACATAAAACCAGATACACCGAATCTAATAGAAGAGAAATTGAGCAAGAACCTGGAGCACATGGGCACAGGGGAAAATTTTTTGAATGGAACACCAATAGCTTATGCCCTAAGATCAAGAATTGACAAGTGGGACCTCATAAAATTGCAAAGCTTCTGTAAAGCAAAGGACACTGCCAACAGATTACCAATCCTACATCTGATAAAGGGCTAATACCCCATATATACAAAGAACTTAAGAAGTTAGACTCCAGAGAACCAAATAACCCTATTAAAAAATGGGGTACAGAGCTAAACAAAGAATTCTCAACTGAGGAATACCAGATGGCTGAGAAACACCTAAAGAAATGTTTAAAATCCTTAATCATCAGGGAAATGCAAATCAAAACAACCCTGAGATTCCACCTCACACCAGTCAGAATGGCCAAGATCAAAAACTAAGGGGATAGCAAATGCTGGAGAGGATGTGGAGAAAGAGGAACATTCTTCCATTGCTGATGGGATTGCAAGCTGGTAAAACCATTCTATAATTCAGTCTGGCAGTTCCTCAGGAAACTGGACATAACACTACCTGAGGACCCAGTTATACTACTGTTGGGCATATACCCAGAAGATGCACCAATATGTAATAAGGACACATGCTCCATTATGTTCATAGCAGCCTTATTAATCATAGCCAGAAACTGTCCCAGATACCCTTCAACAGAGGAATGGATACAGAAAATGTGGTACATTTACACAAGGGAGTACTATTCAGGTATTAAAAACAATGAATTCATGAAATTCCTAGGCAAATGGATGGAGCTAGAAACTATCATCCTGAGTGAGGTAACCCAATCACAAAAGAACACACATGGTGTGTACTCGCTGATAAGTGGATATTAGCCCAAAAGCCCAGAATACCTAAGATAAAACTCACAGACCACATGAGCTCAAGATGAAGGAAGACCAAATGTGGATACTTTGATCCTTATTGGAAAGTGGATCAAAACACCCATGGCTCATAGCCAACCAATAGACTGAGCATAGGGTCCCCAATGAAGCAGCTAGAGAGAGGACTCTTACTGCTGAAGAGATTTGCAGTTCCACAGGAGGAACAATAATATGTACCAACCAGTACCCCCAGAGCTCCCAGCACCTAAACCACCAACCAAAGAGTACACATGGAGGGACCTACAGTTCCAGCTACATATGTAGCAGAAGATGGCCATTTCAGACATCAATTAGAGGAGAGGCTATTGGTCCTGTGAAGGCTCGGTTCCCCAGAATAGGGGAATGCAAGTCAGGAAACTGGGGGGTGGAGGGGAATGATCAGGGGGAGGAAGGATGCAATAGGGGGTTTTTGCTGGTGTAACATGGAAAGGAGTTAACATTTGAAATGTAAATAAAGCAAATATCTAATATAAAAAATTTTAAAAAAAGAGCAATATATGGCAGGGTGTGATTTAACATGTAATAGAGAAAAAATGCCATTATCAGTTACACAAATGTTCAATCATAAATTCAGAAATTTAGGTTAAAATGATACATATTTTTTCTGCACAAGTGTAGTTAAATAATTTTAAAAAACCTTATATTCATGTGAATGAAATGTAATAAGCACCTGCTCTTAGACGTTTGATCTGACACCCATTACTAAAGCACTCTTGTGTTCAGATGAACAGCATCCTTAACCTTCCTGCTTACAAGTTTCTAATGACTTACTCTGCTTTGTAAGATAGTGATTGTGTACAATATAAATATATATGCATTTCTATATTGTGTGTGTCTTATACCTATGCAAATGTATTGTCCTTGATCAATGGAAAGTTTCCCCTTACACTGCATATCCCCTTTGCCTCTTTCTATTTCAACACCTCACATATTTCCCTGAAGGCAATGTGAATCTTGGCTGTGATTAGTTGCTGAAACTAATACATGGTGGCAGCAAAAAGTCATTAGCTAGTCCTAGTTTTGGCCTGAGATCAACAGAGCTGGTTACAATCCACATCTTGGTAATGACCTGGATTTTGTTAAGAATGAGAAGAGCCAAAAATCAACCAGAGTGGCTATAAACAAAAGTTTGAGATGTGATTAATGCAAAGTTCCCTTCCCACTCTAACCCAATGCCTATTTAGAAAGACTATTGTTCAGTCAAATGCTGCCCAAGGCTATAGGTAGTAAGTCAGATTTAATACAGAGCCCACTTCCAATTGGTAATACTCTGTTTATAAAGCAAAAGAGTACCATGAAAAGAATGTTAAACAAGAGGTCAAGAAATCTGCAGCCCTTCCCATGTATTGCAAGTTCACATGCTTTTCCTGAAAATTACCATCCATAAATGCACATATGCAGGGAAGAGGATGATGTTAAGTAGCTACCTTTGACCTGAAGGAGCTGGCACCCTGCTATTAGAAACTGGAGTAGCTATTATTTACCACCTGTTTGCACCATGGAAAAGAAAATCGTATCTATCTCATATACTTCATGGTTGGACTGTAAAAGGCATGCAGAAAGAGGGACCTAGCCTAGAGAAAACATATCCTACAACGAAATCCCACTGTATGGAAATATCTGAGTCAAAAGTTTTTGTCGTCAAATGCTGTTAAGAGCGACTGCACCGAAAATGGATCAATAGCCGGTGCTGATTCTATGTCTACAAATTATTTCTTGGTTGCTTACATTTTTTACAATAATTTTTATTGAAACTTATTAGACACATATACTACATATGTAAGGATAGAGGAAAGGGCAATACAAAAGACATAAATAAGACATATTTACCAAAAAACTAAGCTTACTTCAGAATACTTGTTAACTGCCATCAGATGAAAATAAAATTTGAAAAACTTAGGCTGCTTGAGGCATGAAAATGAGATGGGAAAAGGAAGGGGTTCATTAAAATTATAATTTTTCTACTTTTATCCTTTCCCCTGAAACTTCTAATGAGAGGGTTACACCAATGGATAATCTTTCTGTAAAGTTATCTGAAGAGACTTTTTTTCTAAAATTTCTGAACCAAAAGTATCTGTCATTCATCTACTACAGAATGTATTCATGACACTACTGTTCACACCGCCTTTGGGAGAGAGGTAAAGAAGAGATTTGCTAATGTACTTATTGTTCTATCTGATAATGCATTAGATTGTTACCAAACTGTGTGATATTAGCCAAACAATCTCAACAATAAACTAAATAGAAGTGGGTCAGAAGTATACATTGATAGTTGGAGATAGGAAGGAAAAATTTGGATGTGGTTACTTCATAAGGAAAATAAACCAACAAGAAACATCATAATGACATAGATTCACCTATAAAGAACCAGCATAAAAGAGAAATTATGAACAAACAGACATAAGGAAATGTGCCAGAATACTACTATTTCTTACTTAACTGCCTAGTTGGAAGGAAACACCCCTGCTACTTCCTGGTAATTTCAGGAGGATCAGGAAGGAGTGCTGCCATTGACACAGTGACTCAAAACATCACCCCCAAAAAGCCCTTCACTTCTAACTGTGAAACTATCAAAGGCAGTTAGTTGTTATCGGCCTTCCTAAGGTTTCCATCCTTTAGTACAGTCCTCGCAGTGTGATGATTCCCAGCCATAAAATTATTTTTGTTACTACATCATAACTGTAATTTTGCTGTTATGAATCATAATGCAGTAAGGAAAGAAGAAAAGATAATACAAAAGCCACAAATAAGTCCCTTTACCAAAAGCCAAGCTTATACCAGAATACTTGTTAACAGACATTAGATGAAAGTAAAACTGGAGAAAATTAGGCTACTTGAGGAACAAAAATATGAAACAGGAAAAAAAGGGGGAGATTCATTAAAATTACAGGTTTTTTACCCATAGGTTGAGAGCCACTAATCTACAGAATTTCTTGAGAATATTACAGTCCCAATTAGTAATTTATTTTGCATAGATTCACTGAATAATCAATTGATTGATTTATCGTATTTGATTGAAGAACCTTTGAGATATTGAGATACCTGCCTAACTATGGTTAGTATATAATAGACACACAGGCTACTGAACAGGCAAACATAAGGAGTAAATAAGATAGAGAAATGATGTCCTGTGAGCTGAGAAATATGTAGAGTAGAGGCACAGATGAACAAGAGAAAGACAGACATCCAGCGAGCAGTCCTAAATATAAGTTAAGCTCTGACAATGTAAAAGTTAACAAAGAGAGCTGAATTTTCTTGGGAGGGGGAAGAGATTTGAGATTTGAAATCAAGAGCAAGAGAGATAAAGCCACTGCTAAAAGTGTCTTTTTCTGTCTAGAGCTCGGAATTCTAGTTTTCACATGTTCAGAAAGGAAGCTAAACTAGACAGCGGGCTCCAGATCATCAACAGCCTTGTGAGTCACGCCTAAGGAGTTTGGAAGCTAAAGAGCATCAGAGAGCCAGTAAAGGATTGTAAGCTGATTAGTGACAAAACTGGAATTGGAGAGGGACTCTGCTAATAAGGATGAAGAGATTGAGGGAGTTATGAAGCTGAACTAACATGGAATAAAAGCACAATGAATATTGCTACGAACAAACACCATAAGCAAATGGAAACGTGATACAAACAAAAGTGTATCTTAAAGAGATGAAACCAGGCTAAATACACAAATAGGGCAAAAGCGACAGGTGTGTGTGGGTTACAAGCAATAAGAAAGGCCACCCCCATGACAAAAGGGACGGCTGGAATGATGACAGAGAAAATAGAAGGATACCTTTATACATGCTAGAGAAATGCTTCCTTATAGGATCTGGAGAAAGAAACAGGACAGGTCAGAAATAACGCCAATGGAAAATACACATTGTCACAACTTTTCTCTAGTAATCAAATTTTTCTCCAGTAACTAGCTTTTTGTACAAAAATTTAAAAAAATATATTTTTTAATTTTCAGTAATTAAGTCATTGATTACAAGAAAAAAAAGGCTAGAATGAACTTGACAAAACTAGCAGTGCTTTTAGTTTCTGCATTCTGAAAAGAAAGTTAAGTAGACTGGTCAAAGAGAAATGTTGGGCAGTTAGGGTCCACTCAAAAGAATGGGACCCCAAAATACCACCTTTCTGAGGCATCTACAGGGAGAGTATAAAAAGCCAGGGTATTCAAAAAATCCTATACTCCATTCTTCAAGTAACTCCTGAAAGTTGCTTTGACAGTGGGTAAGAATGCGCAGAGATGTGGGAAATCAACATGAGGGAAAGAGCAATGGAATCCAGAGGCAAAGGTTAGAGTCTGTAGAGTTCAGGGAGAAAGTAAAGCCCCTGGGCAGTGCACACATACTTCACAAACACAGGGATTTTGGCAGCGATATCCATTTTACCTGCAGTTACATGACTCCAGCTAGGGCCAGACAGGACATTTGCAAAAGTATGCATACATATAGGCTACTTAAAATTTTTCCAGCAGTCTTCATCAGTCCAGAGCATTAAAAGAAATATAATATTGGCATAACGTAGGGTTTGAGATCATCTGGACAACAGTGTTCAAATACAACACAATCCTCCCATACAGATACAAGTAGAACTGTCAGGAGTCAGTTCTGACAGATGAGAGACTCGAACACTAGGTAAATGGCTTTTAAAGGAATCTGAAAGTGGAAGAAAATGTTTGTATATGTGCCAAAACCAATCACATATAGAAACACTGGGGTTTCGAAGTATTTGTTTGTGAGGGGCGCTGTGTGGCGTCAGTTCTTTCCTTCCACCTCCACGTGGGCTCTACAAGTCACACTGTGGTGAGCACCTTTACAACGTGGGCCTCCGTTTGTAGGTGGAGGCATTCCACCTCCAAATGTAGCTTTTCAGAGTCGTTTTGTAAAAGACGAGGGACTCGAAACTGAATGTAAGCTAACACAAGTCATTAAACTAGGACAGACAAGGAGATTATAACATTGCTTGTGTGTTTAGACTGTCCAACTATAATAAAAATCACAGTCTTGTGTCTTTGTTTAGGAAACAAAGGTCTGTGGCACAAATAAGACAGGGTATTAAATGATTGGATAGGAGTTTCTTCGTCAGGAGCCCTTGAAGCCCTAACTACCACAGGAACAAACTGGAAATTAACTGGTCTTTTTTTTTTTAACATAGTATTTTACTGTTTATATTGCATTTTGCCAGATCATGATAGTTAACTTTCAGGGAAACTTAACCTGGTAAAATGGAAATTGATCCACAACCCAAACAAGTTTATTGAAGGAGAAGATATTCCTGGGATACACACTAGAAACAGATAAATGACATCTTAGAATTGATAAAACTTGAGTCCTAATAAGGCAGAGACACCGGTTACTAGGCTCAGATTCATTGTAAATAAGTAGCTGCACTAGGACTTTGGTTTATTGGTGCCATTATGCATAAACGTACAAAATTTTAGGTTATGAAATTATATTGTTACTATAAGAAAATACTGGTGGGTTTTCTCTTCAATAAGTAATTTCGTGTGGAAATAACTATGTATTTAGTAGAATTCATTATGGTTCTATATATTCACAATTAAGGCTCAACTGTGTTTATTAGTTACGAGAGATTCTCTGCTGATTTCCGACCATTTGAAAGATTAAGTTAAGGTTTTGTGAACAAGATATAAATCATATACCGTGTGCTTGCATGGTATAGTGAAGGCACTGACTCCACAGTAGCATGATATAGAATGTCAAGTATTACAACTCCCTAAGGAAATCTGGTGAAATCAGTTGAGCATAATCTCAATTCTTTGTTTAGTTAATTATCTTGGCTCCAAAGTGGCCTACGGTAAAAAGGTTTCTCAGCAAACTGCTTTCAGAGACGCAGACAGTTTGTAGGACTTACAGTTCCTTTACACACCACACAGGTTCTCTTTGTTTACTGGTCTCTGTGGGGTGTGTGTGTGTGTGTGTGTGTGATTGCACTTTAGTTTACAAGAAACCCTGATTCAGAATCAAGCTACAGTGAAGACTTAGTCTTCCAGTCTTCTCAGATGGGTTTGAATTTGAACATGAACTCTTTATTATCTTAATAAATATATCCATCAGTCACTGTGGGTGAAGAATTAAAACATGTAAGTCTCCAAGTCTTATTGCTCAATATCGTTCTTAAAGCTTCCCGGCCCCAGACTGGTAATTACCACATTGTATGCCTGTTGCTTCCCTCATTATCTTATTATCTACTCTTAATATCCTTAGCAATTAAGATCATATCCAGTGTGTCTGGAGGAAGGGTGACCTGGACCAGACTTCCTAAGATGTTATCTGCTGCAGGCACTGAAGCTGTGATGAGAATCTGATGAAAACAATATTGAAAAAAAAAAAGCTACTTGAGTCTGTGTTCTGAGGAAGAGAGACTGCTGGGAATGTTTGTTGTTCCAGCTGTATACAATAGTATTTGCTCATCTGTGTTAGCTCATGTACATTCAAACTAAGACACCCAGAACGTTCCCTGTTTCCCAATTCCTTTAAGCCAAACAGAGGCGACTCTAGGTGACATCTGAAAGGTGAAACCCAAGCACCATAGCCCTTCACACTGGCAAGGTCAGCTCAAGATACCCGGCACCATTACATCCTGGGCATGTTGTTTCTCGTAGGGCTGGCTCAGCTGAGATGGAGCACCAGCCATCTGTGGAACTTCCTCTCCTATGGGATCCTCCTGTGACTTCTCTAAATCCGGGCCAATGTGCCCGCTTCTGTAGCATCATGTGAAGGTACTCATCCCAGTGACACCTTTAAGTCACCGGGTACACTGATGATAGAGTGTGGAGGTAACAAGAGAGCTATCTACATTCCAACTCACGCTTCCTGTGATTTCGTTTGTCCTAGCCATTCTCTGAATGTTCCCATTTCTCTACCGTACTGACTTCAGGCCCGGAATCTAGTATAGAAAAACAAGTTGATATAACTCTTTAATCTACTCGACAATGTATAAAGTTAAACCAAATGATAAATGTCTTGCTCCTAGTGACTATTTCTCTCACTCAAAACTGACTAATATATGAATTTGCATGTTTACTAGATTACCAAATTTAATAAATTATATAATAACCTATTTCATATTATCTATTGAAAGGTAATTTAATAAAAGACAAAACTCTATATTTAATGCTTTAAATTGACTAGTTTTTCTTTTTTATGCTTAGTCATTTTTATTGGATATTTTACTTATTTGCATTTCAAATGTTATCCCTTTTCATGATCCCCACCCCCAGAAACCACCTATCCCATCCCCCCTCCTCCTGCTTCTATGAGGGTGTGCCCCCACCCACCCACCCACTCCTGCCTCACCACCCTCACATTCCCCTTCACTGGGGCATCAAGCCTTCATGGGACCAAGGGCCCCTCCTCCAATAATGCCTGACAAGGCCATCCTCTGCTACATATACAGCTGGAGCCATGGGTCCCTCCATGTGTACTCCTTGGTTGGCGGTTTATACCCTGGGAGCTCTGGTTGTCTGGTTGGTTGATATTGTTGTTCTTCCTATGGGGTTGCAAACCCCTTCAGTTCCTTCAGTTTTTTCTCTAACTCCTCCATTGGGGACCCCATGATCTTTATTTCTATCCAATAAACACTGCTTAAATTTTTTTCAGTAGGGGTAAAATGTTAATATATAAAATTACCAAAAATATAAGATAGCTCCAAAAGACCATTCTCAAAGCCCTGTAACCACAGAAGTTAATTCAGTTTTATGCGAATGCAGTCTTAAATAGGATGGGGGTGGATTTTATAATTTCAACCTTGGAAGCAGTTTCCTAAAATTAACAACATGAAGAACTAATTCTTTTCGCACTTTTGAAATTAAGACACTACAATAGAGTTCAAGACATGTCCACTATCTCATGGTGAAGAAATCAGCTACAGGCTAGTGAAATCAGACCAGAGCTAATAAACTGACTTATAAATGTTTTCCCTTAATTTTCCCTGCACTAGCTACTGGTATAATGCTTAACACATATTAAATTTGATTTTTTTTTTAACTGGTTCCTTTCCCCACAGGGGATAAAATGTTTTAAGTGTAAAAGAGAAGGCGGGGGCGAGGGAAACACTGCAACTTTCTGAATCACCTTACAAGTGTAACATAGAGAACTTTGGCATGTATTATATGACTCCCTCCTTCTGTTTCTGATGCATAAAGCCTAATGTGATGAGGTAAAGGCAGATTCAATACTGAGTCACCTGATGTCACTAACAATTCAAATTATAAGAGACACTTGCTGCTACTGCAGAATGCAAAGCTGAAAGGCCCACAGATCACCTGCAATCCAGTTTTTAAAAACAGTATGAATACTGGCCCATAACAAGGCTTCAGAGAGTCTCATTAAAGGAAAGTTGTTCAAAAATTGAAGTGTGTTGCTGTTATGCACCTATAAAGCAGCTAAAGGAACAGAAGAAAAATATTAAAGAGGGTTCTAAGGCCAATTATTCATCAAAGTCCTATTTGTGACTAATACTTTATTCAAATGATTATAGAAAATTTGAAAAGTTTATTTTTCATTAGGTGGTATAAAGTCTACATTAGTCGATTACAAACTAGAATCTAACTTTTCTTAAGGTAAGAAAGTCTCTAAATAATGTCAGTTATAAATTTACTGACATTATAAGCTTATGGATAGTTGC
This sequence comes from Apodemus sylvaticus, assembly GCF_947179515.1. Lineage (NCBI taxonomy): Eukaryota > Metazoa > Chordata > Mammalia > Rodentia > Muridae > Apodemus > Apodemus sylvaticus. Next base: position 19,777,272 of record NC_067479.1, read on the forward strand.
GAACAAGCACCCCAGTGACCATATTAGAAGACAGACTACTGTCTGACTTTATAAAAAGCTGATATTATCACAGTAAATTTGCAAGAAGGCAGATATATATGTGAGTCATTACAAATTAATGACATTTCTAAATGTAAAATATCATAGGTATTGGTAACAAAATAAGGAAAGAACTAGAATTGAAAAACTCAAGATGTATCTTTCAGAATAAATGAAAGCAAAAAAGATTGCTTTAAATGGATTCCCAAAGAAAATAACAAATACAAGAAATAGAAATGTAGAATTTAATACCCCATTTGCAGCCGTTACTACAGACTGAGCCTTTTCCCAGTCTATGAGATATCCCATAAAATGTAATAAATTCCCCTTATTGCTTAGCCTGCTTCAGTTGGTTTTCTGACCCTTGAAATAAAAGTAGTGAGCATTAATAAAATCTATTTATCTCTCTGGAGAATTTTAAGAGTGTTGATTCCGGAAACATTTAAGCTTTGCCAGACACTATTATGTCCAAATGAAGTTTAAGACTGTAAACAGTATTTTAAAAAACACTTGTCTGTTTCACAGAAAGAAATTAATATTATTCTTTTAATAACCAAAGTATGTGTGTTTAGTATGCACTGGCAGAGAAGCACCCACATATAACTACTCAGAATCTACCTCCTAAGGTCTCCTATTGTCCCCCTCCCCAGGGTCTTCTCCAATCAAACCCAGCAGAGAAAAAAAAAGGCAGAAAAAAATCATGAAAAGTTTACTGGGGTGAGCCTAGAACAGAAGTTCATTCCGTCTCTCAAATGTATACGACAAGGCTTCATGGAACCAGGAGCAGGTCTGGGCCGAGTCTCACTGGAAAACCATGCAGACACAGACCACAAGATCCCCAGTGACATCTCCTGTCTCAGAAAAGAGACCGGCCGTTTCTGGCAGAGAGCCACCGATTTCACAACAAAAGCTGCTTTGTCTTTTGTGAAGTACACATACTGAATATAAGTTGCAACTGAATATTAAATAAATTCTAGCATTTCAAGAATATATGAAAGATGTATATGCATCAGCATTTCAGATATTAATAATCTTGATTCGTTATTGGCATCTGTATGTTCAGTAACCTATCCCAAGTTTTTTAAGAACCTAGAAATTGAAAGTCCTAATACTTTAACCTTAAAAAAAAAGAACCTGAAGATGTGTTTGGTGGTGAACAATTGTATACCAGCACTAGAGTCTGACACAGGAGAATGACCATGAATTTGAGACCAGCATGTATTGCATAGCAAGTACCAAACTTTGTCTATAAATAAACTAATTAATTAATAAGGGAATAAATAGCATCCAGGCCTAAACATATCATTTATTCATATAAATTTTCCCTTTTCCACTCAGCTAAATGCAGATACCATATATACAATGGAATATTAATAAAAATTTAATGAGCTTTTTCTGCATAAAGCTGTTTCTGTTCTCTTGGCAAAAAGAGATAAGTATAATTAGGGGGTTATGGATATCCTGAAGATCAAAAATTCAATTCAAGCTAGCACCTAAGCACACCCCCAGAAGCCGGTGGGAAGAGATGGTTTCCACATGAAACTCGGATTCCAGCTATCTGCCCTTTCACAAAAAGCAATAGGATCTTTCTGTAAATGATTTAGCAACAATTATCAATATTAACATATCTTCATTACAAATATCCATGTGATCCCAAAACTATAAACATGAATATTATCATTTCCTTAAATAAAACTATCTGTATTTACTGCACTAAAAATACCAACACTATAAAGCAGAAATACATAGAATATAAAATTGATGGGAGGGCCTTATGATACACAAAAATGAATATAAAAAGGAGAAAACAGCTATGACACAACCTTTCTTTCTGTTTTTTTTTTCTTTTTCTTTTTTTCTTTATGTGAAGCGAGGTTTCTCTGTGTAGCTTGTCTGGCTGTCCTGGAACTCACTCTGTAGATCAGGCTGGCCTCGAACCCCCTACCTCTGCCTCCTGGGTGCTGAGATTAAGGATCTGTGTCAGCACCACCTTTATAACTGGCACTATGATGCTTATTAATGGATTTGAAGATGAGCTGTAGCCAGGAGTCAGTGACATTCAACTGAAGACAAGTTGCTGTCTTCAGTTGCTGTGCTAAGTGCTTTAAACTGTAAACCATTATTATTGACAGTTTACAATCAAGGAAGCTGAGCTACACATCCTGCCCAAGATCACCTTACTGGGAAGCAGAGGAGGGAGAACTAAGCACAGATCTATTTGATGTGGACTCTGAACTCCTTTTGTTGCACAAGCTTCCCCTTACCTATCAGCGCTTCCTGCTCCGGAGTAAGCACAGAGTAAAGAGAGATTTATTACAAACGCAACAGGCCAACTAGTACAGGAATAGACGACAAGGTCACAAATACATCTAGGTGTTTCCATATGAATGACCCCACTGGATATTTTTAAATGATCTAAATGATCGCTCTAAAACACGAACTGTTGTTTTCCTTTCCTGTGGCGCAGTTGCGACTGTGATGCTGGATGGTGTGTGCAATGACAATGCGGAGGAGGAGCAGGCCGGCGCCTTCGCCTTGGCTTCCTGGACCTGCGCCATTGCTCCTTCTGCTTATCATGAGTCATCTACGACACGCCGCGTTCTCACTGACTATCTTTGTTCGTTCCTAATAAGCCAGTTTACCTTGTCTTCAGCTGGGTAATTAGTGAATATATAAGTTCTCACTGGCTCCAAAAACAAAGTAAACAATCACAAAAAGTGTTGTTCTAGTGCACAATTAAAATGATTGTCAAGAGCCGGTGGCGGTGGTGCACGCCTTTAATCCCAGCACTTGGGAGGCAGAGGCAGGCGGATTTCTGAGTTCAAGGCCAGCCTGGTCTACAGAGTAAAATGACTGTCAAAATATAAGCGTCCGTCCTTGAAATAATGACTTCTATTAATCTACTTTCTTTTAATGTGTTTTATTGGTTATTCTGTTGGCATACGAAAATAATTTTTCCTTGAGATCTTTTCAGACCCGTGTTTAACTGAACTTTTCGTATGCCTTTGCCTACAACCCTCCCTAAAATAAAGCAGTGGGAAGAGCAAGGAAGCAGAGTGAAAGCCGGAGCCCCGCGTCTCCCCATCTCATTTATGGTGGAAAGATGGAAAAATGAAACAAACAAGACATCGTGCCAACAGTAGAGGCAACAGCAAGGGCGGCTCCCTGACCTCGACTGGGGTGGGTGGTGAGCATGGTCCTAGAAACACCTGCTCCGAGCACAGTGTGCTGGCTGCACATCGTGTGACGTGAGCTAAAGGGGAAACACGCTAGCAAGGCAGCAACTTCAGGAAGGAGTAAAGATGGAGGGCAGCTTGCTCAGCAGTGATGACACAATTACTCATCCATGTCGGATGGGAGAACGGACACAAAGAACTCTCGGCATCACACCTTCAATGACAGAAGATGGGAGAATAATTTTTAAACTTTTCATTGACAAGGAAGCTTAAAAGCTAAAGGCAGTCATTGAGAGAACATGTGAGAAAGCTACCAAGTAAAAACAAACATTAAGTGTTGTAAGAGTAATGAGAATTCACAATATAAGAAATAACAAAGTAAATCAATACTGAAATGGGTGCTTGTATTCTAAATTTTGATATGAAATTAGACAATTAAAATTAAAACAATTTTAAATAAGAGTGCTGTTAAAAGGAAACAAGGCCTGACTTGAGCCTCATCCTGCGGGCGAGAGCCAACCCCTGACGTTATCAGTGATGCTCTGTTATCCTTGCCTTCGGGAACCTAGAGCTGTCTCCCGGGATGCGTCACCCAGCAGCAGATGGAGAGACGCACAGCCACACATCAGGCAGAGCTCAGGGAATTTCGGAAGGATTGGGGATAGACTTGAGCAAGCCCAAGAGTCAGAGAAACCACATGAAGACCTAGACAGTCAACCAACCTTGGCCCACTGGGATTCACAGAGACTGAATCACCAACCAAATAGCATGCACAGTATGGACACAGCCCCTCCCCCGGGCCCCCACATTTGCAGCTTGGTCTTCATGTGGGTCCCCTAACAATTGGAGCAGGGACTGTCTCTGACACTGTTGGCTACCCTTGGATTCACTTCTCCTTCCTGGACTTCCTGGTTGGGCTTCAGTGGGAGAGGAGATACATAATCCTGTTGAGACTGGATGCCCCTGGGTGGAATGGTACCCAGGTGCGGGCATGGGCTTCCTCTGAAGAGCAGGGGAGGGGTAATAGGAGAGAGATTTTCAGGGGCAGAAGTAGGAGGACGGGAGGGAAAGGGGATATGATTGTGATTTAATGTTAAAAAAAATTATGGGGAAAAAGGAGAAAAAACTGTGTAGCACGAGCACCTATTTATCATTTCATCTTTTTTAAAATATAATAGCCAAATGTACAGCCAGGAATACACTCACACATCAGCAAACAGAAGAAAATCAAAAATTAAGAATGATGAAACAGGGGCTAGTGAGATGGCTCAGCGGTTAAGAGCACTGACTGCTCTTCCAAAGGTCCTGAGTTCAAATCCCAGCAACCACACGGTGGCTCACAACCGTGTGTAATGAGATCTGACGCCCTTTTCTGATGTGTCTGAAGACAGCTACAGTGAACTTACATATAATAATAAATAAATCTTTAAAAAAAATAAAAAAGAATGATGAAACAGATGAACACATTTTTACTGTTATGTATAACATGTTCACATATTTTACCAACAAACAACGATAAACTCTAAAAAATGTAACTTGTTAATACTTGCTGCGTTGTTTTCCCGGACAACTGGGCAGCAGAAATGTCACCTGATCCAGGCTTGAGTTCTTGAGAGAGCCAAAGACATAATGGGTTTTAAAACACCTTCTCCCGCTGGTATCACCAACGCTTCCTGGCTGATTCTGTTGGACAACAGAGACAAAGCAAGCCCTGTAATTACATCCCAACTTGATCTAAGCTTACAGTCGTGTAATTAATACTTCCTCTGTAAAGCAATGGAATAATTTAAAGAGCAGATATTTGTCTTTTAAAAAAAAAGAAAAGAAAAACAAGAGGGGAATACATGTACATTTTAACTTCGTGCAGGCACTTCTGGGACCCCGTCTGCTAAAGGCTATTGTAACTGGACTCTCGGAGCTTTCGTGGTACCAGGAGATGAAAGTGATACTTCCTTCCTGCTGAAGGCAGTAGTGTGGAGTAGAGAAAGGGTGCTCGGAGCCTGTATGTATTCCATGTGGGTTTATGAAAATGGCAAACAATCTCAGCTCTGGCTACCTGAGCCACCCTGCTACACTGCCAACTGCGTTTTCAGTTTCAGCCAGGAAATTGGTGCAGAAATCTGGCACCAAAGGTTAGACCTCAGCTTACTCAGTAGAAATAAAACCCTACACTCCAACAGCATGACTTCTCAAATCTATTTACAGTTGCTAAGACTATTTATATAGAGACATTCAAAAAGTAAATGTAGATGCTGCAGAACTTAAAAATCCTATAAAATTGCTTTGTGATCCAACAATAGAAAATACAGTAAGAATATAAATTACTAACATAGACTTTATTACTCATTTCAAAACTTAATCCAGTTTTAAGCGTTTTGACTTTTTAAAAATTTATATAATGTCTAGCAAAATTTAATATTTTAAAAAAATCACTCTCTGTTCCCAATTAATTAAAAAAATAGCATTACCTCTTCTTTTTCAATTGTTTCTACTGAATATTTAAAATATGCAACAATGTTATAATATACAAAAAAACAATCAGATGGCCATTTCCTATTCTTGCCCTGACTTCTCATAACTAGACTACTTCATTCTTGACAAAAATAACAGATTTAAAAGGAAATCTTTCCTGATTGTACTTCAGTCTTCCCACATTATCCTGCAGGTATCCAATATAATACCTAATAATTTTGAATGTTCTGCTTATAAACTTGTCATAGATCATGTAAACTTGTGAGAATAATAAAGAATTTGAGTAGGCACATATATTCAGTCCACAAATCTTCACAAAATTTAGTCCTCTCTATAATAATACAGAACAAACTGCTTGATGATGTAATTGGACTACTCTAATTATCCCAGAGATAAGCTGTCCTTTTCTATAAGAACACAATTCCTATCTGCTAATATCTACTTCCAAAACAACCTACTTGACTCGGGTATCTTCATTCTGGTGCCTTGACTGATTCCAGTTTATATTTATGAAGTGAACTGGTTTACCATAAATTAGAGAAGGTTGTAATTCTAATCTATAAATTATGACAACAAACCATGAAGATGTTGACATATAAATCTGCATGAATATTTAAAGGCAATAAATGCAACTCATGTTCCTTTAAGCATAAAAATAATCTTAACAAAAGAACAAAATTATTGGTAGGATACATTATGACCACCTTTTTGGCAGTGGTTCTGAGCTCATATATAAATAACTTGTTTTGCAGAAAAACTCGAAAGAGGGAGTCCCTCTCCACTGGAGATCATTCTGTTTTTCCACTAGAAAAGAGCATATGTAGTTTTTAATATATTTTTGGCTTGGGAACTCTGAAATTCAATATGTGCTTCAATTTACAAAAAAAAAAAAAAAACTAGAAGCACAAAACTGAGCAATGGCCCAATTCCAAGTGCACTCAATTTTCCAGAGTTACAAACTAAAGTGTGATGAGAACACTAAGAAAAGTCTCACTGAATTTACTGAGGTCAGAGATACAGAAAGTCAACACTTTATTCACTCAAAGCATCACTTTTTATTTCATTTAATTATCAGTCTCACCTCAAAGATTAAATTCACTTTAAAATTATGAGAACTGTTATAGAATTAATGTAGAAGTGAATAGTTGCCTCCCTGTGCATATAGTAAACATGTTTATTTGAATAAACTTCCTAAGAGTGATGTTAACAGACCAATAAACATAGGAAGCCATCTTTAGTTATATCATGTATGTGTTTGACAAGCTGTGTCCAGAACAACATAGTCCAACCTACATCTAAACATGGTTTTTTACAGAAACAACTAACTATGGGCTAATATAAAAATGTTGAGTCAAGTGTACACAGAGAGAGAATATTTTTGAGGGCTTGGAAGTTACTTTCTAGCTGGAATTGTAGAGCACTGGCTTATTATGTGTTAAGACCTAGTTTAGATTCCCCAGCCGTGGACTGGGAAAAGAAATTAGTCTGTACATGGTAGAACATACCTGCAATCCCAAACCTTAAGATGCTAAAGTCTGGAAATCACACATGAGGGAGCTATAGGTAAGCCTGTACTCATATAGAACTGTCTCAAAAGGATGGAGAGAATAGAAAGAGAAGTAAAAACAAATTTGTATTTATAGATATTTTCCAGATAATAACAGTGAAATGTGAACATTTCATGGGCATTGCAAGTGGCTGCAGAAAACTCTCTATACACGAAAAGGAATGATGTTAAAACTCAGCCTGCCTTGGGTAACCTTCAGGAGCCTATAGCCACCCTATTCAAAGGCAGGTTCGGATCATAGTGAAGCGCCACTGTGATAAAATTCCCAACAGAGACATTGAACAAATCCTCTGATTTTGCATCCCGCTTGTAGCTACATTATGCCATACAATTATCACATGCAAAGGCTTATGCAATCCCCTAATGCATTCCACATTTTCTCTAACCTTCCATGACACTTTTGGTTTTGTATTAGTTTTTTTCTATCTTCTCTACAGCATATTCCATGCTTTACCTCTTTAAATACTGGAATCCTGTTCGCTAAAATTCCATCATATAATCTAGATCCACAGGCTCCATTTGAGTTCCAAGTGAAGCATTTAGTTCTTTATTGGATAGCTCCTTTTGGATTAGAATGGACAGGAAACTACCATCATCTGTGCCTTCAGATCCTACTAGGTTTCCTACTGCCCTGCTCTGTAAGCCATATTCCTGACCATCCACAGACACTGAACCAGAAATCTGCAGAAACGTCTCATTTATTTTCTTCCTTTCATATTCCTAAGAGAGGTCAGGTGAATAAAAATTCTCCTTCATTCCTCAGAAGCATTACTTAAATGTTCATATCTTTATTGAAATGGATTTTACAACCAATTGTCTAATATTTAAGTGAGTTATTTTTGAAAAACAAAATCTTTTGACTGTAGAAATTGCTCAGTAGTTAAGAGTGTTTGCTACTCTTCCAGAGAACCGGAGACTAGTTCCTACCATGAGGTACCTGTAATTCTGACTACAGGGGATTTGACATCTCCTGGGCTCTGAAATCACCCACAAATCTTCATATACACAGAAATACATATAAATGTTTTAAACTCACCCTTTAAAGTAAAAATATTTTTTTGAAAAACATGAAGATCTCATTATTGGGAGAAAGATATGGACAATGCAATACCCTTACTTATAAATGATGGCATCCTTTCTCAAACCATCCCAAGCTTTTTCTATCAATCTTTGATAACTATTTTCTAAGGATAATCCAACCAATCTATTGAAAAATCCTCAAATATATCAACTGGAGATCCCCGAAAGGGATATAAATTTACTTATGGGGTGTGTGTGTGTGTGTGTGTGTGTGATTTTGGAAACTGACTTTAATATTTTCCTAAGAAAACTAAGAAATAAATAACATGTAAACTGCAGTTGCTTTGAGATTTCAACCCTGAAGACAGGAAGGAGAAATGTTAGAGTTGGGATAAGCCAGTGCCAAAAACTGAGGATAATGGAATGTGCCATAGATATAGGTTGGTAGAAACAACACAAGACAGAACAAATCTGGAAAGAGCCAGAACTCCAGGAGCAAGAGACTTTGTAGAGCTAGCAACTGATGAAGGAAAGCTAGACATTGTGTGGGACTTGAATGCTATAAACAAGTATCCGGGTACATTTCTCTGCAAGCATAGTGGCCATCTTTCCAATACCTGACCTCTCTCTCTCCTCCTTCTTCACCCTACCTTCTTCCCCCAACACAGACACACAGACACACAGACACACACACACACACACACACCTACCTTATGGGTTTTGTGGCAACATGTAAGTTTTTTCAGCTACTGCTCCAACACCATACCTGCCTGTCTGCCTGTCTGCCTGTCTGCCTCAGTGCTTCCTGCCATGATGGTCACCACTTCACCCTCTCAAACTGTAAGCAAGCACCCAATTAAATGCTTTCTTTTATAACTTGCTTTGGTCAGGGTGCCTTGTCATAGTAGTAGCAACTAAGACACTTGTGTTAAAGAGACAATATTCTGCCTCTGTTTTTTTATGCTCACAAAATAAACTGCATAGCCATTGTAATTAAAAGTAGTTAAAAATATATTAACTAAATAAGTACGAATTGCTGACCAGATCTGTATTTCTAGCTACTAAAGAGAATGGAACAGTAGCATCATTATTTCAAGGCCTACCTGACCTACAGTTTTATCAAAACCAGTTTAAGAAATCTGGCAAGATATTACCTCAAAATACAAAAAAAAAAAAAAAATAAATAAAAAATAAAAATAAATTTAAAAAAACCCTGTAAAGGGCACAGGACATAACTCAATGATAGTATACTTGCCTGATAATGTTCAAGATTCTGTGCTCAATTTCCAGTACCAAAAGGAAAATTTTCTAGACCTAGTAAGTCTTATTTACCAGTATTCCAAATGGTGACCAAGTCAGGAAAAGGCTACTGGAAATCTCAAAAGTTATTGGTTCACTGTTCTTAAATCCCTATAATAAGCTGCATATTTTTCAAGTGATATTCAGTATTATGGAAACGCCTTTTAATTAATTTCCTCATTAAGTAGTTTGCAGTGCTCAGAGTGTGTTTTCATGCCAACACTGAGAACATTGCATTTTATAACAAAGGTCCATACAAATCAAATGTTCTTAAAAGAAGGCTGCAGTGGAGGTCGTGTTTCTAATAACTTACTTCAAAAGTAGTGAAACCTTTGTAGAAACATATGGAAAGTTTATTTTGACAACTAAGTAATTCCATCAAAATATTGAAAAAACAGTAGGACTATTTAAGTTTCTATGAGGAAAACTCTGTAAGCAAGCTTCATCAACACATTTTACAGTTGTGATCCATCCCACTGAAGAAAACCCAAGTTTCAACATCTGACAGTTCTAACAGTGTTTCGGATTACTTCACATTTCAAAGCATTTACTTGGGGCTTGCTTACAGTTTGAGAGGGCGAACCTATGGTCATGGCGGCAGAAGCACCAGAGCATACAGGCAGACAGGCGAGCACAGCGCTGGAGCAGTAGCTGAGAAAACTTACATTTTGATTTGGTTTTTGACAAAGCCAATAAAAGTTTCTTTTCCATTTGTAATCCTTAAAAAAATAACCAAAATAATTATAATTTTATGACAGTCTATAGAATTGCAGAATTCCAGTAACTGAAGTCCTGTGGATATCTTTTTCTAGTGAGAATTACCTATATGAACCCCAGTACACATTATTTTAAAGGAACACTCACGTGCTTTATCAAAGAATTCAAGGAATTTAAAGAAGACAAAGAAAAAACTACATGAAATTAAGGAGAAAGCTTAAGTAGCATAAACTCCTGAGTGATGTCCACTAAAACACATACCTACAGGCTGATGGAAATGACTACCACAATCCAACACTAGATAGTGGAATTCAATAAGAAGATAAAAACCTAGACAAGGACTCAAGCTGAAGATGGAATTAAAAAAATTCCAGTAACTCAAAGGAATACTTCACAAGTGGAATAAATCAAGTAAAAGATATAAGGACTCAAGAGCTAAACCAAATAAGGAATATGAGAAAATTTAACCACATGGAAAACAAACACAGAAGAATATTGAACATCATAAAACATATAACCTTCAAATTATAGACACAGATGAGGGAAAACAATATGAAGACAATGGCATAGACCAGATGTTCAACAAGATCATAGAAGAAAATGTCCCCAAATAAGAAAATATAGTCATATAAATACAAGAAGCTCATAGAACATCAACTAGACAAGACCGGAAAGAAAACTCCCACAGCATATTATAGTTAAAACACTAAGTATATGTAAGAAAGAACGAGTATTGAAAACTATAAGAGAAAAACTACCAGTCACATATCAAGAAAAACCCATCCGAATAACAGATGATTTATCAATGGAAACTTGGAATCCTTATAATCCTAGAGCAATGCTTTCCAGATCCTAAAAGACTATGACAGCCAACCTAGTTTAATATGCCTAGAAAAAAATGTCTATCATAACTGGAAAAAGAAAAACATTGCACAGTAAAGAAAACCTTAAAAATCCAATAAACAAAACCAAAAAATATGCAGAAAACAATCCTTCATACTAAAGAGGAATGGTCACAGCAGAAAGATTATATGGAAAGAAATATCAAACCATAATTATTAAAACACAAATTACGTCTAAGAACAAAAAACCCAAAAGATCAACATGATAACACAATTAACATGCCGATTGAATGGACTAAGAAATGAAATGCTTCTATTCTCTGGAAGGAACATATCTCACTTTTAAATATGGAAACTGCTATAAGTAACAGAATAGACAAAAGTAAAAGTACTTCAGTCAAATGGGACCAGAAATCAAGCACAAGCCTCCATCCTCTATGTAACAAACTTCAAACTAAAAGTAATCAAAGAGATAAGGGGGATATTTCATCCTAATCGTGGGAGCAGTGAACCAAGACTGTTTCTCACCATGTCAATGGACTAAACCTCTCAAACTGTAAACCTCAGAGCAAGATCCCACCAACTAAGCTTCCATCTTGTAAAAAGAAATTAAAAAATGGTTTAGGTTCGGGCATGGTGGTACACAACCTTATTCCCAGAACTCAGGAGATATCTAAATTCAAGGTCAAACTGGTCTACAAAGCAAGTTCTAGGACAGTGAGGCTTAGGCAGTGAAGGTGAAGAGATAACTGAGCAAGGAGGCCATGTTCCAGCCCTAGCAAGCAGCAGAACATGGCAGCTGTGGCCATGTGGTTCTGACTTTAGGGTCAAGAATACTCTATGACTCATGAGTTAAGAATCATGGCAGCATGCAGGCAGACACAGTGCTAGAGCAGGAGCTGGGAGTTCGACACTTTAATCAAGAGCAGAAGACTGTGTGCCATACTGGATGTAACTTGATGGTATCAGACATACAATATATCAAAAAATGGTTCTGGAAAAACTGTATATCCTCATGTTGAAGTACAAAATTAAGCACATTATCTCTCTCTTTGATGTCTTAAGCATGGTCCCTTGAATTCATATATTTGTGCTTCTGCCATAGTTAGTGGAATTTTGAGGGAAGAATTAGGAGGTATGGCCTTACTGGAGATTTCAAAAAATCTCTTTCGAGATTTCAAAAAATCGATTTCAAAAGCCCATGCTATACCAAATTAGCTCTCTATCTCTGCCTTGTGGTTATAAAACAGATATAATCTGTTACTTTTTTGTCATTTTTATTTTTGTCAATAATTTTTATTTGTCATTCCTACTTGCACGTATGCCTAGTGCCCATGTACCCTGTGCCCTCTGAAAGCCCCCCAATTAAATGTTTTTCTTTTAAATGTTGTCTTTATCATGGTGGCTCCTTATAGCAACTGAGAGATTGGTGCCAGGAGTGGGTATTGTGCTGACAGATATGCAAAGTTGTGGAAGACTTTAAGGCTTTGGACTAGAAAAACAGTTGAATGCTGTAAATTGTGTTTAATGGGTCATCCTGTCTGAAGCTTGGAAGACAATTGCTTGGAGCAATGTGAACTATAAAGGCCAAGTTCAAGAAGTTACAGGAGATAATGGCATTACTGACTGGGCTAGAGACCATTCTTACAATATTTAGCAAGGAACAAAGCTGCTCTTTGCCCTTGCTTAAGGCTAAAATAAAGAGTTTTAGATGAATTCTGTTGTCAGACATTTCATGACAGGATAAATGTTGACTCTATCCTGTAGTTGTTAGTCACTATTCTTATGCAGATCTAAAATGGAAAGAAAAAGAACCTACTGAGCAAAAAGAAATACAAAATACACAGTTTGAGGAGAATAAAAGCACCAGGCAATGTAACGTTGGAGCCTTGGTTGTGCTTAAAGAGAAATGGGACAATGAAAATGGTGCCCTTGGGTGAGATTCCACCCATCTAATCCCACAATTTGTGAAAAGCCCTAAGGAATTATCTGTTCCTAAAGAGCAAGAACAAAGGAAATCTTATGTAAATGTAGTTGAAGGAGGGAGCCAGTTTCTCTCCCAATCTGGCAGTTATATTTGGCAGCATTGGCCATGTGGTTCTAACTTTAGAGTCATGAAGAATATAGGAATAAAGGAGTTGCAGATTCTTCTTCTGCAGTTCAGAAAAAGCCTGTGAGGCCAGCTATGTGCCGTGGAGGCCACGAGAAGCCATTTCATGAAGCTGTGAAGATGAAGCCTAAATTGTTTTTGGAGAATTCAAGATGCTGGAGATGCCAGAGTTGTGATATGTCTGTTTTCTAGAAGAGAGGAGCCATCTACACCCTTGGACATCAGACAGAGTTGCAAGATGTAGAGTGTGGTTTGCTCTATGTTCAATGAGTGTGGATGTTCAATCTTGCTTTGGTCCAGTATTTCACTATTATGCCTGCTTTTCTCCCCTTTTGAAATAGTAATTTACAGTCTATGCCACTGTATATGGAAAGGATGTGATTTACTGTTTGATTTTAAGGGTATGACAGTTCAGAGATTGTACTGATCCTACAAAAACTTTGGATTTTTTAATGTGTAATCATACTGAAAAGACTGTGGGTACTTTTAAAGTTGGACTAAGTGCAATTTGCGTTACGATATAGCTGCAAGCCGATGGGGTTCAGAGAATGGAATGTCATAGTTTGAATGAGAATGACCCCATCCATAGGCTCATACATTTGAGTGCTTATGACACAGATAGACTTGTTTGGGATGGATTAAGATCTCTGTCCTTGTTGAAAGAGGTGTTTCACTTGCATGGGCCTTGAGCTCAGCTACCTTTCCAGCACCATGTCTGCATGCCTGATTGGTTGCTGCCAATATACAAATATACTCCCTGCCATCATGGTCATGGACTAACCCTCTGAAACTTAAGCAAGCCCCCAATTAAATGACTTCTAAGTTGGTCTTGCCATGGTGTCTCCTTATAGAAATAGAAAAATAACTACAGCATTCACCTGGCATAAAATCTACTCCAAACAGATCAAAAGACCTAAATATAAAACTCAAAACACTGAAACTCCTAGAAAAAAAACATAGGTAGTATCCTATGTATGTGTAGGAAAAGATTTTTTGAATAGAACTTCTCAAGTATTTTCCCAAGTATTTCCCCAAGTATTAAGGCCAACAAGTGTAACTAACAAGTAACACTTCACAAAACTGAAAAACTTCTGCACAGCTAAAGAAACAATCAAACAAGAGGATCCCCAGAAAATGGGAACAAATCTCTACAAAGTAAACATCTGATAAAAGATTATTATTAAAAATATACAAAGAACTCATAACTCACCCCCAAAAAAGTAACCATTGAAAAATGGATCTAGAACATATCCTGGAATAACTGAAACCAGAAAAATAAAAATGTTGGGCATTATCATGATAGGGAGTTGGGAAGCTATAAAATGGAGAACAGCAAAGTATAGATTATCCAATCCAGGATATGAAGGAAAAAAAATATTCTAATTAGAGGGGGAGGGAAATAAATACAGAAAAAGGAGAGATGAAGATAGTGATGACACCTGAAAAAGTCATAAGGAATCAGAATCACAGTTAACTACTTACCTAAGAATGAATGAATGAATATATACATATATATACATATATATTCTTTATATAGAATATATAAAGAATATATATAAAAGAATATTTATATTCTTTATATAGAATATATATAAAAGAATATATATATATATACGTATATATATATATATATTCTTTATCATTAAATTTCCTCATCTGAGCCAACAATCCTCCTTCCAAGAGCCAACGACTGACTACCTAACAAAACCCTCAACATCAGATTTGAGAAAACCGTGAATTGTCAGTCAAGGTTCTACCAGAGACTCACAAAACACACAGGCTATTGCTATTGCCTTTGCTGGACCTGCCCTAAGAGGCCGAAAGTAAGTTCCTATTGCTGAAGATGCTAAGTTTTACACAAAGGGCCCAGAAACCCCTGAGCTGAACTTACTTAAATGTCTGCTCCCTGAAGACTGGCATTCATGGTACCACAAGACACCATGTAAGCTGCTAAAGGAAGGAAGAAACCAACAGTCCTAAGCAACTCTAACTAGACTTAAGACCAGTTTAACCAGGGGGAGATCATGCCTTGAACTAGAAACCTAGCAAACTACCCAAAGCTAGTGAAGTCATGGATCATGGAGGAGAATCTACAATCACTTTATAAAACTAGCATAATCCTGAACTAAGGGTATACTAAGGGTGTACACTAAGAATGTGTCTTTATTTCAACCAGATCATATTGTAATCCAGAGTATGTCTGGATTCCAGCTGGATTATGTACACCTAGAAGGCCCTTGTCAGAGCAGCCATGTGGCTAGTTTAGAATTCCTCTACAATCAATCAAAATGCAGACTTGTAGAATGCAGTCCCAATGGCTCCATTTATAAAACAGTTCCTGCACGTAAGTTTCAGGGAATATTGTAGAAAAGGGGACAGAAAAAGTTAAGAGCCAGAGAATCAGGAAATTTACTGTGAGACTATGTCTCTTGGTAACATCAGAAGCTGCAACTTCAATTCTCATCAGCGTAAGTGCCTAAATATCAGCTGATCACGAACACCAACAAGCATGCCAAAGATGAAAGGGACTATAAGACAATGAGGCCTCAATTCTACACAAGAAACTGCAGGCAAATAAGGTAAGTGTGGAGAGTGTTAGAAATAAGTCTTCCCTTGAGAAAAGTACTCTAACTGGTTATCCAATTCCAAGTGGTCAGCTCAAAAACATATACAAGTAATATTATACAGACTGAGGGGGTTATATATACATAATACACATATATACACACATGTAACAACAATTAATGAAGAAGAGGCCATGAATTTAAAGAACAAAGAAGAAGCATGGGGAGAGCTTTAAAGGAGGAAAGGAAATGGAGAAATTATGTAATTACATAATCTTAAAACTAAAGCAAAAATAGTTTTTGATTCAGAGTCATGATTCAGTATCACCAAGGAAGTAAAACAGAACAAAACAAAGCAAACTAACAAAAAAGGTATAAACCCTGACCTGCAAAATGCATGAAAGAGCTGATAAAATAAATCAGAGCCAACTTTAAAATACGTGTAACATTTTAACAGGAATATATATATTCCTATTAAAATATATATATAAATGTATTTATTTATTTATATATATATATATATATATATATATATATATATATATATATATATATATATCTTAGGCCAGTTGTGTGGTGTGCCTATAATTCCAGCAATAATGGGGGAGAGGAGGAGAATATTAAGTTCAAGATCATCCTTAATTATATAGCCAATTTGAGTCCAGTTTAGCTTAATTGAGACCCTGATCAAAAAACTAAGTACAGCATTAAAAGGTAGAGAAAGCACCTGTACTACTAAAACAAAAAATTGTTATACTTTTAAGGGGAAAAAAATCAATCCATCCCCAAATCCAAAGAGGAAAAAACAAAGGCCAGCCATGCACAATCCATCCATTACTGTTTCATTAAAAATCTCTTCATCTACCTCCCTTTCTCTCTTCTCCTCTTCCATCTCTCTAAGCAATCTCCCTTCCCAAAATAGAGAACTACAGAAGGAAACAGTAGCACTTCCCTCTCTTAAAGTCAGTTATGAAAAAGCTTTCTCTCTCCACATTACACTTATTATCAGCAACCAAACTGTTTATAATTCACCTTAACATATTGTATCTAATTTGGTTAAGCCTTTCTAAAATTCTAAAAGCATACTATATAAAATATTATAAATTTCAGAAATTATTTCCTGAGAAAACTACCTTTGCCTGTCTTTTGATAAAATCATTTCCTCCAATATTAAAAAGTACTAAAGGGAATGTGATACAGAATCAATGTTTCTACCTTTCAGAGATGGTAACATTCTGAGTCTATTTGTTACATTGAAAAAGAAAATGGACACCATCAATCAGATGTTTAGATCATGTTTTAATCAGATCCTATTCAGGGAAACAGACTAAAGAGCCAGAACTCTGAACTCCCTAGCACAAATGGTCTTTTTCTAACTGACTTGCAGCCAACAGAGGAAGAACAAATTCTCGAAATGCTTTCTACTTAATTTGGTATAAACTCATAAAACAAATTGCCCAGATAACTAGACATGTCTTCAATACTATACTACATTTTCCATAGATATAAACTAGATTTATAACTTAGAAGTGAAGCAATAAATGAGCACTGCTTATAATAGTTTTGTGCCAAGTCTTATGTCAAAGTGAAATAAAAAATGAGACAGACTACTTTGAGTAATTAAATCTGTCAGCTCATTTAACTCCTTTAAAGTGTTGATGAGAAACTTTAAGGTCTGCAAAAAAGTTCATTATTTTTAGTAATACAAAACTATGTAAGTTATTACACGTAACTTATTTGAAAGAGTTTCCTTAAAAATATACTTATCCTAAATCTTATTTTGCAGGTTTTTTCTAATATTCATTTTTCTTCTTTGGAGAATTCAAAACTCACTTACACATGGAAACTACTATCTTGAAACTAAATTCCCATTTCCCTCTAAGGAATTTCTCCACCCCCACTAAATTCAGAGTTGGCAATTACACTTTTCTAGACTAGATCGTCTGGTCACCATTTGCTTAGTCCTTGGTGCAAAAGGAAAAAAAATGGAGGTTAATATGATCTATGTTGGGAAGCACAAAGTGGTTTTTATGCACATCTGGTCATCCTGTGATAACAAAATAAACCTAGTTCTTATAAACAAAGCTTAAATCTACAAGTATCCTTATTTCTTCCTGTCTGTAGTCAAGAAATGGAGAAAAATTGTAACAGTACTAAGATGAAGAAAGCAGAATTTCCATCTGCAAAAGACTTTGCTGTCTATATATTTCTTAATGCTATTTGCCAAAGGCACCAGTCCAGGCACAGTAAGCTTTAATAATGCTCATTCCAGGAACAAGAAAATAAGATGTATAAACTATATGACAATCAACTAGTACTAGTAACACACTTCCACTACTTGTTTTAGAAAGATCATTAAATTTAGAGTAATAACCATTTTTAAAAGAGTCTCACTATGTATTTAAAATTATTTTTACTCTACATGCTCAAACACAAACAAGAAATTTACTACATTCACTGGAGAAATTTACTACATTCCCTCTGCTTGGTCTTTTTCCCTCTTTATTGGCGGAATAAAGATAAAGTCCATAATTTAGTCAAACTAGAAACAAAGTTTTGACTCAGTTTTTCTTCCTTATCTCTGAACACAACTTATGGCTGCAGTTTGATACCCATATTATTTCTTAAAGCTAATCCAGTTCCTACTCCCTTTTCTCTCAGCATGCTATGTTAAGCAGACCAGTTTTGGACAACAGGAATGCACTGGTTGTTTTTGTGTCAAAAACACAAGTTTGAGCCATCAGAGAGGAAGCCTCAGTTGAAGAAATGTCTCCATGAGATCCATCCAGCTGCAAACCATTTACTCAACTAATCGTCAATGGGGGAAGGCCAAGCCCAGCATGGGTTTTGAGCAAGCCAGAGGAAGCAGGCCAATAAAGAGCACTCCTCCGTGACCTCTATATCAGCTCCCACCTCCAGGTTCCTGCTGTGTTCCTTATTCTGACTTCCTTTGGTGATGAACAGCAATGTGGAAGTATAAGCTGAATAAACTGTTTCCTACCCTACTTGATTTTTGGTCATAGTGTTTTGTCCCAGCAATAGAAACCCTAAGACAAGTTGGTAACAGCATAGTTGGGTATTGCTGTGACAGACCTGGCCATGTTTTGTGGAGGATTGTGGAGGGGCTTTGGAACTTTGGCCTAGAAGAGCCATTAAATGTTAAGAGCTCAGTGGGATGTTATTCAGAAGCTTGAACATTAAGAATATTGAGAACAGTGCAGATCATGGAGGCCCGACTTAAGTTTCAGAGGGAAGTTTAAAGTTTCTATGAGGACTGTTTGCTATTTTCAATTAAGACTCTGTCGTTCTAGTCAACTGGGGCTGGAGTCAGCTGAGATTAACAAGGGACCAGAATCACTGAAGTAAAACCTTTGCGTTACTGGGACAATTGATGTTGATTAGCTGTAGCTAAGAAATTAGTGGTGACTGAAAGGAGACTAGCATCATTGAGTTAAAATCTTTCAAGCAGTGTTTCATCAAAGTCAGCAAATGACCAAGGTTGTACCTTCTGCTGTCAGCCAGACTTGGTAATATGTAAGAGTCATTCAGGTATTACTGGTTTTGAACATATGAACTTGTCTGGGAGAACTGCCAAGGCTTGGCCCCATAACATGCCAACCAAGAGCAGCAGATGAAGCCAAATGAAGCTTCACTGGAGAAGTAACCCAAGCACTTTGGAGGAGTCCAGAAGATGGTGCGTGGATCCCAGATATTGGGATGATTGCAATTTGACTGTGCTTTGTGACTGTGCCCTAATTTTTCCCTCTTGGAGTAAGAAAAAAAATTTTGAGACCACAATTGAGTTTGGATTTTAAAATACTGTATTTGGGGGGAAAATGGCTATTTAAAGGGACTGAAATTGTAATGTTTGAATTTTAAAGACTATGGGTTTAAGGTGTTTGGAGATAAGAAAGGGTTGTGATGTGTGCTAGTGTATCAAGTTCACAAGGGTTCAGTTGCACTAGCTAGTTTTGGGTCATCCTGACAAACTAGAACTATTAGAGACAAGGAGCCTCAGTTAAGGAAATGCCTTCATAAGGTCCAGCTGTAAAGCATTATCTCAATTAGTGATCAGTGCAAGAGTGCTCAGCCCATTGTCGGTAGCACCATTCCTGAGTTCTAGAAGAAAGCAGGCTGTGCTGCAGCACTCAAGGAGAGCAGGCCCTGTATTTCATTCACCTAAGAAGTTAGAGCTGGCCCTTGCTGGCATGGAAATGGGTGAGATGGCCCCAGGGCATTAGAGAAGAAGAGATAGGTCTGCCCCTTGACAGCTGCATTGGGTGAGCTAACTGGGACAATACTGAAGGGCTCACCATGATGTAGGTTCAAGAGAGCCAACATGTTCACCAGCTCAACCAGCCCAGATCCAAAGCTTTGAGTTAGCCCACAACATCTACCAAATCAGTGAACTGAAGCATGTGAAGGGCTGATCCTGCAGATCCAAAGTTGAAGGATCTCCATGACATACAGCAACAATGGGATATCTGGGAGTAGTCCCATTAAGGATCCAGTATTGATAAGAGTTGCAGAAGCCAGAGGCCTCAAATAAGACCAATGACTCATAGCAATTAACATTTGCAAATAAAGTAATATTGACAGAATGATATACTGTGGGACACACTGTCACACACTACAACTTCCACTTTTTTTTCTTTTGTGTGGGGGGGAGGAGTTGCAAGGGCAGAGACTGGTATGAAGGGACAGAAAATGAGTGGAACTGGGGTGTATGATGTGTAATTAGCAAAAAATAGTTTTTTAAAAGTGTGTTTGTGTGTATGAGACACACTGGGGTGAAGCATGGAAAACAAACTGGTAAGCCGAACTCCTCCATGGCTTCTGCATCAGCTCCTATCTCCAGGATCCTGTGTTGTCTGAGTTCCTGTCCTGACTTCCTTTAGTAATGAAGAGCAGTGTGGAAGTATAAGTTGAATAAAATCTTCCCTCCCCTATTTGCTTTTGTTTTTTGGTCATAGTGTTTTGTTCTAACAATAGGAACCCTAAGACAAAGGACCAATTTTAACAAATTGCTAAAGTACATTAGCTTTCACTTGACAATGGACTCAGGAAAGAACACAATAGATTCAATTTGCCTAGCACAGCATAACATCTTTATAATTGGATCTGTGTAGTGCTTATGTAGTATTTTAACTGTTTTTCATTTTTAGTTTTTAAAACTCAGAACTGGATATAACTGCAAGATTTTATTTCCTTTTATTCGAAAGTATATATGAAGTGCTTAATGTTTTCCAACAAGGAAGAGCATGGATATGTTACATTTTCATTTCTTAGCTTAATTTTAGAAAATCTAACTTTC
Organism: Apodemus sylvaticus; assembly: GCF_947179515.1. NCBI lineage: Eukaryota > Metazoa > Chordata > Mammalia > Rodentia > Muridae > Apodemus > Apodemus sylvaticus. Next base: position 19,798,392 of record NC_067479.1, read on the forward strand.
CCATTCTCTGAGCATTTTTTGCTGTTTTTGTTTGCTATGCATTGTGGTTTGAGTGCAAGTGTTGTTGGGTGTGTTGAAGGCTTGGTTCCCAGCTAATAATGCATATAACCCTTTAACCTTATCCCTCAGAATTCATAAGCTCCCTATAAAAACAGTGATGTGATCTTTTCTTACATTGAAATGAAGTTCCAGAATTGTTTTTAGTTATTGTCTTAGTTAAGGTTTCATTGCTGTGATGAAGGCAACTCTTATAAACAACATTTAATTTGGGCTGGCTCACAGTTTCAGAGGTTCAGTCCATTATCAAGGCAGGAAGCATGACAGCATCTAGACAGACATGGCACTGGAAGAGACAAAAGTTGATCTAAAGACAACCAGAAGACTCTTCTGCAGACAACAGGAGGATCATCTCCTCTACCCTGGGTGGAACTTAAGTGTAAGACCTTGAAGCCCACTCTCCTAACAGTGAACAACTTCCTCCAACAAGACCACATTGTTTAATAGTACCAATTCCCATGGCCAAGCATATTCAAACCTTCACAGGAATGGAGGCCATTCTAATTTAGATAGTAGTTACTCTTCTTCAGGCATACTATTTGTAGGCTCTAACCGCATTAGATTTTTTTGATCTTGTCTTCAATATTTACTATAATGTCTTCTTTCAACATTTATTCTTTTAAATTAAATTTTCATTCAATCTCTTTAAAATTTTAAAATAACTTTATTCAGATAATAAAAGCATGTCACTGTGAAACTTAAATTTTTCTTTATTGGATACTGTATAAAACACAATAAAACTTAGTCACTTTTAACAAGGCATTAACACTTTCCATTTAAAACAAAGGAAAAAGTAAAAACAAATGTAAGAAAACTGAAAAATAAATGCAATGCACATCTGCATTTACAATTTATACACAAGTTTCTCTTTAATTTCTAGTGCAAACAATCAGACTTATCTAAATTCCAGTCTTTTCTAACCCATTCAGTAAAAACTGGACAAGGTAAAACACATTTATCCTCTTAAAGCTATTACATACAGATTTTTAACTTGTTACAGACCACCAAAAAAGTATTTCTGAATAGTCTAGGTTTTTTTTTCCTTGAAATAGCATTGATGAGGGGGACTACACAGGAAAAGGAGGCTCTAAAGGGAAGGAGGATGGGGTTGCAAGAAAGGGCAATGGTGAAAAACATATTTCTCCTTTAGAATTCAGGCTTTGTAATTTTTTGTATCTGACATCAAGTGATATGAATAGAAAATAATTGGGAGAAAAGTACAACAGAGGAGCAAATATGAGCAAAGTACAATGATACACAAGTATAAAACTCTCATAATAAAATCCATTATTTTGTATATTAACTAAAATTTAAAGATATAATATTTACAAATCTTAAATTTGGTTCTGGGTCTACAAAATTAGGCTTTTTTTTATTAGATTCTCCTAACATACATGCTGGTTTTGGCAAGTTTTGCTTTAAATACTTCACAATGAAAATATTATTTGCCTATTGCCATTTCAGGGTCAGTCCATTTCAATGTAAAAATTTAGCCAAAAGTTTTAATTTTCAAAGTTTCATTATTTTCAGTTTCATAATTTTGATTGGTTCCCTAATGTTAGAATTGTTGTCCAAAAGCTGAATCCTAATGCTGGAATTGTCCAAAAGCTGAATGCAGTTCTCTTTAATGACCAAGGAATACTGAAAGAGCTCCACATCTTCAAAAGCAAACATGAACTAAGTATATTCTTCCTTAGTTTATGATGACAGAAAACTTGAAGATTTCCAAAGCAATCCAGACAGCACAGTGTAACCTGACAACTTTTCAACTTTTGCTAATACTCTAAGTATGACATTACTATGAAACTTCAACACATATTCCTATAAAGTATGTTCCCAAATCAACTTGGAACAACCTCAAAAATATTCTTAGTAGTCAAATACCTGGCTCATGAAAATATTCAGTTCTGAAAGCCTAATTTTGAAGCTAAGCAAAGCAGTTTTCCTTGTTCCCATAAGTAAATTCTCTGCTAATAGCAACAAAGGACTAATATTTCCCAAAACTGAAGCTTGATAGTCATTAATTCAAAACAAATTGGAAAGGGGACGGGAGAGCACATGCTAAGCAAACAGTCATTCTGCTACTGAGCTACATACCCAACTACTCTATTTCTGATTTAAAACTGCAGGCACTGATTAAGTTTAGAGTTTTTAATTTCTCCCCGAAACTGGGGTAGCACTCCTTGTTTTCTTTAAGTTCTTCATCCAATGGCACCACACTGTTATTTATGTGGTGCCAGCAACCTAGACGCACCCTACAGATGGGCTCTTTTTTCCACCTCACTGAAGAGATCCGGGGTTTCCTCACACGCTTTGCTGATTTCACGGGGTATGGCCAATCTGGCGAATGATACGCACCATGTTGGCAAGCTGCAAATTGGGTCGAAAACTGCGACTTGGGAAAGTCCTTCGGCACTGCGGGCAGCTGAAGACCTGCGGCATGGGGCGAGGCGGAGAACGGACGCGGACTTCCGGATAGAGCTGCCTACGCACGGGCGGATGTGGGGGACCGTGGTGGAAGACGGGGCGGTGACGGTAGCGCCCAAGGTGATGGTACTGGTGGCCGTCGTGGGGGCGTTCACCTCTTCTCTCTTCTTGTGGAAACACCCTAATCCTCAGGTCCTGGACCAATCCTTGTAAACTGTTCCAGTCTTCTTCCTCGTCATCCCACCCAGGGTCAGCGTTGCCTCGATGCCGTCTCCGTCTATGACCCTCCCGGTGGTGGTGGTTGTGGTTGTGGTTGTGGTTGTGGTTGTGGTGGTGGTGGTGGTGGCGACGGGCGTGCGCTCTGTACTCAAACGCCTCCCGCTCTGCGTACCTATGAACCAAAACCTCTCGAACCACGTGACCCGCTAGGGCAGGCTGTTCCCGGTCCAGTTCGTCGTCCTTGCCCCACAGCTGGGTCACACACCCTCGGCAGAAGTTGTGTCCACAGCCGATGGACACGGGCTCCTTAAAATAATCCAGGCAGATGGCACACACCGCTTCTTCCCGAAGTGACTGCATAGGGCTGGGAGGCCCTGTAAGGGCGGCCATCTTTGAGCACAAAGGTCCTCAGAAGCTCAGAGGCCCTCAGCTGCCCTGACAAGAAGCACAAAGCACGAAACTACAAGCGGAAGGTCTAGCCTTGACCATCCAAGAGCACAACGGTGATAGGACGTCCTTCCCTGCCAAGGGGTCCAGAGGCCCAAAGTCTCCCTGCGCGGCCAAGGGGCAAGCTAAGGCCGGAGCTAGGGCCGCAAGGCCTGGCTGTGCCTCGCCACACAGGCGACGGGCGCCGAGCACTGAAGCCTCGTCGCTGCCCGGCTGAGGGGCGCCGAGGACTGAGGCCTCGTCGCTGCCCGGCTGAGGGGCGCCGAGGACTGAGGACTCGTCGCTGCCCGGCTGAGGGGCGCCGAGGACTGAGGCCTCTTCGCTGCCCTGCAGAGGGGCGCCGAGGACTGAGGCCTCGTCGCTGCCCGGCTGAGGGGCGCCGAGGACTGAGGCCTCGTCGCTGCCCGGCTGAGGGGCGCCGAGGACTGAGGACTCGTCGCTGCCCAGCTAAAGGGCGCCAAGGACTGAGGCCTCTTCGCTGCCCTGCAGAGGGGCGCCGAGGACTGAGGCCTCGTCGCTGCCCGGCTGAGGGGCGCCGAGGACTGAGGCCTCGTCGCTGCCCGGCTGAGGGGCGCCGAGGACTGAGGACTCGTCACTGCCCTGCAGAGGGGCGCCGAGGACTAAGGCCTCTTCGCTGCCCAGCTGAGGCAGGCGACTCCAGCAGGTGTTGCGGCCCAGCTACAACCTGCGGCCACCGCCCTCGGCACCGGCTTTCCAGAGTCCACTCTGACCAACTCACGGCACAGCAGCCCTCGCTCCGGAAGCCACCGGCGCAGGACCACGCAGCTGACTGGAGCCTCCGAGAACCCTCGCGTGCGGCAGCGAGCAGCCTCACCCGGTGTCTGCCTCACGTGCACGCGTGCGCCGCTCCTCAATAAGAAGTAACCGGAAATGACATCAGCGTGCTCCCATCTAGGGTTTTCCTGGGGGTTAGGGGACGCTCTGGGCTATTGGAGGACCTCTGTCTTAATGGTATTCAAGTGAGGGGCTTTACATGATGGGAAAAGACTAGTGAAAGCTACAGAGTGCTAGAGAGCATGGCTATAATCATAACAGGTCAGGGCTGGAGAGATGGCTCAGCAGTTAAGAGCGCTGACTGCTTTTCCGAAGGTCCTGAGTTCAAAACCCAGCAAAAATCGTAACAGGTCGGCCGGGAAAGGTCAGGAGTTCAAGACACACTCAGCCGCATTGAAGCCTCTCTTAATAGATAGCCAAAAGTTCAAGACACTCTCAGCCGCATTGACGCCTCTCTTAATAAATAGCCAAAGGAACAGAAACATAAAAATAAAAATAAACTGGTGGGCCCAGAAAATATGGACGCATTTTTCAAAAGCTCTGTGGTGGTCACAACTGCTTCTCCTCACAGCTAAATACCATTTCCCATCAAAATTCATATTAGGACTCCACACTAAGAAGTGTCTGTTATCTTCCCCCACACAGAAAAAGGGTTTTGCGACGTTGATAAATATAGTTAAGTCATGCTGGAAAGAATGTTCCAGCACTGGGAATATGCAGCTGCAGTGAGGAGATATTTTGGCACTACCTGCATTATAGAAAGCTAAAATGAGTAATAAGTATGGAACTGGTCTCCCGAGAATATTGCAATATTCCTTCAGGATTATTAAGAGGCATAGTAAGTACATAACAATAGAAGTAGATTATCTGTTACAAAGGAGTTACTTTTAACACTTTTAGTAGTTTAAGTTGTTTGGGGGTTTTATTTTTGTTTTGGGGTTGTTTTGTTTTGTTTTTTTATCAATTTTGCAAAACATTCAGCATTGTTATTTCCATACTTAAGTCAGCATTTTAAAATGATCACGTTTTATTAATATGAAAACAGATATTCCAAAGGGTCTAAATTATTTATACTTTACAAATGAAGCACACTCTTGTTTCTTTCTAATATCTTACTTATATAAATATCCAGATTTTATTAAATCACAGATTTAATAAAATTAATAATTAAATAAAATTAAAAATTGAGCCAGATGTATTAAATCACAAATAACAAGCGCCACCCCAAGAAAGATAACAGCCACACTAATTTATAAGCTAGATAACTGCAGCTAAAGAAAGGCAAATAACAGTAAAAATATATATTTTTTAAAAAGTAATAAAAACAACCACAAAAACATTTCAAGAGTTAATAGAAAGTCACAATACCACAACAAGGGTGAAGAAAAAATGCGTAAAACTCACACATGGACAAATTAATGGAATGAAGTGACATTATAATTTCTGGAATGGTAGATTACAGACATCCGCAGAGCAACAAGATTCTAAAACACCCACTGACAAACCAAGCTATCCATAACAAAAGAGTTGAACTTCCACTAGCAAAGAAATACATACATAATGACATCACAGCTAATGCTTTGTTTTCCTAAGTAAAAAACTGGGTTTACCTACTATAGAGGATGAATCAGAGGAAAGTACAGAAAATGCAGGGCACACAGGAGAATTCTCTCACCAGATACGCACTGAAACATGAGAACTCCCCAACCTTTTTTTCCTAACTCTAATGCCAGCAAACAGTGACAGACTCTCCTGGAAGGAAATGGGTTTAATTTTTCTCTAAAGAATCTAAATAGATTAAAAGAAAAGATCTAGGTGGAAAAATAATACCAAACATGGTCAAGTAGTTCACTTACCAAACACGGAACTAGGTAGGAAGCAGCTTCTATCCCACAAGTTAGATAGTTAATGACTGATTTTCACACATTTATTGACAGTCAAAATTCTCTAGGTATCTGAAAAATGTTTCTAACAAAAAGCAGAATTTTTTTAAGAAAAGAAACAATTCTGGATAAAATAATGACATTGGGGGAAAAAATCACGTGTGCACATGTATATGTGGTTATATCGAACTCCTAACCCACAGATACTGATTTCACTAAATAAAACTAACTTATTTAAAAGGCACAGAAGGTAGAGAGCATAACAGTTAAAATCACATACTGCTCTTGCAGAGAACTTGAATAGTTCCCAGCAACCACATCAAACAGCTCACCACCACCTGTGATTCTAGTTCCTGAAGATGAACACCCTCTTCTGACTCATGTGCACATACCCACAAACAATACACACACTCATCATTTTAAATTTAAATCGTAAACTAAATATTAAATATTAGAACAAATTTAAATTTTAAAAAAGTAAGTCAATCTTTTAAAAAACATACAAGCAAGCAATGAAAATAAAAACAGAATAGAAAAATGAAAATAACAAATAGGCAATGATACACACCCAATTAAAATAAAAGATAAGGGAAACTAACTACTTAAAAAATATGGGTCACCAGCACAAAAGGGAGATGACAGAAGAACTAAAATAAGAATCGCAGACATAATTCAACAAAATGTTCCAAAATTGAAATTTTTTTATTTGATATATTCTTTGTTTACATTTCAAATGATTTTCCCTTTCCTGGATCCCCCCTCCCCAAAAGTCCCATAAGCCCTCTTCCCTCCCCCTGCTCCACAATCCAACCCTTCCCACTTCCCTGTCCTGGTATTCCCCTACACTGCTGCACTGAGCTTTTCAAGGACCAGGGGCCTCTCCTTCCTTCTTCTTGGACATCATTTGATATGTGGATTATGACTTGGGTAATCCAAGTTTCTAGGCTAATATCCACTTATCAGTGAGTGCATAACATGAGTGTTCTTTTGAGACTGGGTTGCCTCACTTAGGATGATGTTCTCCAGTTCCATCCATTTGCCTAAGAATTTCATGAATTCATTGTTTCTAATGGCTGAATAGTACTCCATTGTGTATATATACCACATTTTCTGTATCCATTCCTCCGCTGAGGGACATCTGGGTTCTTTCCAGCTTCTGGCTATTATAAATAGGGCTGCTATGAACATAGTGGAGCATGTATCCTTATTACATGCTGGGGAATCCTCTGGGTATATACCCCAGGAATGGTATAGCAGGGTCCTCCGGAAGTATCATTCCCAGTTTTCTGAGGAACCGCCAGACTGACTTCCAGAGTGGTTGTACCAGCTTGCAACCCCACCAACAGTGGAGGAGTGTTCCTCTTTCTCCACATCCTCACCAGCACTTGTTTTCTCCCAACTTTTTGATCTTAGCCGTTCTGACTGATGTGTGGTGAAATCTCAGGGTTGTTTTAATTTGCATTTTCCTGATGACTAAGGCTGTTGAACATTTCTTTAGGTGCTTCTCGATATTCCTCAGGTATAATAAAATAAAGGTAAAATAAGAATTGCAGAAATAATTCAACAAAATGTTCCAAAATTGAAATTAAGGAAGAAAAATAAAAAAAATGCTCAGCCCAGGGAGGTACAGGAGAGGCCTACTTCAAGGCTTATTGCTTTAAACCTTATGACATGAAGACAGTTTCCAAAGAGAAAATATCATAATGACACGGTGGAGCAGTGATACTAGGTACCAAATTAAATAAATAAAAGTATGAATGAATATTGTTCCCATCCCATACTTAATGACAGCCGAATTGGAAATGCTGTGTTGGGAGTAAAGACATTTGCATGCTTACAAACTAGTGTCAATTTGATCTCCCATGAAACTGTTACTCAAAAGTTGATAGAAGCCACAGCACCACAACAAGGGTGAAGAAAATAAAAGTGTAAAACTCACACATGGACAAATTAACAGAATGAAATGACATTATAATTTCTGGGATGGTGGATTAGGGAGATTGCAGAACAACAAGTGACCGACCTACAAATGGACCAGCTGAATAATAAGTATGGAGCGGGTAAGAAGAAAACCTCTCCCAGAGGGATGGCTTCAAAAACATGAAATCAATAGGTATCTCTGTAAGTTTATGATGCTGAAGACATATGCACTTCAGTAGACAGCTTAAGGGTGACTTACTGATAGCTGCATACAAACTAAAGCAGTCACAGCATATGCAGACGAGAGATGCTAACTCAAATTTTAAAAATTTGACGAAGAAGACTTCTATTGGAAAACAGGAATATAACAACTTTGGATCATCTCTGAAAGAAATATTTAAGCACTCAGAACAATGTAGGGCCTATTTACTAGTCATTATTTTAAATAAACATATTTGGAAAATATAAGAGTAAAATAAGCAAAACAAGTAAATATATCACATCCAAAACTAGAAAGGCATGGTAATAAATTACGTTAAAAAAATTTAAGTAATGTATTGTTAAAAGCCAAAGAAACAGACAAAGGTTAATCAGGATAGATTTAAGAAAGTAAACAACAGCAACATTTTTTATTAAAAACAAAAACAATCAAAAAACCAACAACCTCTGTAGATGTTGTTTCACTTCACTAATTAGGCTGTATTCTACCTTTCCCAGCAGGGCTTCCTCTTCTTGGCCTGATCTGAGGAAACCAACCCATACTCGACTTGGGGAATATCACACAACCCCTGGTGAAATGACAGGCTCAACTTCCTGGAATTCCTCTTCATGCAAATGAGGTATTCCCCAAAGCTTACACCTCAGCCAATGAAACTTTATCCTAAGGAAAAAACCCCTTCCCACTCTCCAAGGTTCACTCAGATTAAACTGTATGTGTACAAGTCCACGCCAAACAAACACAAGCTAAGATCATCCTAGAGAGCTGCTTCATTGATGATCATTAGCCAAGGCCCTCATCTAAAGGAGCTTAACAAGAGGTTAGCTTCTCTGAGGTCCTCAGAGAAGACCTTCATTCCCCTTCCCCACCCTCATAACAATTGACTCCCGACCCAATGGGAATCCTGCAGAACTCTACCTGTTCCACGGTCCATCCTTCTCACCCAGTTTGCAGTGGTGTCTGGACACCCTGAGAGGGAGGAAATGGAGGGTACAGCACCACAGCTGAACCCTAAAACACATACTGCAGAAGGGTTAGAATGGAAATCTTTATCAGAATTACACTTTTCCTTAGTCTACTTGCTACTATATGAATTCATTTTAACATCAGTTTTATGAAATAAGCTTACCAGGAAGCCAAGCCGGGTGGTGCATGCCTAAAAACTCAGCCCCAGAAAAGGAGGGGAACGGGAAATTCAAGATCACCCAAGGTACGTGGCAAGATATAAGACGTATGGGAGGGGAAAGTGGACAGAGGGCCAGGAAGTCTTATCAGCATGGAGTCTGGTTTTTTTCTTATGAGTAATGTGCTCATGTAGAACAAACTTAAAACAATCTTCACTTAAAAATTAGTCAGGTCCTCTGGTTTGCGTCTCGCTTGCTAAGATAAAACATTGACACGTTCCTCCCAAGTGGAAAAGGTTTATCAGGGTACAAAATTAAGGAAAACCAAGAAAGGAGTCTAAGGAGGAACCTGAAGGGAGAATAAAAGACCAGGGAGAAATGATAAGTACTGGCTTGCTTCCTGGGCCTTGCCTAACTACTTCTCTTATATACCCGAGACCTACCACCCCTGGGATGACACCATTCACAGAGGGCTGGACCCATTTACAACAATTATTTAAATTAGCATTATTTGAAAATGCCCCCACCAACCAGCCAATCTGATGGAGGCAATTCTTCAGTCAAGGTTCTTTCTTACAGGTGACTCTCATTTGTGCCAAGTTGACAAAAACTAACCACCACCACTCCAGGTCTGATACAGTTGAACATTGATGAGTAAGTAACAGGCAGCATACACATGTAACCAAAGCCAGGATCAATGCAAATGATTTCTTTTTCAGATGAATGATTTCTGATGCCAAGAAAATAATCAGGGGCAAAGAGACAAAGTTAAAGCTCTAAAAAGACAAAAGTAAGAATATTGAATTAGTATTAATCACGCTGTGTATGATAAGCATTTTTGTATATAACCTCACAGACTGCTCCCAGAAATTGATTTTAAACAGGATTAGTTTTTATTACACTTTTTCTCCATTTTCTTTTTTTTTTCTTCGTTTTCATGTGTGTGTGGTATGCATGTCTGCATGGGTGTAGACATATGTGTCTAGTTGCACATTGCGTGTGTGTGTGTGTGTGTGTGTGTGTGTGTGTGTGTGTGTAGTTGTAGAAGCCCGAGGTTAATGATGGGAATCATCTTTATGATCTTCTACCTTATTTATTGAGCCAGGGTCTTTCAATCAAACCTAGGGATCACTGCTATGGTTAGTTTCACTAGAGATCACTGCTATTGATTAGTTTCACTAGAGATCACTGCTATGGTTAGTTTCACTAGAGATCACTGCTATGGTTAGTTTCACTAGAGATCACTGCTATGGTTAGTTTCACTAGCTAACTAGCCCTGGAGCTCCCCTGTGTCCCTTGTCTCTGCCTTCCAAGGCTGATTAGGGTTAAAACTCTGATAGGAATTAGTTTAGGAATATAGATCATCACACCCACCTGGCTTTTATGTACGCCCTGGGGATCTGACTCTAGTCCTGGGGTGGCATGGCTAGCACTTCAACTCCTGACCCACTTCTCCCAGACCTTTTTGAACTTATCACAAGAGAAATTTGCCTGTTTGCCTTTCTACCTTCTCTTAGCTAAATTTTAATGTTGATACAGATTTAGCCCAGCAGACATTATGCTGTCTGCGTGGTTTGGCTCTGTTGTTGCTTGCTGGAAGTTACTAAGACATAAAAGCATTTGGAATGGCTTTCCAATTTTATGTGTTAATAGATTAACCAAGAAAGCCAGGCTCCCCTTCATGCACACCCATTCCTACAGCACACGCCACACTGGGGATAGCCTTCCAGAAAGCTTTAAATGACTTCTAAATAATCAATATTTTATTGAGAAATGTAGTCCTTAATAGCACTTTGTATTAAAGTTTTCTTGGGGGGGGGGGATATTTGGTTGTTTGGTTGGTTTGGTTGGTTTGTGTGTTTCTGATTTTGTTTTTTCTGTGCCATGGTTATATGATATCCATGTCATAGATTAGGTAACTTAAGTATCTTTTCATGTGGCAATCTGGAAACCAACTTACTAGGAAAAAGCTGCTGTGTTCTGTACAGTGTCTTTTTCTCTTCCTTTCATATTTATTTGCTTATTTGTGTATGAATGACTTCCCTCTGTGTATCTATGTGCCTTTCTGGTGCTCCTGGAGGTCAGAAGAGGACATCAGATACCCTAGCACTGCAGTTATAGAGGTTTGAAGCCACCGTGTGGGTGCTAGGAACCAAACACAGGTCTTCTGTAAAAGGATCAAATGCTTTCAACCACTAAACCATCTCTACAACCTTTATAACATAGTTATCTATTGATGTTAAAATTTAAAAGCGAGTAGTAGAAGGAGGTATAGTTATTTTAGCAGAAATGGGAGTGACAGGAAATAGTGCATAATGGGTGATGTTGAATGACTAAAAGACTTAAGAACTGCCAGTGGCTGGCAGAATAATAGATACTGTTGGATAACAAATAATATTACAGAGAGTAAAAGGGGAATGTATCCCACATACAAAACAAGCCAAGTAAGGTTCCAACTGGCTAAGCTGCAGCTGAGAGATTGCCATATGGTGTATTTTGAAATTATTCCATCATCACAGATGGCCATACACATTTCACAGCCTGGACTATGTAATAGATTATGAAATACAAGCATTATAACATTTCAACTATTTTATTATCAGAGAGCTTCACAATTTTACATTGGAGATACACAGTCAACTTAGTGAAGAAAAGACATAAATCCCCAACTCATACTTTTTCCTGCATGAGCTCTAGCTCCTTTGAGGTTTTCTCAGTTTATTTTTAGGTAGGTTTAAGTTTCCACCATGAGGTCTTGCTTCTATAATGCCCAGTTCACATTCTTCTTTTCTGACTCCCCTGTTTTGCCATCTCCATACATACGTATTAAAGTTGAAGGTGACATCAGACATAGCAAACTTCAATACCAGAGAGAGAGAGATGGCAAGAAATGGAATAATAGCTACAGGAATTCAAGAACGATGGGGATCTTGTTATAGATGTCATACAATAAGAAAAAAATTGACAGAATATATTAGACAAAAGGTCTTTTCAAGAGTGTCAAAATATACATTAAGAAAAAAATCTCGAAAAACCAAAAAAAGGGAAAAAAAAAGAAAAAATCTCTAACAAATAGTGCCAGGAAACCAGATGTCTACATGCAACATAATGAAATTTATATATATAGATATATATATCACCTTGCAGAAAAATATTCATGATATATCAAAGATCTTAGTGTATGATGCAAAATTCTGAGACTGCTAGAGGAAAGCACAGACAAGGCATTTGAAGACACTCAGGGGAGGACTCGAGTTGAACAGGAAACAATCCTAAGAATTAAAAATTAATTAACTTCTTCCTTCTCAAAGGAAGAAACACAAATGACCAATAAATATTTGGAGAAGTGTGACTAGGGAGATGGTTCGAGTGATGAAGTATTTGACATACAACTGTGAGGACTGGATTTAATGCCCCTGAGCCCACATTCATTCAAAACGTATATTTCTAGTGATGGAGAGTCAGGACACAAAAATACTTAAGGGGTTCTTAGCAAGTTTGGAAAAATTAATGAGCACAAGTTTTTACCTATCACAAAAGTAAACAAACAAGTACCAAAACTAATGGAGACTGAAGATAAATGACACACAATTCGATGTCGTTCTCTAGTATCCACATGTAAACTCTCTCTTTCTCTCTCTCTCTCTCTCTCTCTCTCTCTCTCTCTCTCTCTCTCTCACACACACACACACACACACACACACAGACACACACATACACACACGCACGTGAACACACACATGCACATGCAGTCATACACATACGCATGCTTGAAGTGTTTAGCATATAAATTGAGATTCTAATTTGCTCAAGTCAGAAACGTTGCCATCAAGAATAGAGAGGCAACAGTCAGGTGGAATATTCTTATAATCAAAGGATGATAGGGAAGAGTCCAAGGTTAGTTGTACCTACATAATTACTTTGAGACCAAGCTAGACTGTGAGATCCTATTTCCAGAAAGGAAGGAAAGAAGGGGGTAAAAGAAAGAGAGAGAGGAAGGGAGGAAGAGAGACAGGAAAGGAAGAAGACAAATACTAGAGACAATGTGTCTGAGAATGAGAATATGAACTGTATAAACTGCTACAGTTGGCCCACAGAATGACTCAGCAGCAAACGTACTTACTGCCAAGGCTGACGACCTTGAGGTCAATACTAAGACCTGCATGGTGGAAAGAGAGATCCAACCCCCAAAAAGCATCCTCTGACCTCCACGTGCAGATCGTGGCCCGTGTATAATCCTAACACACAACACACAATTAATTGTTCAAATAATGTAATCGAATGTTAATACAATAAAAATGATCAGTTTGTAAAATTAAACTATGACTGCTAGTATGGAAATCAGTACCACACTTCCTCAAAAAACTTTTAACAGAATTACCATGTGATCCTGCTGTATCATTCCAAAGAACTCTAAATCAGCAAAGCTACACATCTACATTTACTTAAGCAACGTTAACAACAACCAAGATAAGAATCAGCCTAGACATCCACCAAACAGGTGAATTAATCAGAAAAGCAGTAGTACACACACACATACACACACACACACACACACACACACACACACACACACACACACACGATGCTGGAGAGATGGCTCAGCGATTAAGAGCACTGACTGCTCTTCCAGAGGTCCTGAGTTCAGTTCCCAGCAACCACGTGGTGGCTCACAACCATCTGTAATGAGATCCGATGCACACTTCTGGTGTATCTGAAGACAGCGATAGTATACTCACATAAATAAAAATAAATAAGATTTTAAAAAATAAAATAAAATAGAATTACAGAACTGACAAAAAAGGGATGGCACTAGAAATAATTATGTTAAGCATAATAGGACAGCCTTAAAATAAAAAATATTTTTTCTCATATGTGGAGTCTAGACTTACATGTGTGTGTTTGCATGTGTGTGTAACAGAACAGAAATGAGCTATAAAAGGAGAAAGTGGGGACGAGACCAAAAGTGAAATGGAATCCTTTGGGACATAAACAAAGAGTCAAGGACCACTTAGCAAAAGGACAGGGACTGTGTAAGACAGGGAGGCAGGCAGAGCATGGATGGGCAAGTAGGAAGATAGAATTAATACAGATATAACATGTCAGAATTAAACCCACTACTTTGTATGCTACCTAAAACTTTAATAGAAAAGCAATAGTATTTTCAAAGACTATCTTGGACTTACAATACCTAATAGATGGAAAAATAAAAAATAATTTAAAAAATACTTGGTATAAGGAGAGGGCAGACATTGAAGCAACAACGTTCACAATCTTGAATCTAAAATGTTGCTATAGGACCCTAAAGGTAAAAGAGTAAAAATGCTAACCTGCGATGTTCCCAGGCTATGTGTGAAGCTGTATTACTGCTCAGCATCCAAACAACCTGTATAAAAAATTTCAATTATGATCACATTTATTACACAGTGATTGTATCATTCAGATATACTGGTTTGAATAAAATATGCCAGGAAAATTAGCAATGTCAGTTTCTTTGCCCTTTTAATTAATGTGGCTGTTGAAATCTCATGGCACCTTTTTTTATATTATGTATCTTCTGAGTATTACTAGCTAAAAAATAAATAGAAAGGCTGAACATAAAATTTGTTAGACATTTTAGGCAGTTTTTCACTTATTCTTAGAGTCATCACAACTACAAATCATTCCAGCAGCTATTCTTCTTGTGTCCTAGAGCTCACAGAACCTGCATAATGTCTTCCACTGGATATTGTAGGGCTGTGGAGATGGATGGCTCAGTGGATCAGAGTACTAGTCCCTCTGATGCAGGACTCGGATTCTGTTTCCAGCACCAAGCTTACGATTGTCTCTATCAGCCATTCCAGGAGATCCAAAACCCTCATCCGGCCTCTGAGGGCACAAGAAACACACATGGTACATATACATATACATGTAGTCCAACAGTATTATACTTAAAATAAAAAAGTAAAGGAATCTTTTTTAAAATTAAGACAAATAAAGTTAATTATAATTTTATCTAAAAATTTAACTCCTAATGTAAACATTTACTGTCATTCTGAAACAGGGGGATAAATCCAAGGCCTTCTAAGTAATGAAGATTATACCGTCAGTTGTTAAGGTCTAGAAAGTTTTCAGATGGTATATCTATCAACCACTCCAGGGCAGGCCTCATGTTCAGGAATAGTTCACCAACGTATAAAGGACTCCACAGGTTTGGTTTTTTTTTTTCCTGCTTCTATTTGCTTGTAGTTTGATAGTTTGGTTTTGGTTTTTAGTTTTTGCTTTTCTGTTTGAGTATTGATTTATTTTGTTTTCTTGTCTTTTGAAGGTTTTTTTGTTGTATTGAGTTTCTGTTTATTTATTTTGAGAAAGAACTTAAAGTTCAGTGGGTAGGGAAACGAAGAGGAACTGGAAGGACTTGGGGGAGGGGAAGAATCTGATCAAACTATGTTTAAATTTTAAAATTGTTTTAAATAATCAAGAAGATATTTTTTTTAAAGTATATTCTGAATGAAGTGAGGTCTTTAACGTTCTAATCATAAACAAAGGGAAAATTTCAGCAATCGATGGACGAATCTTTCCGTGTTGATCATTACCTAATAACTCTATAAACTAAAAATATCACATTACAATTCAAAAATACGTGCCTTCGTTACATGTTAAGCAAAATGTAAGTAAAACAAGATGGAGAACTGAGCAAAGTTGCACGGGGTTCTGCAAAGCTGCTCTTTTGTTATCCCCTCTGCTGACTGCACTGAGATAGCCTGTAGACAGCCGACGTCCCGCCCGCCCTTCCCGGATTTGTCTAACTGGCCAGCTCTCTGTCTTTCACTACTGTATCTTATTTCTAGCAGTATCTTTAAAAGAAGCAAGTGTTCTTTCACCTTGAAAGCTGAAATGCTTCTTCCTGATAACAATCAGATGCTTTCCAACCCCTTTTAAAGGAAAGGAAATTGCTTCCCTGGCTTCCAGCCACCACGCGGCTGAGAGCACGGCTCTCACCGAAGGGAAGGTTCCCGAATGAATGACTTCCTTCTGAAAACGAGACAGCCCCGACGCTTACGCGGTACAGACTGCTGTTATTGAGACACTAATGGAAAAAAACAAAGATAGATAAAGAAGGCATAGCTTCCCCTGTGTACCTGTCAGAGGAGCAAAGATAGAAAGCTATTTCCAATCGACCAAAGGGTGAAATTTAATTATTTACAGGAAACTGACCCAAACCTCTTTGTAACAATTCAATTCTTTTCTTTCATGCATGACTCGCCTCTCCTCAGCACAGGAGGAAGGGGCCGGGATGCTCTCATCACCCACACATCCTTTTTGAAATCTATTTTATTCCAAAAATATCTTCCTTCCATTACATTACTTGTCATGAAAAAACAAAAAAACGTGGATATTATTTGGTCTGTTGGTGTCACATTTTTTTCTAAAATGTCATTTAATATGTTACCTCGTCATCTTATTTTTCTTTCATTATAGATGGTAAGGACAAGTTGAGTAGGGTACACGCTGTCATTCCCATACCATTTTTATTGCTTTATTTCATCTTACTTATTTTACTCTAAAATCCAAAACACACTTTAGAACAATGCCATGAGCAGCCTTAGGCCTGCTGGGGTTAACTTTCCGTGTTCTTCATCCGTCCATTGCTTGTCTTCCGAACAGCTTCTCTGTTGTGACAGTGACTGTCTCTGAGGCTGATGACAGGACCTAGCTGTGACCAACACTGAGGAGAGTTGAGGGGGGCTTGGAGACTTACAAGAACAGCTACCATGGCCTTGTGTGATCCAGCCACTCGTGCAATGCCATGAATTCAACTATCAAGTCACAACAAAGCGGCCTTTCAAAATCACACCGACAGTTGCAGAACGTTATCAAGTTCATCTTGAGATATTTTCTAGAGACATACAAGGCGGAATTAATTCTGTTACAGCTGTTGTGTAACCAGAAGATTGCTCTGTGGAGAAACACCAAAACAATGCGTTCTGTATGATGCTGCCCCTGAAAAACATGAGGTCAAACGC
Organism: Apodemus sylvaticus; assembly: GCF_947179515.1. Classification (NCBI taxonomy): domain Eukaryota; kingdom Metazoa; phylum Chordata; class Mammalia; order Rodentia; family Muridae; genus Apodemus; species Apodemus sylvaticus. The sequence continues at coordinate 19,815,487 of NC_067479.1, forward strand.
AACAATGGAGCCCTGGTACTTACTGCTGCACACGGTCCCACTCCACTCTCACTAGCTCCAAGCAACCCCCACGGTATTATTCACAACCTTCCAGATAAGGAACAGGATCAAGGTTCATAAGACATATCTCATCTCTTGTTCTGTAGAGTGTTGGTGAGAGCACGTAACAAGGGCTGGATGAACCCTACAAGGTATTCTTACAGTTCTGGGGCTTAGATTCTTGTCCTTCTCTGTATAGCATGTCTACTTGATGGACTATATCTACGTTTTATCATTTGGTAGTTCAGACTAAGCCTTTTTCCAAGGATGCAAGTGGAAACTTCAAGACTTCTTCAGGCCAGGAGCTACACATTGTATCCCTGGTGTGCTCTGTGGCAAATCCGGGATCTCAGGATGCGCATATACGAATAGGAAGGGAAGGAGGCTTGCCACTTGATAAAGACAGTTGTAAGGTCACCTCACTGTGGGCAGGGCTAACTAACTGTAGCTAGCTTTTTCCTTTTAGCACATAAAGTGGTGGTTCTCAACTGTGCGTCGCAACCCCTAAGACTAATAGTAGCAAAATTAGTTATGAAGTAGGAACGAAAATAATTTTATGGTTTCGGGTCACCACAACATGAGGAACTGTATTAAAGGGTCACAACATTAGGAAGGTTACAAACCGCTGGTATAGAGTAACACACTTCCTTACGACATTTACATTAACATGTGGTTTGGGGGACTGTCCTCCCTGTTTGTCCCACCATTCTCCCTGTCCCTCATGTCATCTGCACTGTTCTGCTCTTCTGTTCTGTCACATGTATTCTACCATCCTTTCCACAGGCCTCCCTTAAGGATGCATGGATAAGAACCAGGAGCTAATGTGCACATCACATATTACAGAGCCTAAATCACCTCACAGAATAGACTATGCTCCAACACCACCAATTTTCCTGCCAATTCCATTTTATTTATGACTGAATAAAATTTCATCGTTTGTGTATACCTCTCTTTTCATTCTCTGTTCATCGGTTGTATCTGTCTTTTGATATCTTGCCAAGAACTTTCAAAAGTAGTAAGATTAAAAAAGCTAAAGAATGGATACTTCAATACACATTAATAAAGACAGGCAAAAAAAATTTAAGGAGATTGAAGGAATATGTAGTGCATGTAGTAAATATGTGTAATAAAAATTTTTCATGTAATATGTCTTGTCAACAATAAAACCTTTTTAAAAGGAACTGTGAAATAGGCAAGCATTGATGTATCAGAAATGTGTACAAAGTCCCTTCTGCACATGTTTACTTATAAATTGACACACTGGAAGTACAGTACACTAGCAAAGAAATTGCTTAACATGCACAAATCCTCAGGACTGAGGGGAAAAATTGAAAAGGCAAAGGGAAGGAAGTGTATCACAAATGAATAATCTGCTTGTCATAGAGAAATGTACAACACATGAAGTAATTTGACTTCTTTATATGAAGATCTTGATAGTGTTGAACTAGAAACTTCAGTTTTCCCAAGAAATACTCAAGAGACTTCTAAGAGATGAATTCTATGGACACACTTTGAGGGGCATGTGTTTGTTCTTCGTGTGGCAATGACACAAGAGTCTTCAGAACATGAGACGACACAATGAGGGTAAAATTTCTAGGTATTTCCTGACAAATAATTGTAGGATTTTCCTTCTCTTTGATGATCTGGAGACAAGGAAAAATCAGAGGAGCCACTTTGGGAGTGGTTTGTCCTCAAGAGGTTTGTGTGTTTCAAGTTTGGACCTCGGTTTGCCAGTGTTTACATAGTAGAACCCTTAAAAAAAAAATAGGGCCTTTATGGAAAGTGAAGTAACTGAGTCATCGGCATGCTCCTCTCTTGGGTGCTTAGATGCTGTGTCTCAAGTCCAGAAATGAGGGTAGCAGCTTTCTCAAGAGAAGGTTGTTATAAAAAGAGGAAACCTTGACACACCTCATTCTTTTGCGACACTTTTTCACCATGTGAACAATCCCTCTAACATGGGCTCCCACCATAATGTCATCTTAACTATTTTATAATGTAGCCAGAAAGCCTTCAACGGAGCCAATAAGCAACTAACAGAATGTTTTCGGTCCTCTAAAACTATGAATGAAACCTGTTTGTTGCATAAAATTCCAAGCTTTGGATATTTTGTTAGAGTCACACATAAATAGATGAAGATACCCAGAATATATAATTAAGTATAAGGATTATTAAAGCCGATTTCCAGCTGAACACATTCTCCTTCTTGACTAGTATTATGCAAGAAATAAATCATTGTATTTTTCAATCTATTATGGGTAAAGGTTTGAAAATAGTAAAATACACATAATTAACTACTACACATAAGCCCTGATGTCATCATCCATCTAAATAGGTAAACTTAAAAAAAAAAATCATTCACTTAAGAGAGATAGAAACTTGGAAGTTGTAACGGCTGACATCGTCCTCGGCCTGCAGCCCCATGGTTTCAAAGTCCAAAGCTGGAGTCTGTAGCAGTGATTCTACTGCTTTAACAATGCAACTCCAGTAGCTTCCCAATATTTTCAATCCGTTCTTCAGGGCACTTGTAATTATGAGAGTGGTAATTTGGCTAGTTCCATTACAAGCAATAAAACAATGGATCCAATTCCATAAAAGACAAGAAATTAATTTTTTCTCAAACAAGAAATGTTTTAACACCTTTAAAAATCCTATAGCGCATTCCAACCAGGGAAGCAAGCAGGTTTACTTAGGATTTTCACTTCTCTTTCTGTTCTTCTAAAACCAATGCCCAATCTTATCCCCAGTTCTCTGGAAACTATATGCTGCCACCCCGTCAAGTAGATTGCATAGATCTCCAGAAGCTCCTCCCCATACTCCCTGCTTTATCCGATCCCAATTTCAGCCCACAATACCTATAATACCTACAGGCTATTCTGACCAGGAAAGCAAATGGGCTATCTAAAGATCCTCACTTATCCATCTTCATCCCCAAATCCAGTCGCCCAACCTCATCCCTACCTACTGGGTAGCTAACTGCAGATCCTTACTTCTCCCTCCGTTACTCCAAATCCAACCCACCATTCTCATTCCCAGTTATGTAGTGGGACCTTATGCTGGGACCTTATGGGTCTTTACTACATTGTGAAAGAAAACATTATTAGTATAAAAAACACAATTAATAACAAAATAAACAAATAACCTAATTTAGATCAGACAGTGGACATGGGTAGAGATTTCTCCAAAGAAGTCGCACAAACAATGAGCAAGGATATGAGAAAAATACTCAAAAATGCAAATCAAAATCCCAAGTTACCATTTCACACCTCATTATTAAACACAAAAACAATTGAGTTAGGATTCATGGCAGGCACGATAATCCAGGCACTCAGAGGGTGGACAGGAAGGTTATCACACTCAAACACATCCTAGTCTACATAGGAAGAGCCCCCTCTCAAAACAAAAAAATAACAAAAAGACAACAAATGAAAAATGTTGTCAAAATGTAAAAAAGAAGAACTTTAATACTTTGTCAGTAGAAGCATAAATTGAATTTAGATATTACATAAAAGAGTATGAAGTTTCCTGAAAAATTATACAATTAAACATGATCCATCAATTCAACGTATATAATATGCCTTAGTCAACGTTCTATTGCTGAGAAGAGACACCATGACCATGGCAACTCTTATAAAGGAAATTCTTACAAATGCTTGTGAAGGAAAGAATTTAATTTGCTTACAATTTCAGAGGTAGAACATCATCAACATGGCAGAAAGCATGTTGGCATGCAGCTGGAGAAGCAGCTGAGTGTTCTACATCCAAATCTGCAGGCAGCAGGGAGAGAGAGAGCCTTTGGGCCTGGAATGGTCGTTTTGAAGCCTCAAAGCCTACCACTAGTGTCTCACTTCCTCCAACAAGATCACACTTCATATTCCTTTCAAGTAGTGCCACTCCCTGGTGACCAAGTATACAAATTTATGAGCCTATGGGGCTCATTCTTATTCAAACTACCACAATATCCATGTGTGTGTGTGTGTGTGTGTGTGTGTGTGTGTGGATTATACACACACAGATATAATCCAAAGTAAATAAAACAGTGATGTTGACATATGAATTCATATAAGCACCTCCACTCTCACTGTAACATTATCTACATCAATGAAGGTTTAAAAAACATGCATAACAATGTCTAAATAGGTTTTCTTTTTGTTGGTAAGTCTTTTTTTAATAGCTGTGTGGGTTTATTTCAACGCACATGGAATATTCCTTACTGAATGGAGTTTGCACAGTGTCTAGATGAAGAACATTGGTATTGAGAAGCCTTAGTGTTCATACAAAGGAATTAGGCAGGTCATTCTTTAGCACATGTTCTAGAAGCACTTCATAGACATGAAGAGTAACTGTAGTTTGATGATAACTTAAAAGATGGGCAACCATATGGAAAGGCAAGCAAAGAGGAGTGGGCAGATAGACAACCAAAATGCAAATAAGAAATAAAACTCTCTTATGAGAGTTACACACAGAGAGTAGGAAATGGTTTAGCAGAAATTAGTACTCTAGACAACACCTGAATGACATGGGACATATTATACTTTCTTTGAGAAAAAGACATTTGTTTTCACAAATCAGAAAGGTCAGACTGTGTTTGTGTGAACTATTTTAAGGATATATCAAGATACCAGGAATTTGAGAGAGATAGTAGTGCTCCAAAGTTGAAATCCACAGGAATTACTCCAGGAGAGCTTTCAGAATGCAGCCTCTCTTCCTGCTCTACAGACACACATTTCCATACATTTCTGACTGTGTTTTGCAACTGCTCCATTTGTCTGTCTCTTTTCCGTGGATTCCTTCCTGCTTCAGTTTGCCCCCTCTACACAATAGCAACTCTTCATGTACACTTTGAATACATGTCCCCAAGGTTAACTGCCTTAGGCAGGTCTGTTTCCAAATTCTAAATTCCAAAGAGATGGATCTGATTGGCTATTTTCCCAAAAAAAAAATAAATAAATAAAAAATAAAAAAAACTTTTTTTGAGCCAGGCAATGCAAGCCATAGGTTTCTTGCCTTGCTGAAACATAGCCTTCGGGTAGATGCAGCTCCCTGGTCCAATAACCATCAGCCAGATGGTGTAAGTCACAGGGTGCCTCACCATAACAAATCTACTCATTAGTTAGCAAGGGCCCCAGCAGCTGCCCTTCGAAGGGGCTGTGGAAATAGCAAGCCATTATAAACAAGTCTAGTACAGCTTTGATAATTTTGCTCAACTGAGAAACCATTTTCAGCTCAAGATACTAATCAAGAAACAATTCTTTCTGCCAAAAGCAGTATAATGAAATACGCTTGCAATTGCTGTAGTGGGGAGGAAGACAGAGGCAGCTGGCCAGAGCACATGGAGTGAAACCCTGGGGTTTGCAGAGAGACATGAAATACCAACAGGGGAAGAACTCTATATTAGACACATTCATCTAGTTTCAGCATAAAAAAACTTGTTCTGGCCAGTTCTTATTTTTAAAAAAGATAATTCATTAGATGGGTATATGGGGAATACTCAGAACTATGAAAAAAATCCAGCGAGCAATTGGGACACTTTCAAGTAACTAAGTTAGGAGGGACAACTTAATCCAGGTGTGAGACATCTAGGATGAGCTGGTTCAACCATTTTCAGCTCATTCGGGCAACAATTCAAATCTCAGGATCCTGGGAATGCTCATACGAGGAGAGAAAGCCACTTGATTGAAAAACTATGTGAAGTAAAAAGAAAATGCCACATAGGAAATTTGAAGGGTGTGTGAGTGTGCAAGCATGTGTGTGGTATACGGTGAAGAAGAAGAATTCACATGTGTGTGTTTATGCAATTTTATGTACATGCATGTGGATGTCAGAGGTTGAGATTTTGCTCAACCCTGTATTTTGAGACAGTCTCTTCCTGAACCTGAACTCACTGATTCACATAAACTGGCCTGGGCAGTGATGTCTAGTCCTCCCTGCACTGGGATTACAGGCATGAAGCACTTTGCCTTGCTTTTTTGTGGGTACTGAGATTCCAAACTCAAGTCCTCTTGCTCACTGAACCATTACCTCATCTCTCCCATCGAGGAGCCTGTGAGAGATTCAGTAGAGAAGAGTATTTGTGAGGATCCAGAGCTGGATCTCCAGGACCCTGTACAGTAGAAAGAAAATTGACCCCTCAAGTTGTTCTCTAGACACACTCTCTAGACACACACACACACACACAAAGTCAAAAAACTTTTACAAATAACATGAAGTGTCTGGTGGGCAGGAAAATGTACAGTGTGTATTACAGAAGCTATCCCTTGAATAATAGGCAATTAGTAGATGAAGTCGACAGAATACACTATTGAAAACACCCTTCTTAAGAATACTATCATAAACACTGGTTAGTAACATAAAATCTGAATCAATGCAGATGAAATGGAATCAAGTCTCCTACTTGAAAAGAAAAGGCTAACAGCTAAGAAAAACAAACCACTTCTTAGGTGACAGAAGCCCTCCCTAACACTGTATACTTTTTAACTCCTTTATTCTGCACATCCACATCAAACTCACCAGGTGAGGCCAATTTACATGAGTAAATGTGATTTACATGAAAATCTACTGGGGAAGTAGCTGTGCTGGAATCAAATCCCTGGCCTCAGGTTCCTTCACCTTCTTCTGTAGAGCAAAGACTGGAATGCGCCTAGCAAACTTCATACAAAGCAAAAAAGAAACTAAGACTAGGAAAAAGCAATAGCTCCCTACCAGTGCCACGTTAAAGAGTCCACAGATATTCTAAGTAATAGAATACAGGCAACTTTTGAAAAGTGAATCTATGGCATGTTGCTAGCATTTTCTCAGCTCTGGAGATTCTGAGGTTAATTACATAGTGGACTTTTTATTCCAACTGGTAAAATCAGACCTTCCCCAATCATTGTGTTCAACACTTCCCTAAGGGTTGGTACAGATTATTGAAGTGATGAGTAAAGTTTGGATGCTTTTTGTTTATGCTGTCACATAAGGAAAACATTTTGTCTGGCTTTAAATAACAAGGAAAAAACCCTACTGACTTGATTAGTCACATTTTTATCTGTGTCCAGGAATTAAAGAGTTAATGGAAAATGGAAAGCAGAATAGCACTGGTGAGCACCTGGATATAATGGTCCACAGCCCATCACTGGTCAGTTGTTTATGTAGCAAAGTTTTAAGCATTCCAATTCTTTCCCTTCCTGTTCGTCTTCATGGATAAATCCAACGGAATCCAAATTACAACTGTTTGTAAACAACTGAAGAGTATTTGGTTGGTAGGAAAAACTTGTCTACAATTTTAGATAAACTTAAGTCATGTTTACTAGGGGAAAAAAGCCAAAGTTTGTTCTAAACTAACAAATGCACCATGTTTTAATCTCCCACTCAGGTTTGATGCTTATAGTATGGCTAATTGCCCACTAATAGTAGACTAAACTGTGTACAGTTGGGGAATTCCACTAGCAATACACACTTAACCATATGGCAAATGGGAGTGGGAATTTTAATGTGTTCTGTTCCCTAATCCTTCTTCTTTCTTTGTTTCTGACTTTCTTTATACAAGTGAGAAAACAAATGAAAACCTACTACTATAGAAATTTCTGAATATATGTAGAAATTAAATTTACCCTTCAACAAGTTAAAGTTTCCCTATAACAAGGTCACAACACCTCGACCAGACATTGTAGGCTAACAAATATAACGCCTACTGCTAGAAGCAGGTTACCTCTTTTGCAGTTGTTAGCCAGGAAGGTCACATAGACCCCCCCAGCCCAAATATTAGACTATTGCAAATGATAACTACACTCCAACACTTGATGATAATACCTTATTCCTGAAGTCGACACATAATTGAGCTATAGAACATAAAGAAACCAAGCTGATACTCACCTGTAAGCTTCATCCCAATGGTTAGCTGTCATGGTACAGAACATGCTACCTATACTAACTGAGGAGGAAAATAATGAGGAGTATCACCAAGCTGTGAGTCTTGCAAGGTACTATGACTGGCCTGGCAAAACATACCCACTAAAACAAAAATAGCATGACCGTCGTGGGAGCAATCAACAACTGTCTAATTGGATTTAAGGCAACTCCACAAGATGAAGCTATCACTGGCATTATTATTATCAGGACAAAAATTTGTGGCTAGATAGGTCCTATGTGAGACCCTACTATTATTACTCTGCTAATAAAAATGGCATTAAACTGATTCTTTGTGACTTATTGTTATACCCATAGATTAATACATCCCTCAAGATTCATCAGAGAAGCTACAATTTTCAGGAGACAGTGATTAACACAGAGACACCAAGACAACTGGTCAAGGTGCAACAAACTAGAGACTATAAGTTCTTGGTCCTAAATGGAACATCTATACCACACCCACTTCTCTCAAAACTCATGGATCATTGAGGAAGAAGGGACAGTGGATGACTTAGGAAACAGCATCTTCTGAACACAGCATGGCAGCTGCACATATGAACTCAGAGCGTTTATAGCATTAGCCACAAGACCGGTGTACATGCTACCCAGACAAAACTCTAGTATGGTGAGGAAAAATGAGCACGGAGTCCCACACCTAGTTGGGAAGCCAGTGGCAGCAACAACTGCTAGAAGAGGGAGAGTCAGTTCTTTAAGAATATGAAGAATATAAGAATATAAATCCAAGAATATAAGAAGAGGACTAACGGGAATTGATTGGTCCAAATGAAAGAAAAAGAACAAAAGAATATTTGCTGAGTAGAAAGGGGTGGTTAAACTTGGAATTGAGGTTAGGTGGATATAATCAAAATACATGAAATTCTGAAAGAACTGATAAAGATGAGAACAAAACAATTGAAAGAGACAACAAATCAAGCCGAGGACAAAGAGGAAATCGGCCTTCTAAGCATTGTCTTTACTTGTATACTCTGAGGCTTCTTCTTAAAAAATAAATTACTACCTCTACCAAAAAACAAAAAAACAAAAACAAAAACAAACAAACAAAAAGAACACCTGAACTAGAACTGTAAATAAGAAGAATTTAGAGGCCCTAAAACATCAAATTTAAAAACTGTCATTAAATCTTAACCCCTTTTATTTCTTCATGTTTTTCTTTTTTTGAGGAGCTATTTATTTCCAGTGATGACAACTCTCAGCATCCCAGAAAAATTGTCTACCCAGCAGCACACAGTCACCACACTCTCCTAAGAACCAGAGAGGGCAACTGAAACCAAGGAAGAAAACACCCACTCAACAAAGACAAGAGCAGATATCAGTACTTAGAATTACAATCTTCCCACACCCTGAGGCATTTAGATGCAGCATAAAAACACAATCAATAACAGGCAGAAAATGTCTCTGTTAGAGCCCAGCAACCCTAGCCCAGCAACCCTAGGATTGTTACAAAACTGAAGCTCAGAACAAAGGCTGTAGATTTGGAAATGAGAGGGGTACTTAGAGAAGAGATTAATAAATCCTTTAAGCAAATCTATGAAAACACAATTAAATAGAGAAAGAAAATGAATAAAACAATTCAAGACATGTAAGTAGAAACACAATCAAAGGAAGCCCAATAAAGGAAGCCCAAACTGAGGGAAATCTGCAAAGAAAAATGTAGAAACTAGAACAGGAACCCCAAAGGCAAGACTCACTAAAAACTACAAGAGATAGAAGAGAAATTCTCAAATGTTGAAGTCACTATAGAAAAAATAGATACCTCAGTCAAGGAAAATGTAAAATTTAAAAAAATTCCTGCCCCCCCTCCAAAAAAATCCAGAAAATTGGAATAAAAAGACCAAATCTAAGAATAATAAGAATAGGGAAAGAGGAGAAAATATTTTTAACAAAATCATAGAAGAAATTTTCTCTGACCTAAAAAAAGACATCTATCAAAGTGCAAGAAGTATCCAGGACAACACATAGACTTTACCAAAAATAGAAAAAAATAGTCCCATCTGAACATAATAATCAAAGTGCCAAATGAACAAAACACCGAAAGAATATTAAAGACTGCAAGGGAAAAAGATCAAGTAACACACAGAGGGAGACCTATTAAAATAACACCCAACTTCTCAAATGAGATTTTAAAAGCCAGAAGAGCATGGACAGATGTTCTACAGACAGAAGAAACCATAGATATCAGCCAATAGTATTATACCAACCAAAACTTTCAATTACAATAGATTTGGAAAATAAGGCATTTCACGAGAAAATCAAATTTAAGAAATATTGCTCTGCAAATACAGACATACAGCATGTCTGGACAACTACAATGTAAAGAGGTTAAGCACACCCAATGAAACATGGGGAATAGATGTCCCACACCAGAAAATGAAAGAGAACACACACACACACACACACACACACACGAAAAAAGTCATCAAAAACACTATTTAATAACATCCCTCAATAACAATGGTATCAATTTCCTGCCCCCCCCCCAAAAAAGGCAGGCTAGCAGAATAGATGTGAAAAGAAGATCTATCCTTCCGCTGGACAGGAGAAACACACTTTAACATAAAGGATAGACTTCACCTTAGGGTAAAGGATGGAAAAAGATATTCCAAGTAAGTGGAACTAAGAAGCAAGCTGGGGTAGTCATTTTACTATGTGAAGAAAAAAGACTTCATGTCAAATCACAAGAGTAAGGGAAGCACACTACATACTCAACAAAAGAAAACTCTAGCAAGAGGGCACTGTATTCACTGAATTCTCAACATTTATGATCCTGATACAAGGTCACCCAAGTTTGTAAAAGAAACACCTTAAATCTGACCCTCACACACTGATAGTAGAAGATGTCAACACCACACTCTCATCAATAGGTAGGTCATCTAGACACAAATCTAAATAGAGAAAGCCTGGAGACAATTGACACTATAAACTAATGGGTCTAACAGATATTTTCATAACATTTCACTCAAACACCAAATAATATACCTTCTCTGCACTTCATATAACTTTATTCAAAATTTATCACACTCTTGAACACAAAGGAAGTCTCAATGGACAGAAGAAAATTGAAATAACAGCCTGCATCCTATTTGAACACCATAGATAAAAGACTGGTGTTTTATCACCAACAATTGAAAGCTTGCAAACTCAAGGAAACTGAAAAACTGAATAAAAAATGAGTCAAGAAAGAGTCACCTACAGTAGACAGACAGAGCCTCAAGCAGAGAGGCAGGGTTACTAACCCACAGTCAAATTTTCTGACCCAGAATTGTACCTGTCTAAAAGAAATACAGGGACAAAAATGGAGACGAGACTGAGGGAAAGGAGGTCCAATGAACAGCCCAATTTGGGATCCACCTCATGGGGGAGCACCAAGTCTTGACACTATTACTGATGCTATGATATGCTTACAGACAGGAGCAGATTACAGTGTCAGGGATTAGTGCTTGCCCATGGGATGGGTCTTGAGTTGAACACCTGATTTTTGATAAAGAATCCAGAAATGCCCACTGGGGGGGGGGGGGGGAAGACATCATCTTCCACAAATGATACAGGATGGTTGCATGTAGATCCATACATATCACCCTCCACAAAACTCAACTCCAAAATGGATCAAAGTCCTCAACATAAAACAAGATACACTGAATCTGATAGACGAGAAAGTGGGGAACAGCCTAGAATTCACCATGATATAAATAGACTTTCTAAATAGAATATCGCTAGCACAGGCACAAAAATCAACAATTGATAAATGGGACCTCATGAAACTGAAAAGCTTTTTGTATGGCTAAAACCACCATCAGCTGGACTACAAAATGGAAAAAGATTTTTCCCAACTCCACATCCGATAGAAGGCTTATACCAAAAATATAAAGAGCTAAAAACAAACAAATGAAAAAACTAGACATCAAGAAAACAAATAGTCTAATTTTAAAGTGGGGTAGAAATCTAAACAGTAATTTCTCGAAAGAGGAAATTCTTTATAGAAAACTCAAGAAACACAGAAATGATAAACATCCTTAGTTATTAAGGAAATGTAAATTAAGCTACTTTGGGGTTTCGTCTTACACCTGTCAGAATAGCCAAGGTCAAAAAACAAATGACAGCTCGTGCTGACAAAGCTGTGGACTAAGGGAAGCCTTCACCCATTGCTAGTGAGAGGGAAAATGTGTACCACCACTGTGGAATAGGTGTGGCGATTTTCAGGCAGATGGGACTTGATCGACCTCAAGATCAAGCTATACCACTCCTGGGCATATATTCACAAAGGAACTTTAAGCATGGGACAAGATTTGAACTAATTAAATTAAGTTAAAATAAATGATAAATGGATAGATTTATATGTTAGAGATGATAAATGTTAAATATATATATTGATAAGTAGTAGATGACAGCTTGATTAAATAGAAAGAGACAGGTTGATAGGGGTAGTAGATCATTGATAGTTATAGAAGATTTATAGATTAAAATGGCAGATGATAAATAGGTAACCACTAGATATAAACAGATGATGGATGATAAATATATAAGTGATATATGCTGGATTAATCATAAATAAATTATTGATATATGGCAGATGAATTAGATGGTAGACAAGCAAATAAATTTATTGAATGCTTTACTGATAGGTTGTATATAGATAACAGATAAATGTGTTTATAGGAGAACAAAGATGCGTCTCATTGTAGCTCTTGGCTGGCAGGTAGAATAAAGAGAGCAAGAAATGCAAAAACCTCACAAAATGTTCTCACAGTTCCCCAGGCAAGAGCTGCTCATGACTTTGATGGGTAAGTAGTGAGAAAAGGTTGTTTTGTAGTAACATCTGTTTCTTAGCAATATGGATTGTGCCCATGACCTGAGAAACATGCAAAGAGAAATGAAAAAAGAGAGGTGTAGTTCATCTTTACCATGATGGTGTGACCCGGAAGAATTCACTTAACCTTCCTAACCCTTAAGCATAAAACTAAATTGAAAGATTAATAATCTTCTGTGGCTATTCACACAGTAGACTCCCTGTGTCATAACTCCCTGTAATACCTTAGGGGACAAAAACGACTAATACCTATTGCATTTTAACTGAAAGGTTCAAGAAGGCAGAGACATGAAGCTGTATCATTAGCAGCTGTGACTAATCATGGCAAGTCTGTCTGTGTTGTACCACCTTGTAAAGATGCCATCGTCAGATACATCTTGTTCCTGTCTCATTCATGAACTGTCACCACTATTTCTATTAGTGACCCTCCACTTCACCTCCTCCAAGGAAATTACCTCCTGACTATAAGGACATTTACAACGTCAAGAACTGCGAGATCACTACATGACCTCCTACAAAGTCAATTGCACTTTGTTCAGAAGACTGAACTTTAAACTATTTTTTAAAAATTTACAATAAACTGTCTTGTCTCTAGTTATTCTCCAAATAAACCTCAATGTGTAATAAAATTAATACTGTGAGTTATATACAAACTCACAGTTATGCTATTGACACAGAAAGTCATCTATATAAAAATGATATAGACTGGAAAATTAACTTTAAGCATAAGTTGATATTGTTTAATCATGTTTAAACTGTAATGAAAACAGCAATGATGACATATTAAGTTCTAACACCCTATTCTTCAGGCTTACTAAAACTTGACAGATGAGATCTGCTTTTTAATTGAAGAGTCAACTAGTTCCTTCTTTTTTTGTGTGCTAAAATTCTATCTTAATAATTCCTTAAATGTTAAGGAATTAAATATATTCAAGGTAAATAGAAAAATATAAAAAGCAAAAACATAACAGTAAAAGATAGTACAGAAGAACAAGTAATAACTTTAGATCTGGCAAAGACCGTATAATTAAAATATAAACAAAAAATTTACCAAAAAAATGTTAAAATTTGTCACATTGTAACCTTTTTATGTACCAAGACAGCATAAAAGGTTACTTTGGAAAAAGAAAGAATAAATGGAGAAAATCAAGTGCATAACTTCCAGGCTCTTATATATAATTCAGTAAGATATGATTAACCTGCCTCAGTAGCAAAAAATATGGGCTAGAAAATGTGAAATAGAGGAATATAAATTCCAATAGACCCTCGAAGAATATTAGCTAGGAGTAATAAGTAGGAGACAGAAATAAAATACATCTTTTTCATGCATTTGACTGAAAGATCTTTTTAAGTGAAAATAACTTTTCAATGAAAATATATGAAAAAAGATAGTTTCATATACTATAGATGAAAGAGTTAAAGAATAATACATGGATGGTGATTAGACAGACTGAGACAAGCATGATGATGTACACGTTTACTTTCCAGCACTCAGGAGGCAAAGGCAGGAGGATGGCCCCCTTAGGGACAGAGCTCACACTTGAGGTACAGCTGAAAGGACTCTGTGGGGAAAGACACAGGCTGTGTAAGCCTGACAACCCGAATGCCCTGACACTTGAGCTTCTCCGCCACACAGCATGCACACACACATGAACACACATTCTTTTCTACCCAGGAATATATGGTAATCAATACGCTATAGGAAAACCCACAACTTCATAAGATGATATATTAATTTCTTCAAAACAAAAAAAATCACAATTTCTTTCATTTGTGGATTTTAAATTTATATATGTGTGTGTGTGTGTGTATACATATATGTGTGTGTGTGTGTGTGTGTGTGTGTGTGTGTGTATGTATGTTTTAGAGCAGCCGATATATATATTTATATCGGCTGCTCTAAAACATGCATCTGATAATGTAGAATGTTAGATGATGTAAATGCCATCAATAACTGAAGGATCACACAAACTGTAACAAAGTAGTGATTTTTAGGACATGAAAATGTAGAAGGACTTCCACAAGACACTAATTATAAAGAGAACATTGCAAGTCAGTATGTGAAAGAGCATTTACATTGAAAAACTTTTTTATATGTACACATGTATAGCATGAAATGTCTTAAAGGTTTTCATATATATATGGCATAATTATTGTTAACACTGAAAAGTAAAATGAGATTAGAATGCAGGGATTATACAGAGTTCTATTGCATGGATCTTGGGATTACCCTAATGGGGACAATAGAGAAGGAAGAAATGACATATACATAGACAAACGGGAAAGCTGGGACTGAGGAATCTGGGCATACAAATAGAGAAACAGCAGCACCGTGGAAGCTCGGAGTGTTTATTATATACAGCCGAGAAGGAAGAAGGGGCTATTGCACACAGCAGAACAAAGAGGCAGTGTTGTCATAATCAAATAAACCAGGAGGCAGGGTTAGTACATAGCACTGAACTAGGAGGCAGGTTTGGATAACCTCAGGAGGAGCGATCTCTATAAGGCAGCAGTCTTCAGGCCATAAGCTTCCAGAGCAGAAAGCTATGGTAGACATTTTAGCACATGCTGTCAGCATTCACACTTGGACCAGAGGAAAACTTTGTCACTCCCGTGAGTCTGAGGCCCTGAGGTCCTTGACACAGCTCTGCCCATTTCAACCACTACCCAATTACTCGGAACTCCACTCACTCCCTACAAGAATTTCAAATTAAATGAACATTTATATTCAAAACCGAACATGAATTATCAAAATATCACTATTTATAGAATAGGTCAAACTTAAAACGTTAGCCTCAGAAAAGAAACATTTATAAATGACTTTAATCTTTATTTTTATTGGTATTGTTAACTCTGATAACATCTATTTATATTCATTATAAAATATATGTCAAAATATTAATGGCATGATATCTACTATTCCCCATGGAAGAGATAATGATTAGATATTTTAGAATTGGAAAATGGCACCTGACATGGTCACAAGTGGTACGGCTACTTGCAAAGAAGTCATCCTGCTGCAGAGGATAATAATTCTTTCATTTGATTCAGGAGCAAAAAGGAACTCTTCTGAGTTGAATGTGGGGGTGTATCACTTAGGGTGTCTTCCAAATGGCAAACTGGAGATTCAAAGTTTAATATTAATCTAAAGTTTCCATGAAATGCAAAAGGCTAAATCCTTAGAGATACTAAGGAAGATGAAGAGTTAAAGCAGCGAAAAGGCCTCGTGCATTTTTAAGACCTCAACTACTTACACGCACATCATACAAGCGTCCCCTGAGATTGAAAGAAAAAGAACATCCCAAGAATACACTATTACCAGGAGACAGTTTGTCCATATTTAATAGTAAGAGAAAACCACCTGAGTATTTCTAAGTCATCCAAAATCTTAATATTATAATAAATAATTTATTAGAGCTGCTGCTTATTGAACTAAGTGCTATGTACAGACTTGAGAGAGTCTGGAAAGTGATCACCGTACATTATGAAATATTATCCAAGCAAGGCCTGGGGCATACATAAACTAAGGAAGGAAAGATTGCATAGGACACGCTTGGTAGGAGCTTAAATGTTAAAAAGAAGGTAGGCTTAAAGCAGCCACCGCAAGAATAACTGATCAGTGGACTGTCTTGTACAGAGAGAATGGGTAGTCACACTTATTCAGAACATTACAACATAAAAAAAATGAAGTCGGCAAAGGATCCCAAATAAAACTACGTGTCCCCAATCTCCTCCCTCTCCACTCCTGACAACCTCATCCACTCCCCCAGAAATTCTCACTTGCATCTTGATAGCACGCGCACGCGCGCGCACACACACACACACACACACATACACACGCACAATTTTTATCTATATAAAAATCTAAAATCCAGACATTGTGATGTTTGTTTTGAAGGAATTAATAAACCTGCGTATAAAGTTGCAGGTTCTCATTTAGGATTGTTCTGCGTATGTCATTTTGGTTGATTCCCACCCACAGCTCTCTGTCCTGTCCCTCCCTGTCCTAGCTGTAGGAAACTTCCCCGTTTGCTCCCACCAGCACCCATCCTGTCAATTTTCTTCCTTTCTGTTTTCTCTATTGTGCCCCCACTAATTCATTAAAATTTCCTTTTTTCCTTCCTTGTCTCTTGACATTTAGCCATGTTTGCTCCCACCTGGACATAAATATTTGGAGGCTACCATCCGAGTATGAAAGCAGTTATAACCACTTGTATTTGTGGACCTAAGCTGCCTCAGTTAAAGTGAGTTTTCCAGCAAAATTCTTTTTTTGCCTCTTTGACTTTTGAGCATTCCACACATATACACAGCGTGCTGTGATTGCATTCAACCCCTTCTGTTCTCTGGAATCTCCCTTCATTTCAGTCTAACAATGGTGTTCTTATCTAGTCTCCTGGTGGCTGCACGGGCCATCAGAGAGGTGACACCCCTCCTCCAGCCACCCTTAGACTTATTTGCCCCTCAGCTAGGGAGGGTGCTTCCTTGGCACTTCTTCTCTTCTTGCTGGAAAGTGAGAAGACACCATCTTGTGTAGAGACCTAAAGGTGCTATGTACTCAGGTCACCACAGCAGTATACCCAGAGGGCAGTGTTTGGTGCCGCTTTTCCTCATCTCTACTCTCTTTTTTTAATGATTTTTTATTCGATACATTTTTTATTTACATTTCAAATGATTTCCCTTTTCTGGCTCCCCAATACCTGAAAATCCCATAAGCCCTCTTTCCTCCCCCTATTCCCCATTCACCCCTTCCCACTTCCCTGTTCTGATATTTCCCTAAACTGCTGCACTGAGTCTATCCAGAACCAGGGGCCACTCCTCCATTCCTCTTGGACATCATTTGATATGTGGATTATGTCGTGGGTATTCCAAGTTTCTAGGCTAATATCCACTTATCAGTGAGCGCAGACCATGATTGATCTTTTGAGACTGGGTTGCCTCACTTAGTATGATGTTCTCCAGCTCCATCCATTTGTCTAAGAATTTCATGAATTCATTGTTTCTAATGGCTGAATTGTACTCTGTTGTGTAAATATACCACATTTTTTGTATCCATTCCTCCGTTGAGGGACACCTAGGTTCTTTCCAGCTTCTGGCTATTATAAATAGGGCTGGTATGAACATAGTGGAGCATGTGTCCTTATTGCATGCCGGGGAATCCTCTGGGTATATGCCCAGGAATGGTATAGCAGGGTCCTCCGGAAGTGTCATGCCCAGATTTCTGAGGAACCGCCAGACTGATTTCCAAAGTGGTTGTACCATCTTGCAATCCCACCAACAGTGGAGGAGTGTTCCTATTTCTCCACACCCTCCCCAACACCTGCTGTCTCCTGAGTTTTTAACCTTAGCCATTCTGACTGGTGTGAGGTGAAATCTCAGGGTTGTTTTGATTTGCATTTCCCTAATGACTAATGATGTTGAACATTTCTTAAAGTGCTTCTCAGCCATCCAAAGTTCTTTTTTTGGTATTTTTTTTTAATATTTTTATTTTCTACATTCTTTGTTTACATTCCAAATGATTTCCCCTTTCCCGGATGCCCCCTCCCCATATGTCCCATAAACCTTCTTCTCTCTATCCATTCTCCAATCACCTCCCTCCTTTTTCTCTGTCCTTATATTCCCCTCCAATGCTAGATCAATCCTTTCCAGGATCAGGACCCTCTCCATACTCCTTCATGGGAGTCTTTTGTTATGCAATTTGTGCCTTGGGTATTCAGGGCTTCTGGGCTAATTAATATCCACTTATCAGAGATTGCATTCCATGTGTATTCTTTTGTGACTGGGTTACCTCACTTAGGATGATATTTTCCAGATCAAACCATTTGTCTAAAAATTTTGTGAATTCATTGTTTCTAATTGCTGAGTAGTATTCCATTGTATAAATATACCACATTTTCTGTATCCATTCCTCCTTTGAGGGGCATCTGGGTTCTTTCCAGCTTCTGGCTATTATAAATAAGGCTGCTATGAACATAATGGAGCATGTGTCTTTATTGCATGCCGGGGAATCCTTTGGGTATATGCCCAGGAGAGGTATAGCAGGGTCCTCTGGAAGTCTCATGTCCAGTTTTCTGAGGAACCTCCAGACTGTTTTCCACAGTGGTTCTACCATCTTACAGCCTCACCAGCAGTGGAGGAGTGTTCCTCTTTCTCCACATCCTCGCCAACACCTGCCGTCTCCTGAGTTTTTGACCTTAGCCATTCTGACTGGTGTAAGGTGAAATCTCAGGGTTGTTTTGATTTGCATTTCCCTAATGACTAATGATGTTGAGCACTTCTTAAGGTGCCTCTAGGCCATCCAAATTTCTTCAGGTGAAAATTCTTTGTTTAGATCTGTACCCCATTTTTAATAGGGTTATTTGGTTCCCTGGGGTCTAACTTCTTGAGTTCTTTGTATATATTGGATATTAGACCTCTATCAGATGTAGGGTTGGTGAATATCCTTTCCCAATTTGATGGTTGCCATTTTTGTCCTTTTAACAGTGTCCTTTGCCTTACAGAAACTTTGTAATTTTATGAGGCCCCATTTGTCAATTCTTGATCTTAGAGCATAAGCTATTGGTGATCTGTTCAGGAACTTTTCCCCTGTGCCCATGTCCTCAAGGGTCTTCCCCAGTTTCTTTTCTATTAGTTTCAGTGTGTCTGGTTTTACACGGAAGTCCTTGATCCACTTGGAGTGAAGTTTAGTACATGGAGATAAGAATGGATCAATTCGCATTCTTCTGCATGCTGACCTCCACTTGTACCAGCACCATTTGTTAAAAAGTCTATCTTTTTTCCACTGGATGTTTTCGGCTCCTTTGTCGAAGATCAAGTGACCGTAGGTGTGTGGATCCATTTCTGGATCTTCAATTCTCTTCCATTGGTCCACTTGTCTGTCACTGTGCCAGTACCATGCAGTTTTTAACACTATTGCTCCGCAGTATTACTTGAAGTCAGAGATAGTGATTCCCCCAGAATTTCTTTTGTTGTTGAGAATAGTTTTAGCTATCCTGGGTTTTTTGTTATTCCA
Source organism: Apodemus sylvaticus (assembly GCF_947179515.1). NCBI lineage: Eukaryota > Metazoa > Chordata > Mammalia > Rodentia > Muridae > Apodemus > Apodemus sylvaticus. The sequence continues at coordinate 19,835,247 of NC_067479.1, forward strand.
GATGAATTTGAGAATAGCTTTTTCTAACTCTGTAAAAAACTGAGTTGGTATTTTGATGGGAATTGCATTGAATCTGTAGATCGCTTTTGGCAAGATAGCCATTTTAACTATATTAATCCTGCCAATCCACGAGCATGGCAGATTTTTCCATTTTCTGAGGTCTTCCTCGATTTCCTTCTTCAGAGACCTGAAGTTTGTTTAGCTCTGTACCCCATTTTTAATAGGGTTATTTGGTTCTCTGGGGTCTACCTTCTTGAGTTCTTTGTATATATTAGATATTAGCCCTTTGTCAGATTTAGGGTTGGTGAAGATCCTTTCCCAATCTGTTGGTTGACGTTTTGTCCTTTTGACAGTGTCCTTTGCCTTAAAGAAACTTTCATCTCTACTCTCTTATCCTTCCTTTCCTTTCTTTCTTTTTTTTTTATTTTTTATTGGATGTTTTATTTATTTACATTTCAAATGTTATCCCTTTTCCCAGTTTCCTCTCCGCAAACCCCTTACCCCATCCCCCCTCCCCCTGCTTCTATGAGGGTGCTCCTCCACAGTCCTACCCACTCTCACCTCATCGCCCTGTCATTCCCCTACACTGCAGCATCGAGCCTCCACAGAACAAAAGGCCTCTTCTCCCATTGATGCCAGATTAGGCCAACCTCAGCTACACATGCGGCTGGAGCCACGGGTCCCACCATGTGTACTCTTTGATTGGTGGTTTAGTCTTTGGGAGCTCTGGGGGATCTGGTTGGTTGATATTGTTGTTCTTCCTATGGGATTGCAAACCCCTTCAGTTCCTCCAATTCTTGCCCTAACTCTTCCAGTGGGGTCCCCTTGCTCAGTCCTCGGTTGGTTGTGAGCATCTGCATCTGTATTGGTCAGGCTCTGGGCGTCTGCCGTGTTTCCTAGGCCTTATGGGGCAAGGAGCTAATACTGTCATCCTATAATCTGAGCACTCGTCGGTAATTTATTACCAGCATTTTGATGAGATATGCATTAACCATCACCATCGCCAAAAAGGAGTTTCTCCACTCCGGGTGAGAGCTGTTTTAGTCTATGGGTATCGGCAGAAATGTTTAGAAGGCAGGTGGACAGCACATTCATTTGGGAAAACGAGAAAGTAGTGTGCCCCATCTTAGACTCATGTCCTACATAAATATAGACTTTTAATAGGTCAACATTCAGTCTTGATTCTTTTGCTTAATGTGATACGTCCCATTTTCACCAAGTTTTCTGCAAATGCCAGCAATTCATCCATCTTTATAGTATACGTGGGTGTCGAGAATGATTAAGAGTTTGACCCCTTCCATCAGACAGGCACCAGGGATAGAACTCAGGTCATCAGGCTTGGCAACAAGAGTATTTATCCACTGAGACATCTCACCAGCTCAAGACTCTGTGCTTGTAAAACTCAACCAGGAATCATTGTACAGGTTTATAACTCACCAGTGCTCTTACATGAAGAAACCGGTACCCGCATTAGTAGACGGTAGGAGGACAGCAGACAAATGGTTTTCCCAGCACCCAAATTAGAGTAAGTGGCTCAGCTGGGCCAATAGTGCTCAGAATGATGGAAAGATTCGCGTGATTAGCAAGAAAGTACAGTGAAAATTTTTGTATGTGGACATATGGGGGGGAAAGCCTTGTCCAGGGACTATAAAGAGGGCGGGCTGTCCGCTAAGCATCGCCACGACTTCCGGCAACCCGAGCGCCTTCTTGTCCCTTACCCTACAGCTCCAGCTTCACCAGATCTCGGAATGGCCCCCGACTGCTCCTGGTCCAGCAGTGGTTCAAGAACTGCAAGTGCACCCCCTGCAAGGAGATCCGCTGCTCCTGCTACTCACAGGCTTCTCCAAGTGTGCCCAGGGCTGTGCCTCAAAGGCGCCTCGGAAAAGCGCTCGTGCTGTGCCTGATGTGAGGACAATGCTGCCCCCACGTGTAAATAGCAGTGGTAGACCAACGCACGGTCTTCCCATACAGTTCCACCCTGTTTACTAAACCCTGTTGTCTACCGGGTATGTGAATAATAAAAGTCTGTTTGATTCTAAGAAAAGAAAGAGAGAGAGAGCGAGAGAGAGAGAGAGAGAGAGAGAGAGAGAGAGAGAGAGAGAGAGAGAGAGGAGAGAGAGAGAGAGAGAGAAAGAGAGAGAGAAAGAAAGAAAGAAAGAAAGAAGAAAGAAAGAAAGAAGGAAGGAAGAAAGAAAGAAAGAAAGAAAGAAAGAAAGAAAGAAAGAAAGAAAGAAAGAAAGAAAGAAAGAAAGAAAGAAAGAAAGAAAGAAAGAAAGAAAGAAAGAAAGAAAGAAGGAAGGAAGGAAGGAAAGAAAGAAGGAAGGAAAGAAAGAAGAAAGAAAGAAAGAAAATCGTGTCCAGAATGTCTCACAGACATTGGACAAGAACAGGAGAAACCTCTCTAAGAATTCTTCCTAAGGTTTAAACATACCTAAATCCTTGAAAGAATCTTGTGATCTTTCCTCGGAGCCGTGGACATGAACATTAGCTACCTGCGAGAATGCCAAAACACATCTTCAAACCTGAGAACCTGAGAATCGTGGTAGTGCTCACCTGCGATCCCAGATCTACCCTCTACACTGAGGATAGGGAACCCAGAAAGAGATGACAGACAACTAGGCACACGTGCCAGAGCCCTGTCTCTAAAATCATCAGCGAAGAAGTGGCCCCAAGCTGAAGGTAGATGGGAAATCGCCGTCTGGGAAGACCACAGATATGACAGTAACCTCAGCCCTGCAAAAACCATATTTAATTACAAATGTCAAATGAAAGTGTGTGTGTGTGTGTGTGAGAGAGAGAGAGAGAGAGACAGAGAGACAGAGAGACAGAGAAATATACAGAGGAAAAATGTGTGTGTCCGTGGAATAGAGAAACAGAGACGCAAAGAAAGAAATGTTTACTATTGTGTACATCTGTGCAGCACATCTGGGCTCCTTTACCACCTGTATCCTTTCTCTATGCTATACCTCAACCCCTCCCAACCCAAATATCTTGTTAGTTTGGTGATACTGCCCCCCTCATACTCCTTAGGAATACAGCTTAAAAGAGAGTTCTTATGCCTCTAGGAGTTATCCTTTGTCCTGCAGTTAATCTCTTAATAAGACCAATTTAGCTGTAATATAAATGGTAATTCATAGTGTTCTATTTATTTCCTGCACAGCTCTCAACTTGCTCAGAGATTGCCTCTGAATAGCCTGGCCTTACCCACAGGCAGAGTCACTTAAGAGATGTTTTCGGAACCCTAGGGAAGACTCCAATGTTTTACCCTGCTAAATATTCTGGGAAGAGGTATCATTAAGACTTTATAGGTCCTTAAAGTCTGTAATATGTATAAGAGCTGCATTCCACAGAGTCTGCTCCTAAAACCTCAGTGTCACAGGACTTAAGTATGTGTAAAACACAAAGCAGTAACAGGGCTGCAAACAAGCAAATCAACATGGGAAAAGACAGTTTAATAATAACTAGTCACATATGAGTGAGATGTGTGGTGGGGTGTATATATAATTATAATATTTCATTGTAACTTTGGGCTTGTATGGCTATGTGTTGATTTTTAACAGAATCACATTAATATTACTGGAACAACTTCATTCGCTACTGATGAGGGCCCTGCCCTTTGGAATGATCTTCCCTTTTTCTGCCATAAAAGCAGAATTCGCAGTAGTATCATTCTACGTTCTCTTAAGGATTTAAAGTGTCAATAGTTTTTAACTTACACTAGTCAAGGGTTATTTGCCAAGGTCCTACCTGATGCCAACTTTTGTTCCCTCTCCACAAATGTTTATTAATACAATGGTGCACAAAACTCCTGCATGGATTGAATATGCCACAGAAGATATCTGTTTTTGTCTTTCTCTATGCCCATATTTAAACATATTATATAAATATGTCCACACCTAAATCTGCCCCATCTTGTTGATCCATTTTTAAAATTCACACCCTGTCTTGTATAAACGCAACCCAACCATGAATATAACTTGCTCATGAGTCATAGCCTTACAAACAGTGAAGTAATCGTAAAAAGCATTTCTCGTTAGTTTACAATTGGAGTATTAAGTTCAATATCATGCTTATTATATTTTTAGGGAAAAGTCATAAAGGGTTTTATTTCTTAATGCTCAATAACATTTAATTGTTAACATATACAAATATAAAGCTAAGTCTATATCCATGTAAACACCTACAAAAATAATTAATTTTCCTAGGTATGTTTTGGCAGGTGTTTCAGTTCTGTTTTGTTTTCATTTTAAAGGATATGCTATAAGTATATGCAACCTGGTGCCCATACACCTATAGGTATAGAATATATGGTAAAAAAAAAAATCTTCTGCTTGCTCAAAACAATGGTTTTAAATTAAGTTCCCATAGGGAAAATTATCTGTTGATTAACTATGATTATCACTCCAGTGTGCTCCGGAGTTCATTGGTACAATATATCTATTTTAAAGAAGTAGAATTCTGAAAAGAATTCATATTATATATATATATATATGTTAAATCCTGTTGATCTATGCTATAATTGAACTCTGACTATTTTTGCTGAGTTTTAGCTTGGAAGGCCTGTCAAAGGATATAAGTGGAATATAACATTTTCCACTTTTATCCCTTTGGCTGCTTATGTTATTAAATGAATTAGGAACATAACTCAGTACATAATATTTATAATTATTATATCTTGTTGATGAATTGTTCCCTTATTAAAATGTTGCAACCTTGCTGTGGCCAGGAAAGCAGGCAAACTAGCTACAGATCTTCTCTTCTTCCTCTTCTCCTCTAAACCCAAGCCTACAGTTTCATCCCCAACTCAGTAGCAGACTCCCAGACGAGCCTTTCCTCACTCTGTCACTATATCAAGGGGACTAAAGAGATTCCATGGGACACCTTGTTTCTTCTTTTCTGTGGACCCCTTGGACCCCTCAGCCTTCCTCTCCAAGCCCATCTCATTCCTAAGCACCAGCCCCCAATACCTGGGAACACTTTTACCCAGAACCCTCAAGGGCCACATCTTTCCAGATGGGCACTTAAAAAATGGTAAATCTTTTTTTAAAAAAATCCTGAAAACAGGAAATCTGGGATACTATGAAAAGATCAATTCTAAGAATAATAGAAACACAGAAATGAGAAGCCAAGGGTACATAAAATATTTTCAAAAAATCATAGGAAGAAAACTAAAGAAGAAAGTGCTAGAGTTGAACTCTGAACATTTTCATTGAGTTTTAGTGTGGAAGTCCTATCAAAGAATGAATGTACAAGAACAAGAAGCATACAGAACAGAAAGACTAGAGCAGAAAAGAAATGACCCTCAACGTATAATAGTCAAAACACTAAAAGTATAGAACAAATGAATACTATTAGAACCTGTAAGGGAAAAAGACAAAGTAACATATAAAGATAGATTTTTTTTTTATAATAGGGCCTGCTTCTTGATGGATACTTTAAAAAGCACAAAGGGAGCAGACAGATCTATTCTACTGATTCTTAAGAGACCCCAGATGCCACACAAAATTACTATACCCAGTGTGCTGAATGTTTTATGTCAACTTGACACAAGTTAAAGTGACCTGAGAAGAGAGTTAAGAAAATGCTTCCATAATATCAGCCTTTAGGTAACCTAATAGGGTATTCTTTTAATTAGTGACCAATGGGTGAGAGTCCAGCCCATTGTGGCTTCTATAAGAAAGCAGACTGAGGAAGCCATGAAGGGATCCAGTCAGCAGCAACCCTCCATGGCCTCTGCATCCGTTCTTACCTCCAGATGCTGGCGCTGTTTCAGTTTCTGTTCTGAATTTCTTCAATGGCAGACTAAGATGTGGAAATACATGACAAATAAACCCTTTCCTTCCCAAGATGCTTTGGTCACAGTGTGTCATCACAACAATAATAACACTAACTAATACACCCAATAAAACTTCCAGTCACAATAAATGGAGAAAATAAGACATTCCATGATAAAATTAAATTTAAGCAACATCTGTCTACAAATTCAGGCATACAGAATGAGTTATATTGAAAACTCCAATCTAAAGAAACAATCTAAAAATTAAAAAAAAAAAAGTATACACACACAAGGAATAAATAATCTCAGACCAGCAAATAAAGACAGGATACACAGACATGCACACATACACACATATGCACATGCATGTACATGCACACATACACAACAATAACAACAACAACCTCTTCTTTTCTGTAGTTTTTTGTTATATTGTTTTGAAACAGGGTCTCACAACTTAGCCCTGACAGGTCCAGACTTGTTATATAAACCAGGCAAGCTGTCCTTAAACTCTCAAAGATCAGTGTCTTAGTCAGGGTTTCTATTCCTGCACAAACATCATGACCAAGAAGCAAGTTGGGGAGGAAAGGATTTATTGAGCTTACACTTCCACACTGCTGTTCATCACTAAAGGAAGTCAGGACTGGAACTCAAGCAGGTCAGGAAGCAGAAGCTGATGCAGAGGCCATGGAGAGATGTTTCTTAATGGCTTGCTTCCCCTGACTTGCTCAGCCTGCTCTCTTATAGAACCCAAGTCTACTAGCCCAGGGATGGCACCACCCACAAGGGGCCCTCCCCACTTGATCACTAATTGAGAAACTGTCTCACAGTTGGATCTCATGGAGGCACTTCCCCAACTGAAGCTCCTTTCTCTGTGATAACTCCAGCCTGTGTCTAGTAGACACACAAACCAGCCAGTACAATCAGCCTGCCCCACAATCCCAAAGAATGGTTTGAAGGCCTGCACCATCACATCTAGATGTTGTGACCTTCTTTATCTCTTGACAAGAGCGGCGTCAGGGAGGAACAGTTTATCCTGGCTCACAGATCCAAGGCAGCAGGAGGGTAAGGCGGTTGATCATACTGCATCTGCCATGAGGAAACAGAGGTGGAATCCATGGTTGAGCTCAGCTCTGTCTCCATTTCGCCTATCACAGGACCCAAGCCTGATGGGATGGAGCTCCTGCCATTCAGAGAGGCCTTCACTGCTCTGTTACATCTTTCCGAAAACACCTTCAGCAGTAACGGTACACCCAACCAAATTGACAATGAAGATTAACTATTGCATCTTTCCTGAGTGGTTTTGGTTTACATTTTGATAATGTCTACTTTATCAGCTATGAAAATCCCTGTGCCCACTTATTTATGGTGACTACTTGCTTAGTAGGTTGAATCACATCATTTGAACTCTCAAGCAGAGTATCTTTGCTAGTGAGGTACTTTCCTTCATGTCTAGAGAGATTAGCAATGTTACAAAGACTATATAATCCAGATGAAAATTTATAAAGGGAAATATACAATTATTTAGTAAGCACTGAAGGTGTCTTTCTACTTCACAAATGAAGAAGGCTAACACCTAGAAAATTCTAGAATTCTGTATTATAGCTTAGGACTTTACAAGGTCCACATTATCTTTCAAGACTGTCCTAATCTTGCTAGACCACACATGACAATTAGAGACTTTCTTTGTATGTATGTTTATGATACATGTATATGCATGCTAATATGTGTGCACATGTATGTGTGTGTGCACTCAAAACTTACCTCCGATATTTTCCTCCATTTCTTCCCACCTGACTTTTTGAGAAAGGGTTTTTCCTATATCTATAACTAATTCTGCTAGACTGGCTGGCCAGTGAACTTTCTGTATTTGCATGCATCTGCCCTTGACCTCTTCCTCTCCAGTGACTGGGTCACTGTGCGAGGGTGTTGCACTCAACCTTTTACAGGGTTCAAATTCAAGGCCTTGTGTTTGCATAGCAAAGATGTTTACGACTGAGCCATCTTCCTAGGCCCCCACTAGACAATCTCTTAACAGAGGAAACTTCCCCCTTCTGTGTTTATCAGCTCACGTAATGATAGCCATCACTTATTTCTCCTTCACTGAGCATTCATATTATACATCATCTCCTATGTCACTAACATGTCCCCAATTGAACTTAACATTGGGGTCATTTATCAAAAGACTTCCTAGCTTCCCAGTAGCCTCAAGTTTAATTCCAATTCATTTGCCACACATTCAAACACAAATCTAATCATGCCATTATTACTTAAAATATTTAATCACCTCCTCAATAATTCCATGACTCTTCCTTTAGCAAAGGAACTTCACATTTCACTGCTGTCAAAGCTCATTTTTCCTGATATTTTGCACCTACACTGAGACACATGCTCTTCCAATGTCTCAAGATTCTCATTCTCAGTTTCCTCTGGAGGTTTCTCATAAGGCATGAACTAAAGGAATCTGGGATGTGTTTAAATGCTTGCCCTGTAAAGCAGCTGGTATTTGTAAGTTCTGGAAACTATTCGTACTTCTCCTGCTAATTGTATGATCAGCAAAGGGTGACTGATCTCTATGCATTTACAGTCCACCATACCTAATTTTCCTAAACTGATCCCAAGGCAAAGAAGAAGCAGCCCTGTTCTATGGATAAGAGATTCTTAATACTCAGGTTGTGAGACTCTGCAAGCTTACTGACTGTGACAACGACTATTATGTCAACTTGACACAAGTTAGTGGGAAACTCTGTGGTACCTCCTGTTTGTTAGTGCTCAGTGTGAGAAAGCCCAGCCTGTTGTGAATAGTGCCCAGCCTGTTGTGAATGGTGCCCAGCCTGGTGTGGATGGGATACCCCGACCCCTGGGCTGGTGGTACTAGCTGGCACTACTTGCAGATGAAATGCATCTGCATTAAAAAATGAACACAATTTCTTCTTGACAGTCCCTAAATAATACAGTGTAGTTGCTATCTATAATCTATAGCTTCTTATATATGATATTTATTTACAAAAGAATTGAGGTATATAAGAGGCCATATATATATTAGTATGCAAATAATACTCATTTGTTTTTAACACCTGTGACAAGGACACCTATGGATGCAGATGGCCCAGTGCATACTCATAGATATACATTTTTTTGGTATAAAAACAGCCTGTATATCCACAGTAGTGCTTAGTCCACACTAATCTGATGAGGATGTATTGTTCTATCTTTTCCTGAGCTGCTTTTCTGTTCTGTCCCTTCACCTTAGAATAAATTGCCTACTCCTTCGGAACCCATAAATACAACAATTATTCACCTCTTCTGATATACATAATGTATACCAGGAAGGATACAAGGCAGATAGTCTATAATGCTGTTTGGTTTTTGCATAATTCCAGGAGGGGCTTCTGCAGAAGCACTTTATAGCTCAGGATATGTCAGCAGAGAAGTTGAATCCTTGGCACAACAACACTCCTAAGCACAATATTGTTGTATAGGCACATATAGCAGGACAAGTCAGAATTAAATACAGGAAAATAGCAATTTATGTGTGCTTAAAGCTTTGAGAGAGAGAGGGTTAAACAGGGAAAACAGATAACAAATTGGGGGGCAAGATTCAAAGAGCCTTAGAGACTAATCACTGTACAGCAGGCATATGACATGGCTTCTCATGACATGAGACAGAGACCCCACCCTCCCAGCCATGCCTTCCCACCATATCTTGAGAGTACCACCTCAAGCCTGAAAAGCCTAGGTTCTCACAACAGCCTTTCCTGCTGTCCAAACAATCAGAACTGTACTTTGCACAGAGGAGAGACCAGGTCTCTCAGTCCCACATGACAGAGAACAAAGATGTCAGAGTCTGGGAAGATAGGGGATAGGATCAGAACCTGGTGATGGGAGTTGGCTGCTTTACTCAGAGTTTTACAAAATAACATCTATTTTGGGGAAGAAATTTTAAAAGACCTTCTATATTAGTATAAACAGTACTCTGAGAACAGAATCTTAAAAAAAGTTAACAAGCTGGAGAGATGGATCAGTGGGCAAGGACTCTTGCGTGCAATTAACCAATTATGAAGACCTGAGTTCTAATCCCAACACCTTCATAAAAATCTACATAAAAAGCTACACATACATGTAACTCTATGCCAGGTCAGGTAGGGTACTGGGACTTGCTGGCCACCACCTTAGCACCAGGTCCAGTAAGAGACCTCATCTCAAGGGAATGAGGGTAAACTGAAACTGGTAGACCAAGGCACCCTACGATGTCCTTCTCTGGTCTTGGTGGGGTAGGGTGGGTAATGAGCAGAGAGGGGGGGAAAGGGAGGGAGGGAGGGAGGGGGAGAGGGAGAGGAGAGGGGAGAGAGAGAGAGAGAGAGAGAGAGAGAGAGAGAGAGAGAGAGAGAGAGAGAGAAACTGTGAGAACAGTTAACTGTATGCAGGAAGCCCTATCAAATATTGGGAAGGAGGGGGGGAGGAATAGAATTGTCTCCTTTAAGGTTAGAGCCTTGAGCTCCATTCCTCTTTCAATCAATCACAGAAAATTCTACAGTACAGAAAAACTGTTTTTCTTCTTGTTTTCTCTTCAAGTTTAGCCACTTGTCTTTATAGCTTTATAGAAACACTTGTGTAAACCAATCTAGTCAAGGAATTCTAGCCCAAGCAAGACAACTGCTGCCTGCCCAAACCAGCCTGACAGCATGGGCGAAGGTACTCCTGAAAATGGAGGAATGTGTCTTACTGTTAAAGAGCCCGTGCCATGCCTGTCACCTTCTTCCAAGACACAAACTGCTTTGAGTGTCTCTTAACTATATTTCTACGACACGAGAAAATGGCATCATTAAACTACCTATGCCACAGTTTTCTACAGCAGATAGAATCCTCTATCCTGCTATGACCTTCCTCTAAATCGTTACTTTTCTTCTGCAAAATGTAGCTCAGGAAGTTTATTAGTTTGATGATGGATGAAATACATCATAACACTTGAGATACAAAGTACATCTGACTATTGTATTGAACTAAACTTGGGTATGCTGGAGTCTGAATACAAGAAAGAAAGAAAGAAAGAAAGAAAGAAAGAAAGAAAGAAAGAAAGAAAGAAAGAAAGAAAGAAAGAAAGAAAGAAAGAAAGAAAGAAAGAAAGAAAGAAAGAGAGAGAGAGAGAGAGAGAGAGAGAGAGAGAGAGAGAGAGAGAGAGAGAGAGAGAGAGAGAGAGAGAGACTGAGAAGCTGAAAGTGCTCTGAGACCAGAGAGAAGCTTCCTAATTTTCTTCAGTTCAGATGATTCTAAGGGTGAAAAACAACAACTTGATCTGAGAAAGAATAAGTTTCCATCCAACAGGAAAGATGATTCCAAGTTGCTGAAGTGTCTCTCTGCTAACAACAAGCTGAGATAATCAATCCACTTAAAAGACACTTTTAGGTCATGCACATTCTTTGCTTTGGAGAAATTTCCAAGTCAAACAGGCCTGGCTGAGTCGGTGTAGCCATGATTGCTAAACTCAGGTAGGAAAATTATACTTAAAGGAAAAAGGCCACAAATGCAAATGTCAATGCCTCACTAAATATGAGGTTGGAGGGTATAGTTATAGTTTATATAATGGTAAAATAAGGTTTAAAACATGGTACATTTTTCTTTCATGGAGGGAAACTTCAATACAAATGAATCAACTTTGCACCAAGAATTGGATCTGAATGCTCACCTAACTCTGTGTCATCAGTGATGGGATCCTCACTCCTCCACTGTTGGTAGGGTTGCAAATTGGTACAACCACTCTGGAAATCAGTCTGGTGGTTCCTCAGAAAACTGGGCATGTCACTTCTGAAAGATCCTGCTATACCACTCCTGGGCGTATACCCAGAGGATTCCCCCAGCATGTAATAAGGATATATGCTCCACTATGTTCATAGCAGCCCTATTTATAATAGCCAGAAGCTGGAAAGAACCCAGGTATCCCTCAACAGAAGAGTGGATGCAAAAAAATGTGGTATATATACACAATGGTGTACTATTCAGCCATTAGAAACAATGAATTCATGAAATTCTTAGGCAAATGGATGGAGCTGGAAACATCATACTAAGTGAGGTAATACAAACTCAAAAGGTGAATCATGGTATGCACTCACTAATAAGTGGATATTAGCCTGGAAAACTGGAATATGCAAAACATAATCCACACATCAAATGAGGTACAAGGAGAACAGAGGAGTGGCCCCTGGTTTTGGAAAGACTCAATGTAGCAGTATAAGACAAAACCAGAACAGGGAAGTGGGAAGGGATGGGTGGGAAGGGGGAGGGAAGGGGGCTTATATGACTTTCGGTAGTGGGGGACCAGAAAAGAGGAAATCATTTGAAATGTAAATAAAAAATATATCGAATAAAATTAAAAAATAAATTAATAAATAAAACTTAAGAATAAGGATTAGTTTGTACTTAAGCTGCATGCCATGATGGTTGTATAAAATTACAGAAAGATCTTAGGTAAAAAAAATGTTTGACAACACTAGCAAATACTAAGTATGGGCAAATGAATCAGAACAAAAATGAAGGCACTGTGAAATGGGCATAAAGAGAAAACAGGTCCATGAAACTAGAAAGGGACCATGGCAAAGGAAGGGAAAGAAAGACCTTAGGAGAGGGACAAGTACTATGAAGAGGGTATGGTAACAGAGAAGCGGGTTAGGAAAGAAATAAATAACACTTAGGGTGTTTTTTAAAGCCACATGGAGCTTACTTTTTAACAAGCTTCCTATAATATATGTGTGTATGTGTGTTTGACATATGTTTTATATGTGTGTGTTTATGTATGTGTGTGCTTTATATACATATATATTACAATTGTTAATCAAAGTTATGCTACATGGAGATTGTGTTCATTCTATACCATAGATTGCCAGAGAAAAGTGCAGGGGCAAGTTTACCTTGTGGATTACCTCCTCTAGCTGTTGGTCAGCAGTACCCCAAAGACAGATACCAAAACAATACATGCTAGCACCATTGCTCTTGGCTTCCCACTAGAACTTGGTTGTCAGATCCTATTACTGAAGATAACATACACTCTGGTCACAGGTCATGGAGAAATTTCACACTGCCCAGGAAACTTCATCCTCGATGGCTAATTTCCATAGTATCAGAGGCGCTATGCGGGCTACTGGGAGGAAAATCAGTCATCATCAGTCCTACCTAGGTGGGAGTCCTACGAACTACAATAACAAGCAGCAAGAAAGTTATATCCATTGGCACAATAGTGGTATAAATATTATGGTGGTAACCAATGACTCTATGCTTGGATTTAAGGCCTACTTACCTCACAGAAAGAAATGCGTAGATAGTACTGTACTGAGCAAGAACCCATGGGTGGGCAGCTCATAGGCCCAGAAGGGAAGCTACTACTATTATTTTGCTATCAGACTCACTTTCTGATTTCATATTTCATACCCATAAATTTCATATTTCTATACCTATAAATTGGTACAGCTATTAACTCTCATCAAAAAAGTTTCTTAGTGCAGTAAATGTTGACTAACACACAAATCACAATTGGTCAAAGTATAGAGAATATGCAACTATAGAGTATTCAAGAACAGATGGAATATGTGTGTGCGTGCGTGTGTGTGTGTGTGTGTGTGTGTGTGTGTGTGTATTCCCCTTCCCAAGGCTCAGGAACAGTGACAGAGAGGATACATAAAGATTTTAAGAGACAAAGTCTGGAAGGATTTAGATAAAGCAGTATCCTCTGCATATAACCAAACTTGATTGCACAGCAACTATGAATGCCTGCAAGAGACTCACTAGGGACCAAGCCAAACAGCATTCTGGTATGGATCTGGAAAGGGTCTGAAAATCACTAATTAAGAAGCTATGGATGATGGTTTTTGGAGGAGGGAAAGTCAATTTTCTCTAAGGATATGGCTCCAGATAGGTTGACCATTTTCCAGTGAATGACCCCTTGCTCATAAGTTCATGAAAAACACAAATTGATATTGGAGAGTTATTAAATTAGAAAAAAAAAGAAAAGAGGGTACTTGAATTTGAGTGAAGAAGGGGCAGTGAGTGTGGCTCTCAGAGAGGTCAAAAGAAAGAATTTGTGGTCAACATGATCAAAATATGTTGGATAAAAGTCTCAAAGAATCAATAAAAATATTTTAAAAAAGAAAAATAGGGCAAAGAAAATAGGAGCAAAATATGCAAAATCAGGAGGTAGGGATCTAAAACTAGTAGAAAGTCTAGAGCAGAGAAAAGTCAATACTTATAAATTAGAGAAGAGGAAAGTATAATAATAAAATAAATTAAGAGGGGAAGCTTCCTTCCTTAACTGTTCCCTGGTGCCTACCTACTTCCCAGGAGACCCTGCATAGGAAGAAAAGTGTCTTCACACAGTCAAAAGTCACAGAACTCCATACTTGAGCATATTGAGGGGGGGTTCACTCTTTTCCAACATTTGATATGACAGAATGGAACACAAAGCCCTAAAAATGCAAAGATACAAGCAGGAAGAGATATAAAAAAGTGAGTGATTGCTCATATAAGAGTTGCAAAACTTTAACCAAATAGACATGGACATATTTCCAAGACACATTTTTGCAGTGATTCAAATGTCAGGGTCATATGATGTAAGTTTTGGAAACAGTACACTGATTTATTTGGGGAAAAGAATCAGAAATGCAAGCCGAAATTTATAATAGCATTCTTAATGGAAGCCAAAAATAAATAGCGTTTACATTTTATATTGGAAGTAAAGTATCTGCTGCAGACAACAGCTTTTTGTGTTCAAAAATTACTGCAGTGTTAGAATCCACTAAATAACCTAATGAACTCATTTGAAGTCAGCACAAAACAACACCCAAAACTCAGGGAAAACTGAATCATAGGGTGGCTAAAATAAGCCGGCAGTGCAGATACATTCTTGATCCTTTGACCACATAAATCTCTCAAGAAAACAGAGTCAGGGAGAGGAACAACAGCTTGCAAGACTGGCGGAATAAACAGCTGCTCCACTGATTTCTTTTCCAGGTGGCTCTCTTTGTTATGCAGATTTATATCCTCAGAATCAAAAGATGGAGAGGTGGAGGCAAGAGATTCTTTTGGAATGCATGGTAGTTTCTAGCAGCATTGTAATCTCTACCTTAGTCAGAAATTGTGTAAGGCTTCCGCGTATTGGGGAAAAAGAATAACAATTTCAAAATACTCTAGTGGGAGTTTGATGGTCATATTACAAAATGGGAAGTAGTCTCATACTTGAGAGGTATAATATTGATAAAGATACAGCAAATGGCGAAGAAATAAATGGAGCAATGATTCAGTTTAAATACTCTAATATTTGTCTGTTAGCATCACAAAATCAAGAGAAGCCATATGGAAAACTTAGAAGAAGGAAAGAGGGGCCCAAAAGCAGATGAATCACCCCAAGCTTTTACAGCCTCAGAGAATGCATAGAATGCTATGCTGACCACAAGCAAAATTCCTCAAGGATTGTCTTAGTTACGCTTTTACTGCTGTGAAGAGACCCCATGACAGAGGCAACTAACAACATTCAATTGGGGCTGGCTTACAGGTTCAGAGGTTCAGTCCATTATCATCAAGGTGGGAGCATGGCAGCATCTAGGCAGGCATGGTGCAGGAAGAGCTGAGTGTTCTACATCTTGTTCAAAAGACAGAAGACTAAGCCTACTCCCACAATGACCAACTTCCTCCAACGAGGCCACACCTACTCCAACAAGGCTGTCCCTCCTAAAAGTACCACTCTCTGAGCCAAGCATATTCAAACCACCACAAGGGCCCTTTAGATAAAAGTTGACTATGAAACTCAACTGTACAATCTTGTAATGAAACATACTCATTGAATGCTCTAAACTTCAATTTCCACATTAGGAAATGAGGAGAGTATAATCTTGCAGTGATTCAAGGTTTAAAGGTCACTTTTTTTCTGTGACACTACAATTGTTTGCATGGGTCTCATGTTTCCATCAACAGCCATGTCTTTAGACCCTCCCACAAACTAATATAGTTCACCTTTATCACTTACCTGCCATGTACCCTTGCGCATGCCAATCTTATCACTTATAAATGTAGAATTTAAATAAGACACAGCTCAAAGAGAGATTTGTTAAAACGATTCATGCATTAATATGAGTAACACATTGAAGGAAAATAATATTTGATAGGAATTGGAGAAAAAGTAAATGTCAACTTAATTTTTAGCTATTTTTCTCCTACGTTCTTCCATCTCCTTTATCTTCTTTCTCTACTTGTCACTGTACTGATGTCAGGCACTCTATTAGGGAATACCTTGTTAGCACATGGAGACCTTTGCTCATTGTATGGTGATATCAAGTATACATACATTTATCAAATGCCAGTTCCCATTAACACAATAATTTGTTTGTAAAGGAAAAGAACTCAACCTGTGATGGCTTGTATGTGCTCAGTCCAGAGTGTGGAACTATTAGAAGGTGTGGCCCTGTTGGAGTGGGTGTGTCACTATGGGTTTGGGGCTTTAAGACCCTCATCTTAGCTGCCTGGAAGCCAGTATCTGATAGCAGCCTTTAGATGAAGATGTAGAACTCTCAGCATCTTCTGAATCATGCCCGTCTGGAAGCTGCCATGCTCCTGCCTTGATGATACTGGACTGCACCTCTGAGCCTGTGAGCCAGCCCCAATTAAATATTGTCCTTTATAAGACTTGACTTGGTCATGGTGTCTGTTCATAGCAGTAAAGCCCAAACTAAGTCACAACCCAAACTACCTTTAGTCCAAAGGAGATTCTTTTGGCAAATCAAGTGATCAGGCTGGTTTCAAATCTGTATGGACAGGCTCCAAGTTGACCAAGACATTTGTCTTCCCAAGTTCCTACCCATGCTCCATCCAGAGCACAGGCTCCATCCCCTCCTTTGGTAAACAGCTTCCTCTGTGAGGCACTGATCATCGACTTGGAAATTTTTGACTCGTTGTTCATTCGTTTATTTGGCTTTTTGTGTTTCTTTTGTCTTCCAGTGGCCTTGCTGCAAGAGGGTGCTAAGGTTAGTTTGCTGGTGGATAAGAGTTGTATGGCAGTCTAGTGACTCTCACGCCAGTTGAGAGCTGGTGATATAAATGAGCCAAGAATAAGAAAATGAACCGCTCAGTCGAGCCAAGACTAAAGCATTAACCTTTAGTCTTACAAGCTAAATAAACATTATTTTATGCTATTTTATTATGATCATAAAAATTTAATAGTTTCATTTACGCATAACTTAAGCCATACCTGTATCAATGCTATGTCCTCGTGGTTGATCACCCTATACTCTGTCAAGCTTGTCTCATTGTTTTTCATAGATAACTCTCGCAAGGCTGGTCGAAATACCTGCCAAGCCGCTTGTGTTCTCCATCTGGTCCTTCTGGTCCATTTGAGAATACGATGCTAAATATTGAAACAAACACTCTGCCATGAGCAGCATTGTGTGCTTTAGTGACTTGGCAGGCTGCTGCAAGGAAGAGGCCTGGAATGTCGAAGAATTCATAGAAACTTGTCAGCTTGACCAAACATGGGCAAAATTGAACTTAGAACTACCAGGAACTAACAAAATGAGACTGTGAATAATTCTTTAATAGTTACATAAACTGTCGCAGACCTTGAATAAGAGATGTATTTTTTATTATAATAGCTGAAATCCTTATTCTTTAACATCTTATTGGCCATTTTGTTTCCAGATAGCATTGAGGTTGCAAAAATCCACATCCCAAATATCTTTGTGCATATGCGTACATGCTTGAATACGTGTGTGTGTGTGTGTGTGTGTGTGTGTGTGTGTGTTATACATATGAGAAGGGAGCATGCATTCACAGAGTCCAGAGGGTCTGAATCCACCACTCTCTTGTTCCCCTGAGACAAGGTCTCTCAGGAACCTAAAGCTAGGCTAGAGTGGCAGGCAAGCCCAGACAATCCTCCTATCTCCCTCTCCCACAGAGCTAGGCTCTCATGCCCATAGCTGTGACTTTTCAGATGGATTCTGAGATCCAAGCTCAGGTCCTCATGCTTACCCAGAAAGCACTCCCACCCATTAAGCCATGTCTACCTTTAATCAGGAAGTTTTAGAAATTATCATCATGCTTTTCCTGACTGGAGATTTTACATCCAAGGAAGCCACACTTGAAACAAACTCGTGGTTTTTGTTGTTGTTGTTGTTGTTGTTGTGTTGTTTTGTTTTTTATTTTTTCATTAAAAAATCAAAGTAAAGCGTAGAGTTTGAGGCTAAAGTTAGCATGGGGTAATAAAGATCTCAAGAGACTGTACAAGGAAAGTGCCTTTCAAATATGCTGTAGCCTTCCCCACATTAAGGTGTCTTAGATAAAGGATAAAAATCTGGCAATCCAGTGGCAACACATCTTTATCTTTCTGGCAGTTCTTCAGGATCTCCATCTTAGTACAACATTGGAATCACTCACCTGCTTATTTGGGGCTGGCTTTGCTTAAAGCTAAAGCTGTCAGCTAAGGAAGTTTGAGGAAAGCGTGGTAACACTTGACTGCCTCCAGAAAGGCATGTGATGGTCCTGTAGAGGTAGAAGCATTGTCTTTCATACATTGTATTCTACAATCATAACATTCCTTAACAAGTAGTTGCTGACAGCTGTCACCTGGAGGCTCTGCTAGTGCATGACAAATACAGAGGGGGGACACTCTCAGCCAGCCATGTTTATCTTTCTAAATAGCTTGTTTAACCTCTTGTCCTTCCAGATAGCTCATATTTTACCTCTTTAAATCTCTAGCAGCTGAAATTAGACTGCTGTGATGTCTAACTGCTCATTTTATATTTGTACTTAACATTCATAATTTTAACAATCTTTATTTCTAAACTACACATATATTTAGACAAGCTGTTTTAAAATTCAGTCCATAAGCAGTTACCCATTTTTAAAATTTTAGCCCCCAAAAAGCAGATAAACAGATTCTAAAGTGAGGTGGTTTGAATAAGAATGGCCCAATTAGCCCATACTGTTTGAATACTTAGTACCAGTTGGTAAGTAGAACTGTTTGGGAAGGATTAGATGTATGGCTTTGTTGAAAAAGGTGTGTTACTAGATGTTCAGATTTCTAAAGCCCACATCATTCCCATTCCCAGTTAGTGTTCTCCCTCTCCCTCTCCCTCTCCCTCTCCCTCTCCCTCTCCCTCTCCCTCTCCCTCTCCCTCTCCCTCTCCCTCTCCCTCTCCCTCTCCCTCTCCCTCTCCCTCTCCCTCTCCCTCTCCCTCTCCCTCTCCCTCTCCCTCTCCCTCTCCCTCTCCCTCTCCCTCTCCCTCTTCCCCTCCCCCTCCCTTTCCCTCTCTGTCTCTACTTCCAGCTTGTGGATTAGATGAAAGCTCTCAACTACTTCTCCAATACAGTGCCTACCTGCCTGTTGCCTGCCTGCTGCCTGCCTGCTGCCTGCTGCCTGCTGCCTGCCTGCCTGTCTGCTGCCTGCCTGCCTGCTTGCCTGCCTGCCTGCTGCCTGCTGCCTGCCTGCCTGCTTGCCTGCCTGCCTGCTGCCTGCCTGGCTGCTTGCCTCCCTGCCTGCCTGCCTGCCTGCTGCCTGCCTGCCTGGCTGCTTGCCTGCCTGCCTGCTGCCTGCCTGGCTGCTTGCCTCCCTGCCTACCTGCTGCCTGCCTGCTGCCTGCCTGCCTGCTGCCTACCTGCCTGCCTGCTGCCTGCCTGCCTGTCTGCTGCCTGCCTGCTGCCTACCTGCCTACCTGCCGCCTGCCTGCCTGCCTGCCTGCTGCCTGCCTGCTGTCTGCCTCCTGCCTGCTGTCTGCTGCCTGCCTGCTGCCTGCCTGCCTGCTGCTTGCCGCCTGCCTGCCATCATCCCCTTGCCATGGTGGACATGAATTCTAACCCTCTGAAACCATGAGCCCCCAAATTAAAAGGTTTCTTTCGTAAGATGTATTGGCCATGGATTTTGCCACAGTAAGAGAAAAGTAACTAAGATACATGTTTACCATGGAAAAAAAATAACATCATTCCAAGCCAAGCCTCTCTACCAATGGTTCTCAACCTGAGGGGTCAAGACCACTTTGGGGGTCAAATATCCCTTTCACAGAAGTCACCTAAGACCATTGAGAAACACAGATATTTACATCAGTATTCACAACAGTAGCAAAATTATATTTACAAACTAGCAAGAAAAATAACTTTATGGTTGGAGGTCACCATAGCATAAGGAAGTGTATTACAGGGTCACAGCATTAGAAAAGTTAAGAACCACTGCTTTAAACAGTGATCTTCCCTGTCCCTGAGTTCCTGTTGCCAATTATGATGTAAAGATTGGACTTACATGGACACTATCTTTTGATGTTTTTCTATTCTTTTCAAACTATCGAAATCTATTTAGCATGTCTTTATACCTCATTTACTTATGACATTTCTAATATGTGATTATTCTAATATAATAATGGCATAATCTTTGTGCCCGTTTTCAATAACTTCGATCAAATACTTCACCACAAGCAGCTCATGAGAAGAAGACTTAGTTTGGCTGGCAATTGGAGGTCACGGTTCCTTATGGTGGAGCTCTGGGAGCAGGAGGCTGCTTGCTCATGTCTGCGCAGATCCGGAAGTAGAGACGGGAAAGTGGGGCAGGCTACAAAACCAAAAGACCCACGTCCAAGGCTCTACCTCACCAAGGTTCTGTATCTTCCCCAATAGCACCAGCAGCTGGGACTCAACTCTACACATGTGAGGCCACCAAAGATGCCTCCCACTCAAACCATGGCAACTCAGTGGGAGACAAATACCTTTAGGTGATTCATAGATATTGACTTGTCCCATTATGTTTAAAGCATATAAGAGATTTTTTTTCCTTACATAACAAGCACAACAGTAAGAAACATAAGAGGCTCAGTAGTAAAAGCAGGGACTGCTTCTGCAGAAAACCTGAAGTTAGCTCCCAACACTCACTTCTGGTAGCTCACAACCACCCATAACTTTACTTACAAGGGATTTTATGCCCTCTTTTGGCTTCCATTGGTACCTGTATCATATGCACACACGTGTGTTTTCTCTCTCTCTCTCTCTCTCTCTCTCTCTCTCACTCTCTCTCTCTCTCTTTCTCTCTCTTTCTCTCTCTCTCTCTCACACACACATACACACACACACACACACACACTTTAAATCTAAATAAACATTTGTTTCTAAAATGAAAGAAAGATACCTAAATCTGTCCTGATTTTCTTAAATGAAATAAGTACAAGAAAAAGAAAAATAGAAAGATGTTCAAAAATAGAACATTAATCACAGGGTTCTATTCATGATGAAACTAGCAACTCTCTTAAATATATTACTTTTTTCTTTTTTATTATCTGATTTTTGATAAGCCCCTAGTGTTTAGAAAACAATGCCTCAAATGTGCTATAAACCCAAAGCTGACCTTGAACTTCTAATCTTTCTGCTTCTGTTATCTGAGTGCATGTGTTACTGAGTGCAGTTACTTACACTGGGGCCTAACTATTTTTGTTTTAATGTCACTTCTATGTTAATATTTATTTTTAGTTTGTGTGAAATGATTATTTCTGAAATTTAACTTCTTTGAGCTCAGCTGCTAATTAAGTGCAAGTGTGGTTTTTAAAAATGTGATTCAATGTTTCCCACCACTAAACAGCTTACAGCACCTACACAACTTGGAATGGAAGAAATAGTACTTTTTCTTCAAAAAAAAAATTGGAAGAAATACGTTATTTCAAACCTTATCAGTAATCAGAGACAGTCCCTGCCTTAGTTAGGGTTTCCATTGCTGTGAACAGACACCGTGACCAAGGCAACTCTTATAAAGGACAATATTTGATTGGGCTGGCTGACAGGCTCAGAGGTTCAGGCCATGATCATCAAGGCAGGAAGCATGGCAGCGTCCATGCAGACATGAGGTAGGGAAGGAGCTGAGAGTTCTACCTCTTCATCCAAAGGCAGCCAAGAGAAGACTGTCTTCCAGACAGCTAGGAGGAGGGTCTCAAAGCCTACCTACAGTGACAAACTTCCTCCAACAAGGCCACGCCTCCTAACAGTGCCACTCCTGAGCCAAGCATATTTAAATATCCACAGCCCCTTTGAAGTTTTAGCTGTATGTGGATTTTTTTTATTTTTTTCACTTGCAATTTTGACTGTGGAAGCTAAGGGAAAAGACTATCATTAACAACATAACTTTATATTTGCTAGAAATATCAAATTAATCAAAATAAAAATTATTTAGATTTAATGAAATAAAAATACAGCCATTTGAGTTCAAGCCAATATTTTAAAAAAAAATCCCACCTGGACACACTTTTAGTCCCAGTACTCAGTGGGCAGAGGCAAGCTGTGAGTTCTAGGCCAGCCTGACTTATAGAAACCTAGTTCTAGGACAGGCAGAGCTACATAAAGAAACCCTGTCTAGAAAAAATAAAAATTTCCCAGTGACTAATAGATATCGTAATACCTCTGATTGGTATTCTATTGTTATCAGCATTTTCAATACTATGGTGACTTTGAATCACTTATAGAAAATAAGAAACAGGATGGTGAAATGGCTCAGAAGAGATACCGGCCACCAGTTCTGACTATCTGAGCTCTCTCCCCAGGACTCTGATGACAGAGGAAGAGAACTGACTTCTGTAACTTGTCATGGACCACGACATGACACTCATGAGGATGTCAAAGGACAGCTTGTTAAAATGAGTTCTCTTCTTCTACCATGTCAGTCTTAGGGCATGAACCAGGCTTGGTGGCAGATGCCTTTTCTAGATGTGCCATTTTAATTGTCCAGATACAATACATCTTTTAGTTATCAAAATGAACTCTGTTTTTAAGTTCCAGTACAGTTGTGAGGAAAGGGGAGTTAGGTGTGGATAGGCCATGCTGAGCTGCTTTTGAAGTATAGTAAGAGAAAACACAACTTTATAACAGAAAAGAAATCTTGTAAACATCACCTTGATTAGGTGATCACAATTGTCAATGTGTTGAGTAATGCTGATACCAAATGTCAGAACATCGTCTATCAGCATACTTGTAAAGGAAGAACAGCCTGGTCTAAGTGTGACCTACTGAGGGAAATCCATTCTATAAAACAGCTGTCCAGTGGTGCGCACAACTGTCGACAACTGAAAAACCACAGAAGCTTGGAAAATTGTAATAGCACAAAGTAAACCAGAACACAAGATAAGTAAATGTGTCCTGGCTTGGATCCTAAGGCAAAAACACAACACTGATGTAAAAACTAGTGATGTCTGAAGTGTATTTGCTGGAAAATACTAATGATATTTTCATCATTTTGAAAAGAACAGTAAATTAAGACTATTATCCCCAGGGGAGAACTGGATACAGGAAATATAGAAACTATGAATTATTTTTGCAATTCTTCTCTCTAAGTCTAAAATCATGTAAAGCTCTAAGTATCTAAGTATTTCTGGACAGCTGTTTTATAGAATGGGTTTCTCTCAGTAGGTCACACTTAGACCAATCCAAAGTAAAATGTTTTTAAAGGGTGCTGAAAGGGGTAATGGTGTGCAAAACACAGACATTTTAAGATAAAATAAAATCTTGATATGTGTGGCTAATGGGAAAAAACATAAGTAATTAAATATTATACATGAGAAATTAGCCTAGCTCCATATAAGAATCTTTTAAAAATGATCATTTTCTTTTTTTTTTAACACTGCTCAATATTTTATTGAGCGAAATATTTAGATACTTAGAGCTTTACATTGAGTGGCAGGTTTACATTATCTAACATAACATTAAGATCAGGCTTTTGTTGTTTGTGATCAACTTGCTCCGTAACCCAAGCTCAAACTCACATCATTCCTCTAGCCCCAGCTTCCTAAGTGCTAGGGTTTAGGTGTCAGGACCACACCCTGTCTGGATACTGAGATTTCAAACTCTCATTTTATTAATGAACATTGACAATAGAAATCCTGAAATTACAGTTTCTCATTGTTAAGAGTAACCTTAAATACACAGTATTTAATCTTCTGTCATATAGTGTGATTCATCTGGTCTTCTATGAATGGGAGACTTTGATCAAGAGACTAATTGCAGAATTCACTGCAGAAAGATATCGTAATTACAGCCATTGGAATGTTTAACTCCAGAAAGTGTCGGTATTTACTGTAATGAGCAAATTCAAAGGAACATCACTTCTCTGGGATACAAAGCAATGGCCACATTGATGAAAACAGCGTTGGACCACAGTGAGGACAACCTCATTTGAGTAAACCAAGTAATTCTCAGTAGACCATCCCTCCGCAGGAGGTGTTCCACTGTGGGATCTGTTGCTCCTGGTGATGTGCTCATCGTCCATGTCCCCTCATGGTGGCTTCCTCTCTCCTCTTGTTCTTCCATCTTCCAAGAATGATCATTTTCTTCTAGTTTCTTACATTATAATCTAAGCTATGGAATAAATTTCAGTTTGAACACTAACATGTTATTTTATATGAAATAGAAGATAGACTATAATAAGCAAAAACATGTCTGTAGTCAATTACCCAGATATAGCTGGAATTTATGGTTTAATGCCTCTTTCATTCTTTGACATCAGTCAATTCTGTCCAAAAGTTTTTAACTGATAGGAAAGCTTGCTCTTTGTTTTCTTTTTATTCCTTTGATGTGCTCGGCATTAAAGCCAAGCCTTTCACGTGCTGAGTAAAGTTTTCTACCATTAAGGTTTACCCACAACTCTGGGTTCTGGATTGGCTGAAAGTTGTGCCTCTGCCTCCCATGGACCATAATGCCTAGCTTTCAAGTCTTATTAAATAAGAAGTCTCAATCTCCAGTGACTCTTACGGCATCACAAGCATCATACCCTATGCCTAGGGGTCCATGACTGTGCAATCACCACAGCCTGCACTCCACTGGGCAACAGCAACCTTGTGTCTTTGTGACTCCGGGTACATGTTCCTAGTCAAGATGATCAGCTCCTTTGTTTCCCCATGTCTTCTATAGTATGGAGAACTCAAAACGAAAGGGGGTTAGTTCCAACACCAGAGTTACTCAGCACTCTTCATATCCTGCTGAAGCATTCCTCCGTTGGCGCTAAACTGTTTAAACCATCAAAATTGAACTGTCAAGGAATTCAAAGTGGGCAATTCAATCCAAATGTTAGGAGTACTGTCTCTGTTTATGATCCTTGGTTTCCAGGTCTCCATTTTATTTTTTAAAATCACAAAGAAACATCACTACATAAAAAAAATGTTTCCAAGAAAGTCAGGTTATCTTACAAGTGTTCAGGCCCTTCCATATGGCCAACTACTTCTGAGAGATGGAATGCATAATCATACATGGGATTCTTTGATAGTTGGCTTATTGTTTTCACTCGATATAAAAGTCTTTAATCAGAAGTAATGTTATGCTTGACATCATAAGAGTGAAGAAGACATTCATCAAGGTCATAAAAATAGCCCTGGAAGTACAAATCATGAGAACAGCAGCAGTACACCCCAAAAGTCTGTCCATCTGTTACAGAAAATGCCTCAGAATCAGTTTCCAAAGCTTTAATAGCCTTTCCAGGAAATGATTAAGAATTAGGATGCCCTCTTATGAAGAGACCTTTTCAGTCCCTCCAATACATCCCTCAGACTCATTTGTTGTAAAACGGGTCCTCTGTCATCTGCTTTATTCTGAAAACAAAGCAAAATAGCCCACCACACTCTGAGTCATCTCTTTGCGTGAATCCTCTCTAGAGATTATGATGCATACCATAGGAGTCGGTGTATAGGAGTCTGTTGCTTCTTCATAATTCCCTTGTGTCTTTGGAATCTGATGAATCTTCATTCTCATTGGTCAGTTTAATTTGCTGATACTGAACAGCTCAACATAGCTGACTATGTGCTAGAAAACAGCCATGCCTGCAGAGTCCTGTTACAGTCCCCAGCTCGTGTTTTACTCACGACCAGTAACAAACTGAAGATGACATGAGCTCGCGGAAACATCTGATGTCCACTATCGCTCTCTTAGCTTGACTTCACCCTATTCTATACAACTTGCCAATCTAGCAAAGGTATCACACTCCACTGGCTCTATCGATTCACAAGGAGCAAATTAAGGACTGCTGTTGTATAGCTAGAATGGTTTTCTTCTTTGAGTTTCATTATTTTAAAAAGTTCTATAAACACTTCACTTTATAAGCGTGCTAGAACAACATACTCACATGCATCCTATTAGGAGAGACCTATTAGAAAGATTTGTGTGTGTGTGTGTGGGCTGGAGAGATGGCTCAGTGGTTAAGAGCACTGACTGCTCTTCCAGAGGTCCTGAGTACAAATCCCAGCAACCACATGGTGGCTCACAACCATCCGTAATGAGATTTGACGCCCTCTTCTGGTGAGTCTAAAGACAGCTACAGTGTACTTATACATAATAATAAATAAATCTTTAAAAAAAAAAGAAAAAGAAAAAAGATCTTGTTGTGAAGCACTAGCTCATGAGCATTTCATGGAGAAATTTCTGTGAAAATACATGAAATTTTAGAGAGATGCTGTATTTCTGAGTTTAAGTAGCATGTTTTCCATCCTCTAACACATTAGGAATTAGCAGGAATTATTTATTTTACTATTACTGTTGCATTGGTTTATATAACCATAGAAGCATGATTGAGGTAAATGTTGTAACACCAGGGATAATAAGACAATTGTAATCCCTCACAGATGAGTTACAACAACAAATGTCAGACATTGGCAATATTGTTTGTTAAAGCAGAATTCTTTTAACCTTAATTTTTTGTTAATATTTTTTCAACTTAACACAAACTTAACAATGATCTGAGAAGAAAGAATGGCGTTTAAGAAAATTGTGCTGTCAGATTTGCCTTCAAGTAAGACTCTAGGCATTTTCTTGATGGGGCTGTGGGCCGGCCTGTAAAGCAGTGCTTCTCAACCCTCCTAATGCCGCGACCCTTCAATACAGTTCCTCATGTTGTAGCAAGCCCTACCTATAAAATTATTTTTTGTTGTTACTCCATAACTGTTGTAATTTTGCGACTATTATGAGTCGCAATGTAAATGTTTTCAGAGATAGAGGTTTGCCAAAGGGGTTGCAACCTACAGGCTGAAAACCACAGCTATGGAGCATTTTCTTAATTACTGATGGGGGAGGAGGCAAAACCCACTGTGAGTAGTTCCTACCCTAGCCTGGTAGTCTTAGGTTCTATAAGAAATAAGGTTGAGAAATCCATGAAGAGCAAGCCAGTAAGCGGCGCCCTTCTATGGCCTCTGCATCAGCTCCTGCCCTGTTTGAGTTCCTTTCCTGACTTCCTTTGATAATGGCAATTATAATTAACATATAAATCAAATAAACCCTTTTTTTTTTCACCAAGTTATTTAGGTCATGGCATTCCATTGAAACAATAGAACACCTAAGACAGCAGCTACGGAGGGAAATTGTAACAGGAGTCTGGGGACAAATTGAATTGAACTTGAGATAGTCTTGAAACAAAATGTATTAAATCCTCTGGCATCCACCTGACCAGTGATTCATAATGACTTCTAGTTCCCAAGGACTAATCACAGGCTCAATTTATATCCAGTAATTCTCATCCAGATATTTCACTTTGCTTTTCGGTAAGCAATATCCATCAATCTTTTTATGGACCTCTAGAAGAAAGATTTAAGCAAGTGTGAGGCAATACTCACAAGCTTTGCCTGATTTCAAGCCAGATGGGATGCGATCTCTGAGAAGGAAGAAGTGGGCATGGGGCCCCACCCCTAACCAAGAAACTACTTGGAACTGATGCATAGGGAAAGTAAGTTTTCACTATTCGACTCTTATTGGGTGTTTTCCCCATACTCCATGCCCAGGAGTAGTCGATCAACACAAAATAAACTAAATGGGGATTGTGTGTGTGTGTGTGTGTGTGTGTGTGTACTTTTTGTTTCATAATGGCATTTTTGTGTAATTGATCTTTTCATGTTTGTTTTGAATTTTGGTTTTTTTTTATGGGTTTTCCCTTTTGGTAGGGAGAGAGAACTTATAGAGCCCACATCCAGTAAAAAGACAGGGCATCAAGTAAGGGATGGGGTTACCATCCCACAGTCAAAACTCTAACCCATAATTGTTCCCATCTGAAAGAACTGCAGGGATGGAAATGGAGAGGAGCCTGAGGAAAAGAAGGTCCAGTGACAGGCCCAAAGTGGAATCCGCTCAAGGGGAGGTCCCAAGGTCTGACACTAGTACTGAGGCTATGGAGCGCTCACAAAAAGGGACCTAGCATGACTGCCCTCTAAAAGACCCAACAAGCAGCTGAAAGAGTCAGATGCAGATATTTGCACCCAATCAATGGACAGAAGCTGTTGACCCCTGCGATTTAATTACAGAAGGCTGAAAGAAGCTGAGGAGGAGGGCAACCCTGTAGGAGGAGCAGCAGTCTCAATTAACCTGGACTCCCAAGATCTCTCAGACACTGGACCACCAACCAGGCAGCATACACCAGCTGATATGAGGCCCCCAACACATGTACAGTAGAGGACTGCTGAGTCTGGGTTTAGTCAGAGAAGATGCACCTCACCCCCAAAAGATGAAGTCCCCAGGGAGTTTCTAGATTTGGTTAGGTGGGGGTTAGGGGATGGGGGCATCCTCGTGGAGACAGGGGGTGGTGAGGAGGTATGGGATGTGGAACAGTGGGAGGCTGGACAGGGTAGCGGGTGCATGGGGAAATAAAATCTGGAGTGTAAAAAAAAAATAAATAAAAGACAAAAAAAGAAAATAAATTAGGATCCATTCCCTAGTTTTTCATGAAATATACACATGAAAGAACTGCAGGGATGGAAATGGAGAGGAGCCTGAGGAAAAGGTCCTCTCCTTTTATATACAATTTTATATATATATATATTATATAAGATATCTATATATTATAATTATATATAAGATATATAATTATATTTTTATGTAATTGCTATTAAAAATAACAGAATAAATAAACATGTTATATTCACGGAATTTCGATTTTCCAAGAGTGTCCCTCTTAGGCAAACGTGATGATGCATGGCCTTAGTTCCAGCACCTAAAGGGCAGAGGCAGGGGAATCTCTGAGTCTGAGGCCAGTCTGGTGCACACAGCCAGGGCTACACAGAGAAACCCTTTATCAGGGGAACAAAGGCGTGATCATCTTATTCAGGAAGGTCCGTCTCTGTGAGAAGACTCAAGGTTGAATGTCAAGCTTCTCTCCAGCAAGCCTAGAATGTATATGGTTCCAACCGAGGGCAAAGGGATTCCAGGAACCCTGGTAGTTAGTTTTAATCTCGAGACCTCATGCCCACCAAGTTGTCATCAAAGGTAAGAGTGAGCTGGCTACTTCCTAGCATAATTAAGTGCATCCACATTGTCTCTGGCATCTGTGTGATGCTGGCCACTTTGCCCCTACAGTGTCTCAACGTCCTCCCTGGATTCAGGTAGTCTGTTGCCATGATAGCTTCACCTAATGCACCTATCCACCTAATATCATGCTTTTCAGAGAATCCTGACCTGGGTGTTGCATTCTGTGTGTAATAATAACTGAATGAAAACGGTATTATCTAGTCTTCAGATGACTGAACAGTTACAGATAATAAAATAGTCTGACATTCTTATCTTTCTTTAACTTTTATTTTCATTTCATATCAAAGAGTTTCTGACATCTCTATATTTTTAGCATAGATTAGCACTAAATTCACTTCCTAACAGGAAACCATTTGCAATGTAAAATTCTTTATCCTACAAAAATTCCATCTCGTTTAAGGAGTAAACACAAAACTGAGCAGATGCACAAGTATCAACAAAGTCAGATCTATGAACTCGTGTTCAGAAAATTGCTGTAAATATCTTCCATGAAAATAAAACTAAAATGGATGTTCTACCAAAAAGGGACCAACCTATATTATAAAGAAAATACTTGTTCTGATAGTGAGGGTGCAGATCAAAAGAGAACAGCCAGATATGAGACATAGAGGATCACTCACCCCAATAACAGTGGGCCAGAACACTTTAAAAGATTTCTGCAAGAACCTAATGTGAAAATGCCGTTGGATATTTGATAGTCATCTGGGTTTTCTATTAGGAATAAGTACATAGAAAATTACATCGAACTGAGTAAATGAGATATTTGATAACTCCAAAGAAAATAACAATTCACTATTGTAAAGAAAAAGAATTACAGAATATTTTGAGTATCACCTCTGTGTTTTGTGTTTGTATAATGTAAATTCTAAATATCAATCTAAAAAAGACTACCTTGTAGCTATGAGGATGGAGCAGGAGAGGAGAGAGTGTGGGTAATAAGACAAACTTTGTTCACATCTTCCATATCAACTTAAAACCATTATACTGACCGACAGGAAAAGAAAGGTTTTTTTTTTTTTTTTTTAAGGTGACTGGAAGATTTTTAATACTTTAAAAGTTCAAAGTGTGGTTCCCCACAGTAGGAGGGTTAGCAAAAATGATTTTTAAAAAAATGTAAGCCGCAAGCAAAACTCGCACGTATAAAATGTGGATACCTCGAACAGGAAGACACTTGATAAGAGCCAGTTTCCTTTTGCTTAAGGAAAAAATTATCTCAAACAGGCAGAGTACGGCTAGCTACAATATGGTGCTAGGCAAATTTCATTTCTTCTAATCTGACAAGAACTGTGAAATGAGCATAATTTCCACATGACACCTGAGAGGGTGGGCACTGAGTGAGTTTGGGCCCTCATCTGGTTTGTAGTGGATCCACAGACTGAACCATCTAGTTCCAAAATACTTGTTCCACCTGTTTCACTTGTACTACCCACAGTAAAATGTCTTTATGATCAAAAAAGCAGTGCTAGGGTTGGCATACAGTAAATGGCCTTGAAATGTTTGCAAAACCAAAGAATAAAATGCTGCAGTATGGGCAGCAAAAGGAAGAAGGCGGTGTGCAGAGTGCGGCTGATGTGAGCTGGCCTGTCTGCTGTAAGACTGTGCTACAAAACAGGAACGATTGATGCCGTCTGCCCTTGATGGAGAACTGGACAAAGAAATTCTTCATTGATATCAGGATGTAGAAGAGAATAAAGAACACACTTTGGCTACTATGATACTTCTTTTATGAATTAGATTATTTTCGCAAACAAGAAACACGTATCTAGAAAATCCTTATGTCTTAATAACAGATGTCTGAATCTCACACACACACACACACACACACACACACACACAAAACTGTTAAAACAGCAGCATTGCTTTCAGCTGGCATAAGCAGGAACACTTTGCTTCATGGGCAGAGCCAAGGACACAAACCTTAGATAGCAAGGGTTGTTCAGCTCCATGCAGTAAACATAACTTTGATGGAACAGAAGAGAAAAACAGAAACACAAATGGGAACAAACACACTTATCACATCCTCCAGAAGCTCTAACCACAATGTAAGCCACTGGCTTTTTAACAAAACATCCTCATAAAATGTATTTTAGGGTTTATGAAAAACCAAAATTTGAGTTCTTTACAAAAGAAACTATAGTCTTAGAATTATTTAACGTACTACTTTTCTCAAGACTTATTGGCCTTTTTTGGCTTCTTTGATATCATCATATTTAGGGGAAAAATTCTCTGTTACTGTGAACTTAATCTATACTGTTTAAGATAACACTCCTTGTGAGTACACTTTATAAAGTTATATTTCTTTTTCATATTTCACATAACTGTAATTTAAAAAGTATAATGATGCATTTTATGAAAATGTCATAATTAAACTCATTACTAAAAACCATATTTCAATTTCTTCAGATAACTATAATGTAAAAAAGTATAATGGTTCATTTGTACAAAAATTTTATAATGAAACTCATTAATTTAGATGCTAAGTTAAAACTTAATAAAAGAAAAATACTAAAAATGTATTGTCGTTGACAGAGCACGATCAAACTAGATTGCATTGAAGAGAAAAAAGCAAAGGGACCATCAGTCATTTAAGTATTGTTATAATAGATCTCTAATGTCTTGGATAGTTAGGTTAATAATATGCTGAAAGAACACATATGTTTTTTTTATGTTTATATGAGTTGCTACTTTAAAGTTCTTGTAGTACGGTGACAGTTTGCATGCCAAATTGGAACATATTATTCAAAATTTTGCCTGTGGCCAAGTTTTAGAGTGCTTATGATTCCATTTATTTGATCAGATGAGAAGTCCAAATGTTTACCCATGAGATGCCCTAAGTAAGCTGTCAACTAGAAGCTCAAATTGAATGGAAATTATCTATGCTAGCTGAAAATAAATCATAATTCTATATATAGCAGTATGTATGAAATCATAACTCAGCCTAAATAACTATTCAGGAAAGGTATATTTGTACATTGTGTTTCTAATAGAAGCAGCTTAAGTGTGAACTTATGTCACCCCGGCAGTTCCACAAGAGCTCAAATGTGCTCTGAGGAACTAAACACAATGCCAAAGTCACTCAAGAAACAAAGGTTAAAGTACCCTAGGAGAACTCTTGCAGCCGTGTAGCAGAACTGGTCCAGGATCTCTTCCTTCTAACCATTCCAGACATCATACAAAAACTAGAACATAGTGGGCAGAGTCACATTCCAGTCTTGCAAAGTAGTCTCTGACTCACCAAGAGGTTCAAAGCTGTTTTAATTTTCCACACCCATACATACACCACTCATTGGCTTCTCCTAACGATATGTTAATCAGGCTCTTGGAGATGACAAGAAACAGAGATATGACAAGTGTTCCCTGAGTGATGGGTGTTTGTATAAGAAGACATGCAAAAAATAGGTCAAAACAACAACAAAAACTTCTGAGCAATCACAGGGATTTCTACTATTATTAGTCTCCTTGAGTTTCTAAGAAATCCACTATGTGATTAATGTAGTTCATAATTCTTTTCAAGAAAATGCCAGATTTGGTCAATTGGACAGACCTCATTGATAACATTCACTACATGAAACTATCTGGATCTATGGCACCTTCCAAGTCAACAAACCATGAGAAAATAATTGCCTAAAATATTGAGTGTCCTGATTCCCAAATACTGTGACATAAAGCCTAAGTCACTTTAACGGTGAGCCCTGTTTTCAAGTGGTCTGAATTAAATCATGAATTTACTACATCTAGTGTCAGTTAGTCAACATTATTTGATCTCCCTGAGGCTCTACCAAAGAAGCCCACTGTATTGTGTGTGTCTATCTGGCAGTGTAGATTAAATTATATAATCCACCAGAGCACATAGCCCCGAGATGAGATGGTATCATGGCTTTAAAAAAAGTCATGAGATCGTACATGACTATTAGTCATCTGAATAACCATTTGCATACCATTAAAAATATCAGGAGTACACGTATTTACCATATAATCTAGCAGTGAGCGCCTTAATGTTTGTTCAAGTGGTTGAAATTTTATTTTCACACAAAAACCTAACCATAGATATTCATAGCAGCTTCCTTCATAATTGCAAAACTTAGAAGTATATACGATATGTGGACAAACTTTGGTATAGCTCACCAACAGAATAGTATTCAGAAGTAAAAAGAAATGAGTTAAGAAACCATAAAAAGATGTAGAGAAAAAGTCAAATTATTGTTTCTGCAAAGGACTTTGGTTTGGAAAGCTAAAGCATGACCTTCATTATATAACGTTCTGGATGAGAAAGAACATTGTAAATCAAATAAATATAAATTGAAGAGAATCAAAAGGGTGAACAGCATACTTGTGATGGATCAGCAGAGAACGGGTGCATAAGTAGAGGGCAGAGGGTGTGGTAGATGGTGATGATCCTTTGGAGGATGCGATATCGGTCCATCCATGTCTGATACATGCAGACCATTGAACTTGTTCATCAAGAGTGAACATTGATGTAAACTTTGAGTTCATGATGCATGGTCCCAATAGTTAGAAATACCCCACTCTGATAGGAGATGACAACAGAAGGTTATACATGAGTGACACTGCAGAACATAGAGCAACTCTCTGTGCCTGAACCACAAAATAGTCTCTATAAGTAAAATAAAATGAAATAAACAGCTGGCTTTAAAGAATTGGGTTTTAAAAAATGAACTTTTACAAAATATCCATGTGAAGTGGTTAATTCTGCTCCCAGACATTATGGATTTTAAAAACAAAATACTACTGCTAGCTTTGGGATGCTTCCATATGAGTTGCTGGGCCAGGTAGACCTGAGAGGTCTCCAAAACAAAACAAGTTGTTGCCACGGCCCTTGGTTACCTCTTAGTTATGGTTTCTAATGTTGTGATGAAGCGTCATGACCAAAGCAAATTAATGAAGAAAGGGCTTATGCGGTTTACAATTTCATATCAGCAAAGGAAATTAAGACTGGGACTCAAGCAGGGCTGGAACCCAGAGGCAGGAACTGATGCAGAGGTCACGGAGGAGTGTTGGTTACTAGATTGCCACCCATGCTTTCTTAAAGACCCCAGGACCACCAGCCCAGGGATGGCACCACCCACAGTGGGATGAGTCCTCCCCCATCTATCACTAAAAAAAAGTTCCACAGGTTTGCCTACAGCTGGATCTTATGGAGAGATTTTTCTCAATTGAAAGGCCCTCCTCCCCAATGACTCTAGCATGTGTCAAGTTAACACAAACGAGCCATCACAGTTGCCAACAAGAACTAGATACAAAGACCCTACTATCAAAAACACAAAACACAGGACACACACGCACATACACACACAAACCTATCTGAATCTACGCTGGAAGCTTCCCTCCTGCTGAAAGTTGTTGCACAGACTGTTGAGGAAAATAATTGTCAAAAATCACAACTGATTCTAGATTCTGACTGTTGTAATAGTGAACTACCTGGCAAGATCTGCCCAATGTTGCAATGTTAACATGAATATTCTGTGGTTAACTAATTTGCTTCCTGATTGGATTTTGAGGCTTGTTGCAAGTAGATACGTGTCTGTTAGTATGGAACTAGTCAAAAGACCATAGTTATGGAAGTCACAGGCCCTCACAGGAGAAATTCACTACTGATGCTTTCATAAGTGAGCATATAGTTAAACTGCCTTCTAAAAATTTGCTTTTATACTTGTAGAATAACTCAGATCTCAGCCTTTCTCTGGTAGTGAGTAATGGCAAAAAGTGGGGACCTTGGACTAGTTAGAGTGCTGAAAAAAAATAACGTCTAAGTGCTTTGTTCAAAATGGGACATTCCAGGAGATGTGAGAAACCAAAGGCTGTGAGAACCAAAGTGTAAAAAGGAACAGAGTTGGGTAAGATCTACTGGCTGAAACACAGTCATTTAAGTATGAAGCACAACAACTGTGACTGCTTTCATGGGGAAGAAGAAACAAAAAAAGGAAGGGGAAGAGAGGGAGGGAGGGGGAGAGGAAGGAAGAAACAAAAGGAAGGAAAGACGGAAGGGAGGGAGGAAGGGAAGAAGGGTAAGAATGGTAGGAACAACAGGAGGGAGGGAGAGAGGAAAGGAGGGAAGTCCATTAGAAAGAAGGGATTGATGAGGGTTAGAAGCGGATGAGACAGAGTAATCGTGGAATAATATAATCACAGTACACCACATACATGATATCATCAAAAGTGAAAAGCAAAAAATACCATGGTCGACTAGTTAGCCCCATAGCTTTTCACTATCTCAGAAGAAATACTACAAATAATGACCTTGAAATCCTTGTGAATCCTTTTGCTAAATGAAGCATTGCTCTATTTGAGGATGAGTTTATTTGAGGTTCCATATGGAATTCTTGTTCAGAAATACTGAGCTTACTGAAAATAGGGGTATAGTGCAGTAAGTGTAAGTGCTTCATGGATTTATAAGCCAAAGATTTTTTTAAAAAGTAATGCGAAACACACATGGTTGTTCACACCCGATCATCATGTAGGAAGTCACATCCTCCAATATTGTTTGTTGTGCTTAGAGACTCTTGCCTCTGGGGCAACCCAAGTAAATAAGAGGCCTGAGAGTGGGTCTGAGAGTCCAAGGGAGATGCTACTTAGCCCTTGCTCCAACACAGCATAAGGGATCCATAAACAAAATGGATCAGCATGGGCCTTGGTGTCACTCTGAACGAGTTCCATCCCTATCTATTATGTATCATTAAAGAAATTATTCAATGTTGAAAAGTCTCAAGAAATGGGAAAGGAGAGAAATGAAGAGGGAAAAACAGACGGGGAGAGAGGGAAGGGAAAAAAGTAAGGCTAAGGGTGTTTCTGAAAGCCATGGGGAAGCCTATTTACAAGCGTGCTGTGTGTGTGTGTGTGTGTGTGTGTGTGTGTGTGTGTGTGTGAACTCTGGCTAGCTGGTTCAACTCAGCTAGTCTGGCTTAAACTCCTCTCTGAGCTGACTGATTCAATCTGGCTTCTCAGCTTCTTATTGAATTGCTCTGCGTGGCCTCAAACAAACTCTGACAATTTGTTCTAAACTTCTGGCTCCTTCTGGCTTCAACTGCCTTTGCACTGAGTGGAACTGAACTAAACTGCACTGCACTGCCTCCTGCACTGACTGACAGAATGGCATTCCCTCTCTCTGCACTCTCTCTTAAACTACCTCTCCTCACTGTATCCTCTTGTGAGAACTGGGCATATCCTATCTCTGACTCATCCTGCCCAATCTTTGTCTAATTCATCACTGTGTCTGCCCCTCAATTAGATGTCAGTTTCAAATATGGCTGCTTTCTTCTATAAACTAACCTTACCTTCATTGTTTGGGATTAAGGTCTGTACTAAGGGCATGTCTGTACTCCAGTCAGCCAGGCTATCCACGTTGATGGATTAAAATTCCTCTTCAGTTTTCTTTAGAAACGATCTCATGCTTCACAACGTGCAGAACTAGATTTTCGGACCTTAAGAAAGGAAAAAAGGAAGATATAAAAATTATATCAATATATGGCAAATGATGACAATGATACATTGTAGTCGTGTGAAAGTCTATAAAAAGTAAAAATTAAAAGCAAACAAACAAACGCATCTGAACTTCTGCTGACTTATTAACACATGCCTTCTTGGATGGAACCCAATTAACACATTTTACACTCCGAAGTGAGTCTAATGTTAAGTCAAGTTTCGAAGCTGATGTTTCCCAGTCATCAAAATGTGCCACTGTTGTTTACTTGGAGGCTTTGGTAAACCCAGCTTCTGCACTGACCTGACAGGGTGTCTACAGTGAGGTACAGGCTTAGCATCCTGATATATTCTATGTGATTCCCAGGAACTGCACATAGAGAACCAGAGCTGCGGTTTCAGAAATGGCTTGTCCTCTGATGTGACATCTTTATGTCTGCAACCACACCCTGCCTCAATTCATCACCAGAAATCCATGCTCTCTTCATTTCCCAACCCAGTCTCAACCTCTATCAAAGTCTGCTGAATTAACATTCTCTATCCTCATCGGATCTTATCAGAATAATTATTTCCATTACACAACCAAAGTCTGTGCCACATAGTATTTATTCATAACTCCTGTTACACCCAGCCTCTAAATTCTCCAAAGTCAAAAATCACATTCTGTTCTTGTTTTGTCTCCCTAAGCTTTGAGCATTAAACCTGGTATGTAAGGAGAGAACAAGTGTTTTATTGAATGAAACAATCCTCAGGCCAAACGGAAGCAGGGTCATTTCTCTGAAAAAGACCAGCTTGAAACACCCATGGCTCCACGCTATCATTCTCTTGTCACCACACACCGAGACCTTCCTGTTTGTTAAAGAAATGCATACAGTGTTTTGCTTTGTTCTAAAAGACATTTGTTTATAGCCTCAATCTTGCGAACGTTTTTATGCCCCTGAACCTCTGTCTGACCACAGTCCTCTTCCACTTGCCTACACACACTAGCCCTGATAACCACAAACGTCTAACTCCTATTGCATGGCAACCAAAAATATTTAATTTTCCATCTGAAGGTTTCTCGCTTTTTACACAGTGCGAAAATAGAAAACAGGAAAGTGAAAAGGTTTACCCTATACAGCACAGCAATCTGAGAAACACACAGACTGGAAAACACCCAGAGACGGTCTGAACAAACCTCAGAGGTGCTACTGATGTCACTGGGCCATATCATTAGAGCTTTCTCAGGGCCATGGAGGCCAGCGACACTGTTTGCTGCCCTTGAGTCTCAGGTTCTGTTTGTAATTTCATTCTCATTAATCTGTGGACTCTTTACTGGAAGCTCCATTACCGCTGCTACAGCATGGTTTCCAAGGCGCTTATCTGCTATGCTGCCCTTCCTTTGAGCGGACATTATGACCAGGGAATTAAAGGAATAAAAGCATGATTAAAAATAATTTTAAAAAATGGACAGCAAGAAAATAAATGATCCAATTTTAAAATGGGGTACAGACTAAAAGCGAGAATTGTCGAAAGAGGAAATACAAGTGGACGAGAAACACTTAAGAAAATGCTCACTCATTAGGGAAACGCAGAGCAAATGCAAAGCAAATGGCTAAGCCCACTAAGACGGTGACAGTTCATGCTGGTGAGGACCTGGAACAAGGGCAATGCTCATCCATTAGTGTGAGAGAGAAACTGGCAAGAGAGTGGACTGCCACTGTGGAAATCAGGGTGATCTCTACCAACATCCAGCTAGACCACTCCTGGGTGGATCCCCAAAGGATTCCTCATCCTATCACAGTGACACTCGCTCAAACATGCTCATTGATACTGCAGTGATAATAGGCAGCAATTGGAAATGACATAGATGTCCCTCAACGGAAGAATGGATAAAGAAAATATGGTATGTTTATACAATGGAATATTATTTAACTGTTTAAAAAGAAATCATGAAATTCACAGGTAAATGGATGAAACTTGGGAAAAAAAAAAAAAAACCACCCTGGCTGAAGTAACCCAGACTCAGAAAGACAAATTGAGTATGTATTCACTTATATATGAATGTTACCTAGTAAGTCAATGGTAACCAAGCTTCAATTTATATAACAACAAAGGTTAGATGCAGAGTAAGGAACCAGTGGGATAGTAATAGATTTCTCTAGGGATGAATAAGAGCATAGATAGCCATGACTGGATAAGATTGGGGAATAGAATGAGATGACCAAATGTAGAGGGGGAGGGTAAAAGAGGGTAAGAGAAGGAATATGGGAAGGGACAGCAGAAACTAAGATCATATAAAAAATAATATAGGCAAACTGACTTTAAATGTGTACATATATGAAAGAAATATAAACTGGGGTGACCAAACAACAGGGGAGGAAAAAGTCCCAATTAGACACCTCTCACCACCAAATGAAACCTCCAGTTCCGGGAACAGGTCACATCTAATTGTGTTTGTGGCCAAAGGGAGCCCCATGGAAACCCCCAAACAATACAGTTTACTGCCAAAACTATTGGTTGTTCTCTACAAACTGACAGTAATGCCCTACTGCTGAAGACAACTCAACTCAATGGACATGGAGTAGTCAAGCCAGTTCCTACTTAAACCTTCACCCTTCGTGGAACTAGAAAGCACTCTGCACACAACCAAAGGAGAAAAGTAATGCCAACCCAACTACAAACTCTTTGATCTCAAAGGTGGCCTGCCAGAGTCAACTAACCTGGGCCCATGGGGGCTCCCAGGGTCTGAACCACCAACCAAAGGGCATGCGGGGGCTGGACCCAGGGCCCCTATACATTTTTAGCAGATGTGCAGCTTGGCCTTCATGTGGCTCCCCTAAGTAGAGAACCAATGCTTCACATAGTGCCCAATCTCAATCGACACATTCACAACACAGCCCGCAAACCTAAGACTCAGGGAATGCCATGGAAGAAGGAGTAGGAAGATTCTCAGAGAGAGAGAGAGGCCTGGGAAAGCTGATATAAGATGAGGCCTCCTAAAGTGATAGAAAAGCTTCACACATGATGCTTCACACATATGGCTGCCTAAACAAAACCTGAAGGAAAGAGGCTATGATTCAGAAAAGGAGTAAGGGAGGAGAGGATGGGAGGGGCTGGAGGAGAACAGGAAAGAAGGATAATGATGTAATCATATGTGATCAAGAAAGAAAGGGGGGATGGCGTTTTTATTCCAAAGTGTAAGAAGTTGAGAAAAGCATCAGAAATGGGAAAGTGCCTCAGATAAAGTGCTGGGTCAGCAAAGAAATCCATGAGCAGAGTCCTAGTGTTCAGCGAAGTAGGGAAAACTCACATTTCCCTCCAGATTCGGGGGGGGGCGGGGGGAGAGAATTCATTTCCCTAGTTCCTGCAGCTGCTTGAAGCTCTGTCTACTAACACTCTTCCTACAGAGCTCTGTTCTATATACCTACTGCATTCACTATTGAAATTAGAGAAGCACACAGTCATACAATCACATGCATGCACACTCACACAAACTTACATTAACACACGTGCACACACATATAGATACATGCATGCATGCTCACATATACTCACATACACACATACACACACACTTACACACATGCATACTCACATGCACAGACATGCATACTCACATGCACAGACATGCATACTCACATACACACATATATGTGTACCAAAATGCACACACAAACATACTCATACATGTATGCATAGACCCACTCGCATACACACACATACATATACAAACATACACTGATACCTATGCATACACAAACAAACACATGCAAATGCACATAAACACATACACATGCATTCAATTTGGTCTCTCTCCTCTAACATTTTTCAGGTTAAAAAATAACTAGTATTTAAATGTTTTGTATTAAAATCTAGACCATCATCATTAAGATGAAGATTCGAACTGATGACGGAAACGAGCATGTCTCTTGCTTTCGAACACTGGGAGAAGAGTAGAGACCCGGAAGGACCGGTGCTGTCAATAACTGCCATTTCTCTAAGGCCACCATGGATGTGTCATCACTTCCATGTCAGCCCTTCACAGGAGGTTTCAGAAGCATCAGTACAGCTGGTAAGAACAGGAATTTAAATTACTATGTTAGAGTCAGTTGAGGTGAAAATTTCAGGAAATCTTTCTACAGGTATTTTTACTGACTGGTTTTGTGTGTCAACTTGACACCAGCTGGAGTTATCACAGAGAAAGAAACTTCAATTGGGGAAATGCCTCCATGAGATCCAGCTGTAAGGCATTTTCTCAGTAATTAAGGGGGGAGGGTCCTTATGGGTGGCACCATCTCTGGGCTGGTGCTCTTGGGTTCTATAAGAGAGCAGGCTGAGCAAGCCAGGAGAAGCAAGCCAGTAAGGAACATCCCTCCATGGCCTCTGCATCAGCTCCTGCTTCCTGACCTGCTTGAGTTCCAGTCCTGACTTCCTTTGGTGATGAACAGCAGTGTGGAAGTGTAAGCTCAATAAACCCTTTCCTCCCCAACTTGTTTCTTGGTCATGGTGTTTGTGCTGGAATAGGAACCCTGACTAAGACAGTGTTCTTTATTTTCTTTTTGATTTCATTTAATTTTTAATTATTTTGTATGTGGGCATCTTGGCTGCATTTATGTCTGTGCACCAGCTGCATGGCTGCTGCCAGAAGAGACCAGAGGATGGCATCAGATTCTCTAGAACTGGAATCACTGACATTTGTGAGCCTCCGTAGGAGTGGTATTGATCCCAGGTCTAGTGGAGAAGCAGCCAGTGCTCCTAACCACAGAGCCATCTCTCCAGCCCTGCTCTTTATGGCCTTGATACAAGTCAGGATAAAATATTAGAGAATTAATTGCTAGGTATTTTTGGAGAATATACTACTCATATTTCATTGCTGGGCAGGAAACAGGAATAAATGTCTCTCTCCTCACTGGACACAAAGACGAGTCTTTTTAAAGGGTAAGTTTCTTAACCACAAATTGCAGTGCTGCCAACGCGTTTAAATCACATCATATACACAAGTACTGCTGAAAATACGACGTTCTGCTCCCTGAAGCTCACCTGAGGTCACACTTGTCTTCCTCAACTCTGAGCATGTGTTGGGATACTCGTGTTTTCAGTGTCAGAGCATGCATGCACACTTAACCCTGATTGTTATGTCCGACATGTTTAGTCTAGTAATATTTTAGTTGTAGCCAAAACTCAATCTACTGTACCCCAACATGCTGTGTATTGAAATAGATCATGCTATGCATAGCAAATAGTCAAGGGTGCTTTTTATCAAACATAGCAAAATATGTCTCACTGTTATTTTGGGGTATCTCAAAAACATGCCTCTAAGCTCTAGGCTGGGGCTTGATTAATGTGTGACTTCCTCCTTAAAATTGGAAGCAGGAATCAAGAGTACAGCTCAGGGTTTTTCATTGGCTCTTCTTTTATAAGCATCGAAATTAAATCTTGCTCCTAAGACTTGATTAAGTAAGTCCTACATCTGACTGCAGTTTGCAGCGATTCCTGCAAGGCAGGAACTCAAGCTGGTTTTGCTGGAATGGGGGCAATCCGGAGGGAACAGGAAGCTGAGACTGCTGTGAAGACAGAGTTCCTTGGTTTGGGTCCTGTCCTGTGGCCACGAAGAATGCAATGGCAGTAATGACCAACAAATGTCAAAAGGACTTCCTGGGCCAAGGTTTTTAAAGTTATTGAGGATTCACAGAGCCCCGACAGAAAGATCCTGGTTACTACTGGGTTTTGTTTGCTTGGTTTGTTTTGTTGTTTTTTGTCTTTGAATTCCTTAGCAGCCTAGCATAAATGTAGTACAGACTTTCCCTAAAGCAGAAGACTATAATAGTTTTATGGCCAACCAAAGCTATACACTAAGTATCAGGCCAGTAGGACTCCATAGCAAAGATCCTGTTCTCCACTCCTCCACATACAGGTGAAAGAAAATAACAAGTAAGAGTGCATAAGGTTTCTTACCCAATGTGTTTAATCTCAGGCTCATCCTTACCATAAAATCAATCTGATATATATATATATATATATATATATATATATATATATATATACACACACACATATACATATATATACATATACATATATACATACATCATACACATATACATACACATATATATACACATATATACATATATCATACACATATACATATATGTATACATATACATATACATCATATACACATACATATACATCATATACACATACATATACACATACACATACATATACATCATATACGCATACATATACATATATATCATATACACATACATCATATACATATACACATACATCATATACACATATATCATATACATATACACATACATAATATACATATACATCATATACATATACACATACACATACATATACATATATGTGTACATATATTTATTATACACAGATGCACACAGACACAGATACACAATCACACACACACACACACACACTATTTTTATGGAGATTAAAAGCAGACCTCTGCAGATGCTAAAAAACCATGACCACATAGCTACATGTCCAGTACTGAAGTGGATTCTGATGGTGTTTACACAGAAGCATATTAAAGATAATAATTGCCAACCATACACATTTTCAAATTTGTTTTCTAATTTAAAACCAATACCTGTGAATTATTTAGAGATATTAAAGATATCTGGCTATTTAGAAATAGGCAACAGCAGAATACCACCTTGCAACCCAGGAATGTAAAGCAATCCTCCCATTATGAAAATCATGTAAGGGTAAACATGGTTTTTTGAAGGCCATGGGAAGGCCTCCCTCCTCCATTTTTTTTAATTTCTTTTTATTCGATATAATTTATTTACATTTCAAA
The DNA here is from genome assembly GCF_947179515.1 of Apodemus sylvaticus. Taxonomy (NCBI): domain Eukaryota; kingdom Metazoa; phylum Chordata; class Mammalia; order Rodentia; family Muridae; genus Apodemus; species Apodemus sylvaticus. The sequence continues at coordinate 19,878,545 of NC_067479.1, forward strand.
TTATTTCCCCTTTTTTAGCCCCCCCCACTCCCCGAAAGTCCCGTAAGCCCCCTTCTCTTCCCCTGTCCTCCCACCCACCCCTTCCCACTTCCCCGTTCTGGTTTTGCCGAATACTGTTTCACTGAGTCTTTCCAGAACCAGGGACCGCTCCTCCTTTCTTCTTGTACCTCATTTGATGTGTGGATTATGCTTTGGGTAATCCAGTTTTCTAGGTTAATAACCACTTATTAGTGAGTGCATACCATGAGTCACCTTTTGAGACTGGGTTGCCTCACTTAGTATGATGTTCTCTAGCTCCATCCATTTGCCTAAGAATTTCATGAATTCATTGTTTCTAATGGCTGAATAGTACTCCATTGTGTATATATACCACATTTTTTGCATCCACTCTTCTGTTGAGGGACACCTGGGTTCTTTCCAACTTCTGGCAATTATAAATAGGGCTGCTATGAACATAGTAGAGCATGTATCCTTATTACATGGTGGGGAATCCTCTGGGTATATGCCCATCCCTCCTCCATTTTTAAGCTATCTTTTCCTCTGCTGAGGCAGTGCCAGGATGGAGACTATTATGTATTTAACTGAAAGTGGGGAAAACTGACACATAGAAAACTAGGGTTTTCTGGTTCTGGAAAGACTCAGTGAAACAGTATTCAGCAAAACCAGAACGGGGAAGTGGGAAGGGGTGGATGGGAGGACAGGGGAAGAGAAGGGGGCTTACGGGACTTTCGGGGAGTGGGGGGGCTAGAAAAGGGGAAATCATTTGAAATGTAAATAAATTATATCGAATAAAAAAAATGCTCAAAAAAAAAAGAAAGAAAACTAGGGTTTTTTTTTCTCCCTATAAGTTACCATAGAATTTCTCTTAACATAGACTAATAACTATATTAGACAGCTTACTTATATCGAGTAATTGTGAAGGTATCTGAGTCATTCAGGAACCATGGGCTATCACTCTGCATTCAGTGAGACCCTCCCTCTTCTCTGCACTTCACATGCATGGAGGAGTGGCCTTGTTCTGTCTTCAGTGTCATCTGGGTTACATTAGGGCCTGGTTTAAAAAACTCTGCTATCTCCAGACCAGTCACCAGTGACACCGAAGGCTCCCTCCGCGCCTGTCACTGAGCCTTTCTGGAAAGACTTTCCCATTGTTCTCTTGTTTATCCCCATCCAAGGCAGGTTTTTAATCACTGCTAGACTCTGTGGAACTTCTAACTCCAATTCGGTAAGGTTGGAGCGGTTCCTGGAGTTCTGAGGTGATGTCGTCACTTGTAAACAAACAATATATAGAGAAATAAAAATGTAGGTACCTATTCACATTTGTGAAATGGAAATTCTGCTCTCAACAAGAGACCATAAGGGGGGCTGTTGATTCAGTCTGTTGATTCATTAGTAAATGTAGTACAACACAACTGGAACATTTCTTTTTAATCTTCCAAAGTGTTTGGATGCTTTATTAAACTAAAACTAGCCCAAGCAGAACAGACAAACTTTGAATACTGCACCTCTGTCCTCTGGGGCTGTGCAACTCATGTGTATTTGCTTTCTCACAGTCCCTGCTCTCCTGCCTCCAGTGATCCCTACGCTGGCTTCTCTCCATCTGCCCTACTACCTGCAGCCTGGCATGTGGGCGTGATTAGTCACTCTGGCCGTTTGTAGAGCTAAAATAGCACACTTAGCAAATCCTGGTAGTTCTGGTGCCATGCATGTGCTTCCATAGACAATCAGCGTCCTTTTTTTAAGATTTATTTATTTATTTTATGTATATGAGTACACTTTAGCTGTACTGATGGTTGTGAGCCATCATGTGGTTGCTGGGAATCTGCTCCCTCCGGTCGCCCTGCTCTCTCTCTCTCCCCGGCCAAAATATTTGCTGTCTTCAGATGCACCAGAAGAGGGTGCCTTGTTACGGAGGGTTGTGAGCCATCATGTGGTTTCTGGGATTTGAACTCGAGACCTTCAGATGAGCAGTCAGTGCTCTTGGCCGCTGAGCCATCTCTCCAGCCCACAATAGGTGTGTCTTAAGATGTCTTTTGTTCATGGCAGTGTGGTGATGAAGATCTGACAGAAGAACAACCCTAATGCGACCACGGTGACAGCTCTCTTTTTTGGGTTCCTGCCACACCACCCCACCCCACCCCGAGACAGGGTTTCTCTGTGTAGTCCTGGCTGTCCTGGAACTCACTCTGTAGACCAGGCTGGCCTCGAACTCAGAAATCTGCCTCCCTCTGCCTCCCAAGTGCTGGGATTAAAGGTGTGCGCCACCACTGCCTCTTGTTTTCTGTTGAGGAGCTCTTGAGGAGAACTGCAGAGTAAAGCGGTTTCACATGCTACACTGCACATTGAGCAGCCTTAGTCCCTTACTAATTTCATATATAAGTTTAAAATTGGAATCCCCTAAACTCTGAGGAACCAAAAAGGCCCTTAATCCTGTGAAACATAGATTTCACACCTCTTGTGGAAGTAAGACTTCCACAAATATAAACCAGATTTTTAAAAATTAAAATCACATGAATAGGATAAATATTGTCAAAAACTCATTTAACCTTAGCACTCATTTTTCAGTGTGCATTCGTACATTGTTTTGAAAAACACAAATTGATCTACAATAGCGCCATAATAGACCTTCAACCTTAGGCTAACTTGAACTCCATGAAACTTAATTCCAAGAGTGGATATGTCAATGAAATAAACTAATCAAGTGCTACATAAACTCCAGGAAGAGAAATTCTCTTTCCAATTTCCCTTGCAATTTAGAAAAAGTATATTAGAGAAAGGGAAAGGCGTACTGAAAGGGCAGAGAGTGGGTGCTATGGAGGGAAGGCGAGAAAATTCCCTGCCGTTAGGATCTTTCCATGGAGAACACATACACAGACAGACAGACAGACCCACGCACACACTCACGCACGCACTCACGCACACAAACACACGTGCGTGCACACATGCATTTATGTGTATCTGATGCAGTGCTGAAATCAAACCTAGGCAATTACTCATAGTACGTTACTTCTGAGAGATACCCTTAGGTCCCTAATTCCAGCAGCATTTATTCCTGTGAATTGCCCTGGGTATACCTTTCAAAACAGAAAACAAGAGAGCAGTCTTTTTTCGGATAATCGAGTTCAAGTCACACAGATAGGATTAACATGCCACAGGAGTTTAGCATATGTTCACTACCTTTTAGGAGGTTCATTCCTTTTTTTTTTTTTAACTTGGAGGCTTGAAGTGGGAGGGGAGGCGCTTTATGTTTTTTTATGAAACTGCTGTAGTTTTCTGCACCTGTCCAGTTCCGTTTAGAAGGACAAGGTTTGGGCATTTCTATCTCATCATCTTTCTCTACGGACTTAGACGTATTTGATACCATGAATCCATTATATTTTGGTTTGGGAAAAGAAAATAGAAGCTTTTAATGCACGCAGTTAAATAATATCTCATCATATTCCCTCTTTCCATATTGTATTTGAAGCTAAGAGAAGGAAACAATATCTTTATTTTCCCCTCCCAAATGCTGGTAAGGATTTGCCAATAGGGAACCCCGAATAGTTGGCAAACCAATGTGTGAGAGCGTCCCCGAATCAAAAGGTTTAAGTCGTTGTCAATGTCTTATTGCATTGAACAACTTAAGTTGAAGGCAGTTGGCGGAATACACTTGCAAGTTCCTCTGAGCCTTCTTGGTGAAAATTATAAACTCCAAATGAATGAGGAATTCCAAGATTACTACTTTTGTTGAGATAAGTCACTCAAATCAGAGCCCCTGCGTATACCACACTGTAGGACAAGTGGACTGTGGCACCAGATAGCCCGAAGAACTGGCGAGGCTGAGTGAGCTCAGACCCTGGGAATCTCGCAGATCGGAGACCAGTGTGAATAGCACCCATCCCTACCTGTCTCTATACACTACAACCAAAACCTCCCAATGGGAGGTCCACAGGCGGTCGGTCCTATTAGCACCAGAATCCTTTCCCAAGCAAACAGAGCATGAGTAACACGCTCAACTCAGCCTATCGGAAACACCTGTTCCCTAAGTCCCACCCCACTCCTCAATGCTTGTCCACTGACGAGGATCGTCCGGCTGTCTTACTGAGCAGTAATGCTTGGGGAAGAGCTCTCCTGAAGCATTCATCGCTGGGCCTTCACAGGCTGCTGCTGCTGTTGCTGCTTCCACCAAGTCTTCCGTCTTCAGGTGCCTACCTGACAAGAGGCGGGAACCCGGCTGCCTGCCCCACTACACCACGGCCACTCAGCGGGCCAGACGGAAGCCCAGGGAACCTATTTGTCCCAGGCTCAGCTTTGCCTTCCTTGGTCTGGTTTGGTGCAGAGGTGCTGGGCACTCCAGAGGGCAGACACACGTAGAAGAACAGCAGGCAACACCATACATAGAAGAAAAGCAACAGAGCGTGCTGGGATGTTTAATCCAAGAAAGCAACTCCATAGTTAAGGACATTTAAGCACAGAAGCCTTTGCTAGGAAAAAGAGGTTCGTTGTAGTGAGAGGTTGTTTTAATTTGGGCAAAACTGGGTAGTTGACTCTAAAATGCATCTCCAACAAAGTGTGGAGCAGAGACTGGAGGAGACCGTCCGGAGCCATCCGGAGACCGCCCCACCTGGGGATCCAACCCGTATACAGCCACCAAATCTGGATGCTATTGTGGACACCGGGAAGTGGACAGGAGCCTGATATGGCTGTCTCCTGAGAGGCTCTGCCAGAGCCTGACAAATACAGGGGGGGGGGGGGGTATAGAATAGGGCGTTTCCAAAGGGGAGACCTGGAAAGGGGAAAATATTTTAAATGTAAATAAAGAAAAGATTCAAGGGGAAAAAAAAAGACGTATCTCCAAAACACGGATAGATTTCCTTCCTTGGAGCTGCTCCCAGTGTCTGCTCTCTTAGAGCAGCTCCACAGACTTAGACAATTCTCTAAGGACAAGGCCACTTCTATCTCCATTCTCTCTGAGAGAAAGCGAATCTTCATCGATTCAAGGCAGACATGGCAGTCCTGACCCTTCCAGGCAGAGTCTGCCTCTGTCAGTGGATCCCAGGTTGGCATCGTATTCTGCAGACATTCTGAGTTCTCTCTTGGTCCAGCTCTCTCTCTCTCTCTCTCTCTCTCTCTCTCTGTCTCTCTCTCCAAAAAAATAGTAAGGACTGAGAGATGTGAGTGGTTAAGAACACTTGTTCTTGTAGAAGAGGACCCAGATTCTATCCCTAGGACCCACACAGTGATTCACAACCATCTGTAAGCACAGTTCCGGGGATCCAGTGCCCTCTTCTGACCTCTGTGCTCACCAAAAATGCAAGTGGTGCACGAACACACGTGCAGGCAAAACAGTCACACATTAAAAAAAATAATAATAATGAAATAAAATAAAGCTAGGTCCTTTGAGGTTATTCTAACAACATTTAAAAAAGGAAAAAAGAAAAAAAAGGCATTAAACCTAATTCAAGAAGGGTTTGCCCTCTCTCTCTCTCTCTCTCTCTCTCTCTCTCTCTCTCTCTCTCTCTCTCTCTCTCTCTTTTTTTTCTGAGACAGGGTTTTTCTGTGTGGCCCTGGCTGTCCTGACTCACTCTGTAGACCAGGCTGGCCTCGAACTCAGAAATTTGCCTGCCTCTGCCTCCCAAGTGCTGGGATTAAAGGCATGTGCCACCACCGCCCGTCGAAAGGCTTGATCTCTGGCTCTACCATGAAGTATAGTTGGTTTTTAGTTGAGAGAAAAGAACATGATGGTCTGATCCTCCTGGGGTAAAGTTCAACCTTTACCTCTGGGTAAAGCTAGTAGTAGTCCAGAATTAGGAGACAAACATATGGAAGTTTCTAATTTTGTATACCTAATGTAATTTTAATGGTAGCTCTATCTTTAAGAGAAGAAAGAGAGGGAGGGAAGAAGAATGGAAGGACAGAAGGATAGAAGGAAGGAAAAGGCAAAGAGAGTCTGTAGGCGTCGCTAAGCCACGCAAGCTCTTTCCTAGCATGCACAAAGCACTGGGTCCTATCCACCACATAAAATAGGGTGATTCACACCCATAATCTCAGCATGTGGGAGACAGAGGCAGGAAGACCAGAAATTCAAAGTCACTCTTGACTACACGCTGGGAAGGAGACTAGTCTGAGCTGCATGAAACTTTGTCTCAATCAGTCAATCAATCAATCAATTAATAAATGGGAGGAAGAAGAAAATAGATGACTTTCACGAAAGTGAAGACATTACATCAAGATTCACTACCCTACTAAATTCCACGGGAAGTAACATTTGTCACAGTGAGAAAGACAGACGGTGAAAGAAGAGAGAAAATAAAACCTTTAGAACTAAAACTGAGCATGAGGTGCCAGTGACATTAGACTTCCCTCTAATGCGCTCCTGTACGAGGCTGTAGCCTCCAAAGCACCCCCTTTCCTTCTTATACACATGCCTTCTAGCCAACAGTATTTCATAGACCTTCTAAAGTAGGATGTGTGGGGAGTTGGGGTGGGGGGTGTTCTTGTGAGGATGAGTGTGTGCTTGTGAGTGGGGGGTGAGAACAGGAACAGTAAGGGTCATTCAAACCATGAGACAGGCAGCGCGGACCCAGGACACTTCGACAGCCGTGGTGATTCATCTTCCGCTCGGGCGCAAGGACGCCAAGACCTCTCTGTTTTGTTCTCAGTTCACATTTGTGCACATTAAACCAGTGAGTCATACATTGGAAATATGTATGAAATAAGCAAGAATATGTCACTGAGTTATTTCTGGTGGTTCAAGACACACATCCAAGGACATCACGTGTTTGAAAGGCAAATTTTTAAATGTGAGGGGTTTATACATAGCAGACACAGTTGTTGTCTTTCTGTAAAGGAAAAAAAAAAAAAAAAAACTGGTGTAAGAAGAAATGGATCCTGGTAAAACGATTAAGTTTAGGGGAAAGGGATAAAATATTTCTTCCTGCTCTCAAAAGAACAGTTTTCTTCAGAGGAAATTGCATACATTCTTAGTCACTTTAATAATCTTAGTCAAGATTAGCATAGAAGTATTCTTTCAGAAGTTCAGTGTTGATAAACAAAGAGTATTCGGTCTCTTGCCCCACGATCCCAGCTTTGTGGCAAATGTGAGCTTTATATTTAGATGCAAACAAAATCCTTCCTGTTTTAAATTGTATTATTGCTTGGAGGCGGGGTCTTGTTGTGTAGCACAGGCTGGTCTTGAGTTCATGGGTATCCTTCTGTCTTAGCCTCCCCAGAGCTGGGATTAACAACTGTGAGCCTCCACACTCTGAAATTCTTCCTTTCTCGGGACTTCTTAACACCATGCTTTCACGTTTACCATGCGCTGTGTGTAAATGTCTTGTACACTAAGGAAGTAGCAGGGCACACAGCTAACCCCATCCCTATGTGATGTAACAGGCTGGTACTCATTCACTGGCTGAAGCATGACGTCATATAACAAATGATAAATAACGTCTATGATAATGCAGGGCATGGAGTTCAGCAGAGGCAGGAGTCATTCTTGTCTGAGGTGAGGGAAATGCGTGACAGGGAAGATTTGAAGTTCGGATGATACCAAGAAGCGGCAGGAGAAGAAGGTGGTGGCAAAAATTCATTCAAGTGAAGGGTACATGGTTACAAGGACTGGGCTGGAAGAAGAACAGGGTTTCTGGGAAGCTGGCCAAGAAGTACAACTGGAACACCAAGAATGCGAGAAAAGCACAGCAGTCGTGGATCTGTAGTGAAGCTATCCTGGATAATAGGTGCCTTCTCCAATAATTATTAAATTAAAATATTATTAAATCACTGTGAGCCAGAGCAAGGCACAATCGGGTAGATGTTTTTAACAATAGTTATTAAAGTGTTGTGTACCAATTTCTTTCATTTTAAACATTCCACCCTGCAGGACCCTCCATGAACAGGAAGGTTAACAACTCAGAATAGCTTCAGGAAGTTCCTGAAACTGACCAAAATCACTAGACATGCCCCCCCCCCTTGCCAGAGTAAGAAAAGCTGAGAGTCCTTCTCAGATTCAAGGAAGCAAACTTTTTCTCAGGAAAGGAGAAAGCAGGCGCCCTGCCCAGAAGAGGTTTAGATCAGCTGAGGCACTGCAAAGTACACTCTGCAGTCTGTTTAGCTACCAGCAGGCGGTGCAGCTTCGTCGAGGTCCTCAGCCTTGTGAGATTGATTTTGCTGGGATGGGCTTTGGTTGAGGCATTTCTCCTCCTGTAGGTAACCCCTCACTATCATTCCTATAAGCAACTCCAATAAAACTCACGGACTCACCAAGTTGGACATTGGTGATACCTATAGTTTTGTCTGCTGTGCACTTCTGTCTGGGGTGAGTGGATGTGTGTGTTGTGTTGCCCCAGGAAAAGTGTTCTCTGTCATACAACATACAGGAAGGATTTCATACGAAGAAAAAGAGAAAAAAATGTCTTGAAGCTATTGATACTCTCTGCCATGTTTATGGGGGAAAGGAATGCAGAGCAGGTTGGGATGACTTGTAAACGGTGTACCAATATGTCAGAGGCTATTTCCAAACAAGTGTGCAGCAGAGGGATGGAAGGGAGAACACAGAATGGGAATCTGTGGGTCATAAGTAATTAGAATGCAAGTATATACATATTTTCAAAAAAATTTATAAACTCAAGATTTTAAAAACTCTTCATTATATATGTATAATAGTCACATATATAACATTTCTTTCTATTATAAATGTATATGCATATATACATTAATTACTTCTACAGCTCAGATTTCCTACTCGTTTGGTTCTTGTGTCTATGCTTGGTTGTCAACTTGACCATCTGGAATTAACTAAAACCCAAGTGTTTAAGAACACCAATGAGGGATTTTTTTTTCTTAATTAAATATTTCAAGTGGGAAGACCCACACTTAATCTGTATCTTTTGAGGTGAGAAGATACAGTTTTTATCCGGGCTACAGCTTCGGCCAGTAGCTTGTATAAAGAACATGAAAGCTTCCTCTCTCTGCGTGCTTGCACCCCCTCTTTCTGGCAAGCCCCCCTCTCACTAGCAGTAGACATACTTATTTGGAATTCTGGCAGGTGCTGAAGACCAGTTAAGACATCCAGCCTTTTGGACTGAACAACTACTAAATTCATGGACTTTGCTTTAGTAGACAGCCATTTTTGAACTTGCTGAACCACAGCCTGTAAGCCATTCTAGTATAAATTTCCTTTATAGATGATAGATAAATAGATGATAGATAACTGCATAGATAGATAGGTAGATAGATAGATAGATAGATAGATAGATAGATAGATAGATAGATAGATAGATAGATAGGCAGGCAAGCAGACAGACAGACAGACAGACAGACAGACAGATAGAGATAGATAGATAGATAGATAGATAGATAGATAGATAGATAGATAGATAGATAGATAGATGACAGATTCATTTTATAAGCTCTGCTGTTTTAGGAAACCCTGACTAACACAGTTCCTGTTCCTCTATGCTTTTGTATTAAGTACAACAAAATAGAATCTATAATCAAAAGACTTTCTACTTAGGGTCATGGCTGAACAAAAAATCGCTGATATTACTCAGAAAATATGACTAAGATAAAAACAGTAGAGAGAAACAAGGTCAGTTTCTCTCTGTTTTGCTAGGATGATAGTGTAACCTTAGTTTTATATGGAATAATCGTATTATGATGCATAGAAGTAATTTTCTTTTAGAAGCATAAGAGTAGAAAATTTGTTGCTTTTAGGCAATGAAGAGGTAGAATATACCTTGGATTTATCTGCCTTTGAATCCACCTAGTATCCACCCTTCTGAACATTTTTTTTTACTTTTTTATTAGATATTTTCTTTATTTACATTTCAAATTACCTTTCCTATTTCCCCTCTGAAAACCCCCTATTCACATCTCCCCTCCCTCTACCCCATTCACTAACCCACCCACTCTGGCTTCTCTGACCTGCATCCCCCTATCCTGGGGCAATGAGCCTTCACAGGTCCAAGGGCCTCTCCTCTCATTGATGTCTGACCAGGCCATCCTCTGCTACCTATATGGCTAGAGCCATGGGTCCTTCCATGTGTACTCTTTGGTTGGTGGTTAAGTCCCTGGGAGCTCTCAGGGTACTGGTTGGTTCATATTGTTGTTCCTCCTATGGGACTGTAAACCCCTTCAGCTCCTACCTCCTCTGCTGGGGACACTGTGCTCAGTTCAATGATTGGCTGAGAGCATCCACCCCTGTTATTTATCAGGCATTGGCAGGGCCTCTCTGGAAACAGCTATATCAGGCTCCTGTCAGCAAGCACTTGTTGGCATTCCTAGTACTGTCTGGGTTTGGTCACTGTGTGTGGGATGGATCCCCAGGTGGGGCAGTTTCTGAATGGTCTTTCCTTCAGTCTCTGCTCCACACTTTGTCTCTGTATCTCCTCCCATGGGGATTTTGTACCCTATCTAAGAAGGACTGAAGTATCCACACTTTGGTCTTCCTTCTTAAGCTTTATGTGGTCTGTGAATTAGATCTTGGGTATTCCAAGTTTCTGGACTAATTTCCACTTATCAGGGAGTACATACCATGTCTGTTCCTTTGTGATTGGGTTACCCTAACTAAAGATGATATTTTCTAGTTCTATCCATTTGCCAAAGAATTTCATGAATTCATTGTTTTTAATAGCTGAGTACTCCATTGTATAAATGTAACACATTTTCTGTATCCATTCTTCTGTTGAGGCACATCTGGATTCTTTCCACCTTCTGGCTATTATAAATAGGACTGCTATGAACATAGTGAAGCATGTGTCCTTATTACATGTTGGAGCATCTTCTGGGTATATGCCCAGGAGTTGTATAGCTGATTCCTCAGGTAATACTATGTCCAATTTTCTCATGTACCACCAAACTGATTTCGAGAGTGGGTTGTACCATCCCACCAACAGTGAAGGAGTGGTACTCTTTCTCCACATCCTCTCCAGCATCTGTTGTCACCTGAGTTTTTTATCTTAGCCATTCTGACTGGTTGAGGTGGTATCTACAGGGTTGTTTTGATTTGCATTTCCCTGATGACTAAGGATGTCGACCATTTCTTTAGGTGCTTCTCCGTATAGTATCAAAATCGTCAAATCTTGGTAGGAAAAAAAACGTCCTATGTAAGCATGACGATGTCAAATATTCACCACCCACAGACATTCTGTAGAGAGTGGAAAAAGTACATTTCTAAGGCTGAATCAACCAGATGTACCCAGTTTGTATTACAAATCAGGACTTAGTGGTGAGTGTGTGTGTGTGTGTATGTGTGTGTATGTGTGTGTATGTGTATATGTGTGTATATGTGTATGTGTGTATGTGTATATGTATATGTGTGTATGTGTGTATGTATATGTGTGTATGTGTATGTGTGCGTGTGTGTATGTGTGTGTATGTGTATGTGTGTGTATGTGTGTGTATGTGTATGTGTGTGTATGTGTATGTGTGTGTGTATGTGTGTGTATGTGTATATGTGTGTATATGTGTCTGTGTGTACGTGTGTGTATGTATATGTGTGTATGTGTGTGTGTATGTATATATATATATATGTGTGTGTATGTGTGTATGTATGGGGGGTGTAAAATGACAGCCAAAATTGTGCTTCAGTGTTAGCATGGCATCAGCATCCACTTTGGGGACCAGCAGAACCTGCAACAGCAGCAGCAGCAGCAGCAGCCACACCCAGGCGTCACCAGCACTGCTGTGGGAGAGGAGGTGCTCTGAACTTGTGGCAATTGTGTTTTCTCCAGAGCAGTGATAGGATATGTTTAGGGCTTTGATTCTTGCTGCATCAAGACTCTCTGGTATGCCTTCTTCATAATTTTAGACCACGGGATATCCTCTCAATTGATTCATTCATACGCATATAGCCTCTAAATTAAGTCTTTGATAATATCACTACATTTAAGCAACAAAGGATGAGCCAGTGAGGGAATGTTAGTAGTTGTGTGACCAAACGAGGCAAAGGTGGAAGGCAGCCAGGATATCTCTTAAACAAAATCCATAAGATAGGACGCAATCAGGATCACATGTTGGGGACCTCAGTGCTTTAGCTTTCTCTTTGTCTCAGAGAAAACTATTCTTCTTGGGTGTAAGGAAGGGATTGTGTTCAAAAGATAACAGTTGTCTTTGTATAATTTAGATAGAACCAATCCTAACTCCTAGTTACTGGAACATATGCATACCTAAGCTAATCAAGCCAGTAAACAATGCAGAGGATTTCAGGTAAGGAAGTTTTAAATCACAAGGATGATTGATACTGTTGGAATGTCGAAACCACGAAAGACACCTAAATTTATGGCCTCTCTCTTTGAGGTACAGTTGCTAAAGATGTCAAATTTCCAATTAGAATCTTGAGGAAGAGGTAAAGAATCACAACTATTCCCTTTCTGATAACCAAATTTCTTAGGCTGAAAAGATCATTGAGAGATGTTGGTCAAGTACATTGTTTCTGTTAGGAAAAAAATTTCAAATTATTTTGAAACTTGACAGTAGTTACCAGAGCCTTTCATAATGTGATTTCCACAACAGCAGACTGACCTTATTCACCCTGTAAGACTAACTCATTAAATTATGAGCAATATCAAAATGTCACATAACACTTTCTCCTTCCAATTTTTAGCTTGCTTTTTTTTAATCTACCAAACTTTTTTACATTTCAAGTACGGGGGTTTGAACCTATGGCCTCTCATACATGCTAGGCAAGCACTGTACCCCTGAGCTATCTACCCAAATCAAAGGGTTATTCAATAGTTCATACTGAAGTTATTAATCAATGTACATATTTCTGACTGAAGGTTAACAACTACTTACACAACTTTATGGATGTTCTTTGTGAAGAAACTAGTCCAAAGTTCATACTGGGACTCAAAATACTCAGATTTACATAATTGGCCCTCGAGTATCTTCTTTCATTAAATCATTGTTATTTAACATCTCTACACAGTTACGAATCTCCATCATATAATATTTAACATTTTTTCATTAAAGAATTTAAAAAACTGAAGAACAGCTAGTGGAGGCAGCAGTTGGCTTCTCTGTATTTTATGTAGTTGGCATGGTCACCTTTCTTAGGAAACTGATTATCTTCCTTTAGACATTTGATGTATTACTGAGTCTTATCGATTTAAATTTACAAAGCCATGACTTTTCTTACCAAAATACACATGCACCATTGTTGCCGATGATGAGAAAAGGCATGACTTCAAACTCCAATATTCTTTGTGATTCTTGGAGCAGGCATCTCCATGACATTCGTGTCAATGGGCATGCTACTGTTCACACAAGACGACACAGAAACTGGACCTTGTTACACTTGCCAGAACAGAGTAGACACAACATCTAGAAGGATTCCCATCAAGAGGAACTCAAGAAGGACGCTGTGGTTTGTATGTGTAATATTCCCCAAAGTATCTGTGTTTTAAAGGCTTAGCTCTTAGAATGGCACTATTAGAAATAGGGCCTTGGGGAGTGAGGGGGGGGGCTTCCAATTTTTGAAGGATGATCCCAAATGATTTTTGGACCCTATTATTTCCTTTCCTCCCTCCCAACATTTCAGCATCCTTCTTACTTGCTGGCCACAAAATAACTAGTTAGCTCTTCTTTGTATTTTGTGCTATTGCTGTGGGTACCTCCTCCAGAGGCCCAAGTGATGGTTCTACCTGATCATGGAAAATCTGAATTCCTAAACTGTACGTCAACATGAACCTTATATCTACTTATACCTCTGGTATTTTGTCAGAGTGATGGAAAGTTGACTAACATCAGTAATAAGTGAGAAAACTTAATATTACCACAACTCAAACCGTAGAAGTAAAATTGCATAATTCCAAACGCCAACACCATGTATTCCTCATGTGATAGAACTCCTCTTTTGATGTAATCTAAACATCAGTCCGAGAATCATGCTAACACTGCTACCATGTGTGTGATAAGCCAGGCTGCCTCCAGCAGAACCTTGCTTTGTTGGTCATTTCATTCTCCTGCCCCCTTCTCAGCAGGACCGCCACTAAAATGACGCAGCAATATTCCATGGCAAAGTTTCCACTCTTTGAAAGGAGACCTCACTTTGCGCAACCAAATCAATTTCATTTTCTCGGGGACTAGAAAGTTTCTGATAGTCCGTTCGTTTCTGCTTCTAACACCACTGGTCGAGCTCCACAGTGACTTAGTGGCACTGTCACTGTGGATAACTTAGCATTGCTGGAGATCCTGGCGGGAACCAGAGCAAACGTAGAGTCACTGCATTACACGGGGCCGTCCTACTGCAGGACGCGTGCACAGCAACAGGGCTACGATGTGTTCATCCATTTCTAAGCTCCACATAGGCCTCGAGCTCTCATCCTAGGTAAGTCTATTTCCACGACTTAACAGAGCATCCGATCATATTCCTAGCATGGATCTCCCTCCCACCTTTCTTCCTGTGGAGACACACTGCCCCTTGCTCTTCTTATATATCCCAGCTAATGTTCTACTTTAAGCCAGAACCTATAACCTTCTCTTCAGTCAAGAACCCCAGTGATGTCTGCATCACACTCCTTCCTCATTGACTTACTTTCTACCCACCCTGCTTTCTTCTTCTTCTTGCCATTTTCCTACATTTTTTTTGTTTGTTTCTTTCCGTGCATATTTTCTGTTGACTCCAACTAGACTAGACTTCATTTAAACCACTTCTGTTTATTTGGTCGCCGCCATGTCACTCATTGTACTTCTGTCAAGACCATTCTCGGAGTGAAGGAAGAAAAGAAAGGAGGAAGGGAAGGAAGAACTCAGGAAGGGGATAATTGTAAAAATCATAAATTATAAAAAGCATAATTTAGAGAAAATGAAAATCAGAGAAGCTTGATAAAGATCCTGAGTAGCCTCCAAAAGCAAGGCGATTAAAACAATTAAGTGTTAACATCACAGAGTCCAAAGGAAGCAGCTATTTTAAGCCAAGTGGTTAACACCGCAAAATGCTACAAAGGAGAGGCCAGCCAAGTGTGAGAGGAGAGAAGGTTGAAGAATAGAACCCTGGCCCAGACAGTGGCTTTGCTGAGCACAATGTCAGCCGCTAAAGGAGTCTACTCAGAGCCAGCGGTGGCTGAGCTTGTAAAGCAGAGATTGCAAACTCTCTGTTTCTGTGCACTGTTGGCAATAGAACAGTACTGCAGCAAACACAAGAAACTACAAGGAAAGAAAGGATGTAACGAGGCTTTACAATTCTTGAAGGAAACCTTCAATAGAAACAGAAAGTAAGACCGTGGAACTAGAGTGTGGAGTTATCTTGGACATCTTTTTAACTTATTTTAATATTGTCGATACTGTATAGGCATATGTCCTGCAACATGCATGTGGACAATGTTTAGAAATCATTTTCTGCTTCCTCCATGGAGCCCAGGATTGAAGTCGGGTAACCAGGCTGGCCCGGCCAGCACTCTGACGTACTGAGGCATTGCTGCGAGCTGTTTGTTTTTCCAACACAAGAGATAACACCATCTTCATCTTTGTGGGTGACTGAGAGTAATGAGAATGTGGAAAATTCATCGTGCAGGGAAATGTAATAGTAACACATATAAATATATATCTATGCATACATACACATAGATACATGAGTATTGGATTCCATTTCTTTTTGCTACCTCAAAGACATCATCCTTGATTCTTGTTCCTATACCATTTTTGAAGATCACTGCTTTTTTTAACAAACTAAAATTTCAAACTTTACATTCTACTTTGTAATCACCTTTTTCTTCACCACGTTTGTAAGTAATAAGTACTTTATACAATCAGATATGATCAATGACCCTGTTTGTACCAGGAGCATATGCTAAGCTTGCTCACATATTACCACATATTACATACCACATATTACATAACAAATAAATGCTCCTGGTAGCAGCTTCATTGTTCCATAATATGTTAAAAGGTCATGAGTAAAGACAGCAGCCCAGGGCGTGATGGGAACAAGGGGGTATATTGCATGAGAAAAAGATCTTTGCAATAAGAAGAACTGGAATTTGATGAGTCCGGAGAGTGGAAATACCTTCATAGACACAGACTGAAATCCCTTACAGTTTGACAGGGTTAATGTTATGACAAGAGAACCAAGTGTTAAATCTTTACTAACTGATGCAACATGGTCTATTGCCCTAGGTCCAAGGCTACCCCTAGAAGCATGAAAGGTGGAAAGCCTACTTTTCTGACGTCATTTTAACTGGGCATTCAGACTTTGCGTACCTGCTCATGCCAGATCCCCGTGACACCCGTCGGTTTAAAGACATCTAACCATCCCCACAAGTATCGAAAGCATATTTCCAATGATAGGCCGTCCTCCAAATCCCAGAATCACACAACCTCCTACTTATATATCTTCATGAAACGTTTATGAGTATAAATTATATACATCCAAATGTTAAATTTTTCTCACAGTATATTACTAGACAAGGAAGGATCAACACCGGTTTCAATTGTGCTAGCTCATCCCATGATTCTATAAATTGAATATCTGTTGTCTCTACTTTCTATTTTCAAATTGCATTTATGTATGTATGTATATGTATTTTCATATATATTTATACATATTTATGCATGCGTTTATTTATTCATTTATTCACTGTGTGTGTGTGTGTGTGTGTGTGTGTGTGTGTGTGTGTGTGTGTGAGTGTGAATAATTACGGGTGCATGCGAACTGTGGCATGTCTGAAAATGGCCAGGTACAACTTTTAGGCACAAGTTTTTAGGCACTGTTGCTTCTGTTGTCCAACATCCTCCAGCTTAACCGGCCTGAGAGCTTCCTTCCCTACTAGTGCTGGTCTCCACCTCCCACATCACCATATGAGCCTGGCATTAAACCCGCACATCACCACACTGTTTTGTTTTAAATGTACCTAGCTTTTTCTTTTTTGACCTGGGTCCAAGAAACAAACTCAGGTCACCAGGCTTGAGGAACAAGCGCTTTTACCTGCTGAGCCTTCTCCCCAATGCTTGTTTCTATTTTCTACTCTTAGATTTGCCTATTCCCTCAAGCGCACACTCTTTATAAAAGTTTACTTTAGATTTCTAGCATGAATCGTACCATCAGTTCTCTCTCTTTGTCTCTCTCTGTCTCTCTTTCTCTCTCTCTCTCTTTCTCTCTCTCTGTGTCTCTCTCTCTCTCTCTTTCTCTCTGTCTCTCTCTCTCTGGCTTAAGAATCATTTATTTATTTTATGTGAGTACATTGTCTCTGTCTTCAGAGACACCATAAAAGGACATCAGATCCCATTACAGATGGTTGTGAGCCACCATGTGGTTGCTGGGAATTGAATTCAGGACCCCGGGAAGAACAGTCAGTGCTATTAACCACTGAGTCATCTCTCCAGTTCTTACCAACAGTTTTCTAACTAGTTCTTTTTTTGTCTTTCTTCCCCTGATTTCTTTGTTAAAGAGTGATTAAAGCAGAAATGACTGAATGACTAGAAGAAGATAATAGTAAATTACTACTACTGCTGCTGCTGCTGCTGCTGCTGCTACCACCACCACTACTTACTTTACAGTATTTCCAGTTAAGAGAAATTGTGGGCATATGAAGTTTCAGCAAAGTAGATGCCATTGTCCATCATGACAACTCAAAAAGAACAAGGATTTTTTTTCCCCTATCTAGTAATATCTATGATATTACCATATCTTATCAAACTGTCAGAATGGTACTTTCAACTCAGGACTTTCGACCTTGAAAAGGTAGTATAGAAGGGCTTCTGGTTATGCTGCTCAACAACAACACAGCCCAGGGTACCTCTCAGGACACAGATGACTGACGCATGCTGTAGTGGGGGTATACTCTGCATATTGTCTGACCCACTACCTTGACTGTGACTCTAGCTGACTACATGCCATTGTTTCTCACAGATACTCTGATTCTGTTTCTACCTTTCTGCTTAGAGAAATATTTCCACCTGCTTATAGAAATATTTCTCAATATGAGGAAAATCATACTAAGTTAATGTCATGTTGTACTGGTGACGTTACAAATGCTAATTATCACAGGTCAGTAAAGAGATCATTATCGTCGTTTAGAGCAAAATAGTAGGGGCTGTAACCAAAACCAAAATGTGACAGAAAGGAAAGGGTTATTTCTTGGGAAAGGGTTAAAGTTCATACGGATTTGTTGTTAATTAGGATTTTAAAATATCTAATATGATGTTTTATAGCCTGGCTTTAGCACATAAAAACACAATAAACAAGAGAGGAATAATATGAATAAAATGTTAAGCAGAAGGCTAGCCTGGTTGAGATTTGTGGTCGAGAGGATAATTGCTGTTTTATGGGAGTTGACTGAGGGTTTTAAGATAATTCTATGAGAGCCGTGGAGTAGACAGATGGATGACTCTGTGTGTAATGTCAAGGATAAAGATAGAGGGCTGAGTCATCAGGAACTAAAATCTGAGAGGAAATGAGGTCACTCTCAGAGGGTCCACAGCGTGAGAACAGTGGGTCGAGGATGGACATCTGGAGGATGCCATAATTTAAGAGATGAATTAAGGAAGCGAGGTCTAGAAAATAAATCACATCGTTCTGGACCAGTTTCTTTCCTGATGAGATGGTTTGACTTTAATTATTCTGTCTCGTTCCTGCGGACATGCTGTGCTATTTGAAAATCATTTCCCTTTCTTCAGGGTCTCCTTCCCTTTGGGCAGTGATTTTGGATGGTTATTATCTACCTAAGATTCAACCCCCACATTCTTTTCTCCATACCTCTATGAATAATAAATCTCTCTACCTGTCAGAGAGGAAATCTCCAAAGGTAATACAATGAAAAGACTTGCCTGAGTCTAAGACCCCCAAATGAATCCTTGTATTTCTGGATTCTCTGCTTTCCCCAGGGCCATGCAAAACATACTTATGAGAAATACAGTCCTAATTCAGAAAGCAGTAAAGATGATTTGAGTCACAAGGGACATTACCAGTAATTCCCTAAACATCCAGCAGTATATTTTTGTCTGTTGTCTATATCAGACAAATGTTGTTAGCCAAAAAATGAACATTGTGTTGAAGTGAAACTTTTTCATCTGCTCTCTAGAATTACTTGCTGCTTTAGAATATGCATCTCCAGTTGTCAAATAAGAAATTAGTTTTTTAAAAACAATTTTATTTTTTTGGTCTTGGGGTTGGAAGAGGATTGGAGAGATTACATATTCCAGAGTCTCACAATAAAACAGACAATTCCTCACGAATGCAACAAGTTAGGAAAAGAAGGACAGTGCTGACAGACATTCAGATAAAGAACACATCTGGAAAAGAAAAATTTTCTACCAGAGATGAAAGTCCTCTATAGCCACAAAGTTCTACTCAAAAAAAAGCCTGATGGGGCTGGAGAAATGGGTCAGCAGTTAGAGTACTAATGCTCTTCCTGATGACACAGGCTTCGTTCCCAGGATCCACATGGAGCTCATAACCATCTGTAACTATAGTTCCAGGGAATCCAATGCCCTTCTCTGATCTTTCCAGATACCAGGCATTCATGTAGTACAATGACATAAATATAGGTAAAATACCCATACATATAAAGTAATAAAATTTTAAATAATTGGTGGAAAAGTCGGGCAATTTCTTAGGATTATCAGTAACAGAGGAGCTCTTTACAATTTATAGAACATTTTACAGTAAAAATTGCTTCACTTAAAGTCAGAAGTAAAGGGAAATAGCATAGGTGAAACTTGGAGAAACATAAAGGAACAAAGAGATCAAACAAAAACATTTAAGAATTGATTAAGCATCCCTGAAACAAGGTCTGGCTGGTTTTGTGTGTCAACTTGACACAAGCCGGAGTTATCATAGAGAAAGGAGCCTCCCTTGAGGAAATACCTCCACAAGATCCAGCTATGGGGCATTTTCTCAATTAGTGATCAAGGGGGAGGGCCCATTGTGGGTGGTGCCATCCCTGGACTGGTAGTCTTGAGTTCTATAAGAGAGCAGGCTGAGCAAACCAGGGGAAGCAAGCCAGTAAGAAACATCCCTCCATGGCCTCTGTATCAGTTCCTGCTTCCTGACCTGCTTGAGTTCCAGTCTTAACTCCCTTTGGTGATGAACAGCAGTGTGGACATGTAAGCTGAATAAACCCTTTCCTCTTCAACTTGCATCTTGGTCATGATGTTTTGTGCAAGATTACAAACCCTGACTAAGACAGTCTGGAAAGTGAAGGTATTACAGGTCAACAGGTCAAAAGGAGTTTGTGTCAACTGACGCCAATGGAGATGGAGTCAGACGTGAACTGCAGTATAATGGCTGGTGAGGGTATCATCTAGCCATTTAAGACCATGGCAATAGCTGTTTCTATACAGTGGTGAGGGAGGACAGCAGAATATGCTGTGTTGTTGAAAAACTGAGAGAACAGAAATTATAGGAATTAATCAAACCCTTTGCTTATAAGACAAAGCGTGAAGGTTTCATTTTGTTTGTTTTGTATTTAGGAAGAGATCTGAGCATTGTATTTATGTGATTGGTGTAAAAATCCTCCTTGAGCCAGGCGGTTGTGGCACATGACTTTAATCCCAGCACTTGGGAGGCAGAGGCAGGCAGATTTCTGAGTTCGAGGCCAGCCTAGTCTACAGAGTGAGTTCCAGGACAGCCAGGGCTACACAGAGAAACCCTGTCTCGAAACTGCCCCCCCCAAAAAAAAATCCTCTTTGAGTTGTGAAATAAATGGAAGAGTATGTTGAGTCTAGAAAGCCAATTTATCTAGAATCTTAGGGATACTATAAAAGTTTCACTTTCCCAGTGAGACTTGTTCACAGGTTAGTGGTAAGGTAGACTTCCCAAAGAATTCACATTTTCTTCACTTGGCAACCGTTAGTTGAATAAAGGAAACAGCTGTGGTAGAGGATGAAACCATTAACAGGGGATTTCACAAAATTGTCTTCAGTATCTACTTTCTAAACATAAGCCTATGTCTACTTGAAATACACTCCCTCCCCGCAAATGCAATGAACTCAAAATGCGTAATGATTTCTACTTGGAAGACAAGCCCAGCGTTCTGCACTCCATCTCGGGTATAGTTTTTAACTATCACTCTCTCCAACAGCCAGTGTACTTTGGTGGGAGAAAACAGTACAGCCATAACGAATCCTTATAGGTGAGACAAAACAGAATTGAACTCAGAAGTGTTCTCTAGTCATTTCCAGTGAAACTGTTCCTGGGGAAACTTTCAAGAAGGGTGACAACAGTCTATCCCCCCTCCATTGCATATATGAGATGAGACGAGGTCTGGCTTTGTCGTCTACATTAGCAGTCAGTTTTCTGACAAGTGTAGGATAAGATAGATCAAAGACTTGAAGAGATACGCTAATTTTAGCCAGGCATGGTTGGGCATGGTTGGCAATACTCTTTACTTTAAAACTGTAAAATTCATACTAAAAAGTCAGTTTGGTTGACTAGAAAATTGAGTTTGGTTCCTAGGACTCACGTTGGGCAGCTTAACACAGTTTGGAACTCCATCTCCAGGGTACTGACACCGTCTTCTGGCCTCTAAGAGCACCTAGACATGTTTAGCATATATTAATGTATATGAATACCCATAAACGTATTTTTAATTATGAAAGATTTTGCTTCCACCCTATATCAAGAGCTAGTAGCTAACGGTGTAACCCTTAATAAAGTTGTATATGACTTGTCAACAAAACTTAACCTGGAAATTTCGAATTTCTTAGCATCTCAGCTACACTACCATTCCACCCATGCCTCCAGCCCATGTCCCATGGCTTCCACACAAAACCATATGGTTTGTAAATAGAGCACGCATTTTGTCTGTCGTCTGAATTCAGTGTTTCAGCAAGATGTCAATAACTACCTTTTTACAGAAAGAGGAATAGGATTTGAAACTCAGGATCTTCTTGCATGTTAACTTTATCTTTCACTAAGTCTCCTTAATTTTACCTTTGTTAACTTCAGCTTGTGGTCTGGAACTGGAACTCACTCTGTAGACCAGATTGGCACCACCCGCCTCTGCCTCCCACATACTGGGATTAAAGGAGTGCACCACCACTTCCCAGCAGGAATTTCACATTGCTAAGCCTATAGAAAAAGCAGAAAGCTATATTTCAAGTCATGTGTGATAATGATCTATAGGCAAAATATCCTTTTTTAACAAAATATGTATCCTGAAGTGTGCTTAATTTCAAATGTAACATATCCCTTTATCATAGGGCATTCGTGAACATTAAGAAAAAAGTCCTCTGAAGTTCCTCATACTATCCAGCTTATGGAGCTCACGGGGCCAAAGTTGGCGAAGCTCCTTGTAATTAAAATTAACGAGGTCTAATTTCCAGGAGAGGACCGAGCAATTCTGTGCAGCCTTTACTTCTTTCTTGGCTCAGGCAGGTCTACATTTTCACTCTCAACACCATCTCTGTTGCTGAGCTCACCAGCAGACCGGCTCAGTAAGATTCTCATATTATGCTAATAAAGGTAGGAAATATTTGGGGTTGGTTTGTGTTTACCTCATATGTTTAAAAAACCTTAGAGCCTGTGTGCGTAGCTCTAGTTAAGTTTGGACAGGGCTCCAGATGGGACTGCTCATCCCCGACACTCTCCATCCCTGGCTGAGACTCTTCTGTGGAGTTTTTATGTCTGCAAACTGCAGAGACCTTGAATTCCCCCAATATTTGCTGGAATTCAGTTGGATCTGTGATCGTTACATATCTACAACTAAGCCAATCTCTGGGTCAGAGAGAGAATATGAGCTCAGAGCGCACACTTCATCAACATTCCTCCGAGCTAAGTTCATCCTCTCAAGAGCCACCTGGATTCTCAAAATGAAAAACCAGAAGCTGTGGGAAGTTGTAATGAAACAATAAATTTGAGGAATAATTACCAACGGCACAATATTGTCTTGTGGAAACTAACACAGAAATTATTGAAAAAAAGAAGAAGACTCTGTAATTGAGGCTTCTCTTTAACCAGGAGTGTGCATCACACTGTAACCTATTAATAATCCAAAATGTATGTTTTTTTTTACTGTCACTACTTCCTGCCTTTCCAAACAGAATTCTATTGAGAAATAGACCTCACTTGAATTTTCTTTAAAGAAAAACTATTTTTGCAATAACTGGTAAGTTTATAAACATTTTTTTAAAAAACCCAGGGGTCAGCCTGATTGCTCAGTGGTAATGACACTTGTTGCAAAGGCTGATAACCAGAGTTTGAGAGCCCACATGGTGGGAGGAACTGACTCACACAAGTTTTTGTCTGACTGTCTTCCACAAAGTATGCAGTGACAAACACAGAGGGAGAGACAGAGACAGAAAGACAGAGAGACAGGGAGACACACAGAGAGAGAATAAATACAAAAAAATTTAAATAACCCAGGGAGATGAACTCTATGCTTTATTCAGTATTACCCATTACTAACATTTTATTTTATTTTATTTTATTTTATTTTATTTTATTTTATTTTATTTTATTTTATTTTATTTTATTTTATTTTGTATTTTGGTGAGATTCTTCTAAAATATAGCGATCAAGATATAGACATTCATGAAATCACCACTTCTTTTGGATGTCAAAAATTTAAATACAGAAGAATTGAAACATTCTAACCACACACTAGACAGTAAAAGCATAAAAGTTTAGTTAAGCACAAGTTTTTGTCTGACAGTATCTATTTCTTTTGAGGAAAAAATACCATTTTTAGGTCATGAATTATAAGAAGAAAATATTTGGAAAAATTGGTGAGACTGAGAAATATCTTTGAAAATGGATTGTGGGGGCTGGAGAGATGGCTTAGCGATTAAGAGCACTGACTACTCTTCTGAAGATCCTGAGTTCAAATCCCACACAGTGGCTCACAACCATCTGTAATGAGACCAGATGCCCTCGGGTGTGTCTGAAGACAGCTACAGTGTACTTACAATAAATAAATAAATAAATAAATAAATAAATAAATAAATAAATAATTTTTTTTAAAAAGGAAATGGAATGTGTTTAATACCTGTTATTTCTACATGAAACTCCTGTCCTTTTCTCTGTCTGCATTTACCTGCATCTGAGGTTTTGAACGGATGCATCATCTTTGAACAGAATGTGCAGGCAGATTGTCAGTTCTGTGCCAGCTGCAGCTCTGAGAGGCAATTGTGTGTACCTCTTCCCAGCCCCACACTCAGTTGTATTGTAGATTGAAATTGAGGTTGGCCAAAATATTTACACCACAGCCTGTTATGAATTATGGGTTTTTCCTTTCAGGAGCCAAGTGTCCCCAGCAAACCATGGGTATAAACTACCACTAGGAATGTGCGGACATCCCATTGTCATTCATCTGAGACATGCCTAGGACACAAAGAATAATTTGTCCATGAACCAGCTACAAGAAAAGCCTACCTCTGGAACTTAAAAAGTCAGAAGCGACTGTCACCATGTCAAATGATGGGCCGGCATGGTCAGTGGTCGGGTGCTCGCTCATGACTGGAAGTGAGAAAGATTCCTGAGCCCCACTGCACCATGATCAGTCCCCGCTGTAGTTTAACACGCAGCATGCTTTGTCTTGTACACATGGATGTAAATGTGTGTGCAGGTGTATGTGGAAACCAGAAGTCAGCCTTCAGGCTCACACATTCCATTTTCAAAGAAGAGAGAGCATCCTAGGCTCGAAGTGCTCTTAATGTTTGATACGGGGAATCATCATCATCATCCTGGAACATTGGTCCCACCCATCTCCAGGCCAATCATCATCATCCTGGAACACTGGTCCCACCCATCTCCAGGCCAATCATCATCATCCTGGAACACTGGTCCCACCCATCTCCAGGCCAATCATCATCATCCTGGAATACTGGTCCCACCCATCTGCGGACCAATCATCATCATCCTGGAATACTGGTCCCACCCGTCTCCGGGCAGCACTGAATACCACAGGTATTTCCGGGTACTATTAAAAATTGATACTGAGCAGGTTAGCAGCGCTATGGTACTAGGTGAGCAATCAAGGCTACATCATGACACCTTGATCTCCCTGTCAATTTTTTCTATTAATAAATGTATTGATTAAGAAGGGACCTCTTACTATAATGCAAGCTGATATTGATCTCACAGCACTGTGCTTTACGCCTCTTGGATTCTCATACCAGGTACCAAACCAAAAACAAAAGAAAAGAAAAGAAAAGAAAACAAACAAACAAGAAAAAACCAAAAAAAAAGCAGTAACACCATTTTTTTTAAGATCTATTTATTTATATGAATACACTGTAGCATCGCGGATTCCATTGCAGATGCCCCACCAATATTTTTCAATAAAGTACTTCTTCACATGATAGTTTACTTTATGATACTCATCAGCTTTTATTTAAACATATATACCCACTGTGATCTTCCGGAAATAAGCCCTATATAAGAGAGAACAGCTCTGTTGGGAAGGATTAGGAGGTGTGGCCTTGTTGGAGAAAGTATGGCCCAGAAGTATGCTTGTAGGTTTCAAAGGCACACACAGGGCCCACTGTGTGCTTCCTTGTGCGCGCTCTCTCACTCTCTCTCTGTCTCTCTCTCTCTCTGTCTCTCTGTCTCTCTCTCTCTCTCTCTCTCTCTCTCTCTCTCTCTCCTCACTCTCCCTCCTGCTTATGGATCAGGATGTAAATAAAGTTTTCAGCTACTTCTCTAGCACCACATCCTACTTACCATGATGATCATGAACTAACTCTTTAAAATGGTAGGATAGCTCTATAAAATTGTAAAAACTGTAAAATTTTAATAACAATGATAGGCTTTTTTAAAATCCGAGTTGTCTTGGTCATGGTGTCTCTTCACACCAAAGACCAGGAACTAAAGCAGAGATTGGTAACAGGGAGTAGTGTATTGCTGGGAGAGGCCCGGCCATGCTGTGGTTTGGAGAAATATGGATGACCTTGGAGCTTTGGACTAGAAAGGTGTGGGCCTTAATGGTCCATCTTACTGAAACATGGAAGACAGTAGTGATGATAATGATTTGAATTATGGAAGCCCAACTCAACATGCTTCTGAGTAGAGCAGTATTAACACAGCTGGCCTAGAGACCAGCCTTGTGATAATTTGACAAAGAATATGGCTGCATTTTGCCCTTGTCCTAAGAATCTGCCCGAGTCTAGATTGAAAAACTTTAGATTAATCCAGTTGGCAGAGGAGATTTCAAGACACCTAGTATTTGCTGTGTCTTGTGACTATTAGTAATCACTGTAATACAAATGTACAATAAAAAAAAGAACAAAAACAAACTGAGCACAAAGAAATACAGAATGCACAGTTTGAGGAAACAGGGAAGCATCAGAAAGTGTATGGAGCTAAGTCCAGTGATCCAGGACATAAAATGTTTAAAGAAAAGCCTGGTGGTAAATGTAATAAAGGGAGTGGTGCCCTCAGGGCAAGACCCCACTCAGCTAAGCATCCAACTTGTGGAAGGAATTAAAGGGACTCTTAAGCAGTAAAGGAAACCATCAACAACAGAGCATATGCAAATGTAACTCAAGGAGACCTGGTTCCAGTCCCAGCAAGCAGAAGAACTTGGCAGCTTCAGTTCCATGGTTCTGGCTTTAGATTCAAGGTTACAGGCCAGGGGCTATGAAATCTAACTCCATGATTAAGAAGAAGTTCCTCCTGCACAAAAACTTGAAGAGGCCTTGTATGAAAGTGTGAAGGTAAAGTCAGGTTGGTTGGAGGCCTCAAAATGCTGGCAATGCCAGAGTTGTAGAATATCTGTCAAGGGGATACTGCCAAGCTGCTAACAGGGTGTAGAACCAGACAAAGAGAGAAAGGGAGAAGGAGAGGGAGAGAGGGAGGAAGAAAGAGGTAGGGAGAGGGGGAAGGGAGGGAGAGGGGGAGGGAGAGACAGAGAAAGAGGGGGGAAAGGAGAGAAACAGAGAGGGAGAGAGGGTAGAGGGAGGGAGAGATGAGAGGGAGGGAGGGAAGGAGAGAGGGGGGGAAAGGGAGAGGGAGAAGGAAGAGGGAGGGAGGGATGGGGGAGAGGGGTAGGGAGAGACAGAGAAGGAGAGAGGGGGGAGAGAAACAGAGGGAGAAAGGGGAGAGGGAGGGAGAGAGGAGGTAGGAGGGAGGGGGAGGGAAGGAGATATGACAAAGAAGGAGAGGGAGAGAGGGGAGGAAGGAGAGAGAGAGAGAGAGAGAGAGAGGGAGAGAGAGGTGTGCTGAGACAGGGTTTCTCTGTATAGCCCTGACTGTCCTGGTATTCACTCTGTAGACCTGGCTGGCCTCAAACTCAGAAATCTGCCTGCCTCTGCCTCCCAAAGTGCTGGGATTACAGGTGTGCACCACCACTGCCAGGTGAGACTATGAAAGACAATGGAGACTTTCAAAGTTAGAATAAATGTGTTTTGCATTGTGATGTGGCTATAAGCTTCTGAGGATGCCCCCCTCTCATTTATATGAATGCATGGTCACTGTGAAGCTAAACTATGTGGACAGATTAGAGTTGCCTTGGCCATGGTCTCTCTTCACAGCTGGAGCACAGCTGGACACAGGTGGAGAAAGGAAGTTAACCTGCTTATCAGACTGTGTGACCCCCCAACATCATGAGTTTAGAGGTCATTTCAAAATCAATTTTATTTGGCCAAAGAATATTTGTTGAGATCTACTTGAAGGCTGTAACTATTTTAAAATATAACACTTTCTCCCCCAACACACATGTATTATGCATAGATGGGAAAAGAAAGACATAAAGGTTTAAGGAAAAAATTATCTTCCTCAAATTTTCTATCTGTTTGTACACCTGCATCCCAGAAGAGGGCATCAGATTCCATTACAGATGGTTGTGAGCCACCACAGGGTAGCTGGGAATTAAACTCAGAACCCCTGGAAGAGCAGACTGGGCTCTTAACCACTGAGCCTGAACTCACTGTTTATGTGGATATGGAGACTACAAATCCTCTCCTGTAATGACAGCATCAGCCCACCCATCAGTTCTTATCTGTCTCTCCTCCTAACACAGTGATGTTTGGGCTTAAGAATCTAACATGTAACTCATGTGACATAGGTAAACTATCAAGTTCAGCTCTGGAAAAAGCTGAAAAAAGACTCAGTTGCAGCAAATTGTTGATCTTAAATCTTTTCTCCCTCAAAGCAAGTGCCTTTCAGGGACTCAAAAGAGAGCAAACTGGGTAGAAGAGATGGCTCAGAGGTTAAGAACACTTGCTGCTCTCAAAAAAAGGACCCAGGTTAAATTCCCAGCACCTACACAGTGGCGCACAATCATCCTTAACTCTAGTTTCAGGGACTCTGACTCTCTTTTGAGCTCCCTAGGCACCACACACTCACATGACACATGTACATGTGCACAGTCAAACATTCATACACATACTATAAATCAATCTGTACATTTTTAAAGAAAAAAATCGCTTTCTGAGCTGCCTCCATTGTTGGAAGATTGCAGCTGCAAGACTTTTGTCAACCTGCTTCTGCAAAGTCTATCATGGTGAGAAAGTCCAACAAGACAGGGGGCCCCTGCTGTTCCCGCCACACTTGCCACTTTCCATGAACACCTAAAACAAGTTTTCCACCATTGTCCTACCAAATGTCTCCATGGCCTTGATTCCCCAATACCAAAAACTTACAGGTTGACTTTTCAGGTCTCACCACAAAGTTTCAGGAAAGTTCTCAGACCATTGTGTTTGGGTAATTAAAACTACACTATGACCTGGCAGTTAGCAATTTGTAAAATAACATCATTAGAAAAACCATAGCCTCAGGGAGATTATAAAAAAATGTGCATCCTCATAACTAAAGAAATGTGGAAAATACATTTCTTATTTGGTATAATCATCACGTTTAGGAAGCACATGACAACTGTTCCAAAAGTGATTTTTTTATTACTACCTAGTAAATGCTTAAAATAAAGGGATAAAATGGAAATATTAAATGTGATATTGTAAATTTAATCCTCTGCCTGAAGGATTTCCAAAATTTTCAGTTCATAAAAAGTTTCATGTTTCAATCAAGACATATTTTAAATGTCAAGTCGTAATGGTATAATCACATGAATACAACTCTTGCAAAAAATAAAAATAAAACCTTGCTCTCCTGTGCTGTCGGTAATGACCTGGTCCCAGAAGTGAAAACACAGGGAGAGAGTTAGGTAAGCCATAGTCTATGAAACTTGCATTTGATTCCAAAGGAGTAGATTAGACTGGAGCTGTGAATGATACGTTTGTTCTTGAAAATCATTCTCACATATAAGCAGAACATCTGCAAGCACTTTTCAATAATGAAAATACTTTAATTGTGGTTAGATTTTAAACTAACTAAAATGATAATTTTAAAATTATCATTTTAAACTTTTATTTACCACATTTAATGCCAATTTTCTGATCAAGTTATTTCTCTATTCATTCTAAAGTCACTTGAGAACACTTGTAAGTGCTAGGGGCAAATATGATTCATTTTGTAATTCATTTTGCATGCCTCTTTGATATAAAAAGCAAAAATACTTCACATGTGTCCTGGTTGGCAAACCATTACTAGCACCCTGTATTTATAAATAAAGTTTTATAGTAATGTGGCCTTACCCATTTGTTTACAGATTATTGGGGGCCACTCCACCACTTCAAGAGCAGTGCTGAGTTTCAGTTGAGATTGTAAGCCCAACTAGCTATCAAAATATTTATTATCTAATTATTTAATGAGGAAAAAAAAAGCCAAATAGCCAACCTCTGTTCTAGAACAAGTTGATGGCTTTATGCATCTCTTCCTCTACTTGTACATTATAGTTCACCATCAAGACAACACATTTCCATTCTAGTAAAGAGAAAAATTAGGCAGCCACTTGACAGTAATACATTATAGATGCTATCTCATGAGCTAATATACAGAGAAAACAATCTTCAAGTGTTCCTCACAGTAGAAGGGGAACTAATGTCAAAATTATAGTTTTCTCACATATCAGCCCAAGAACTAAAAATACCGCTCCCTTGTAATTTACAACTAAATCTTCCTCCCAATAATACAACTAAAATCTGCTTGGTATATTCAGCTCTATCTCCATTGGTGACAGTTTCTAAACGTGGCCTCTTTTCTAATGGGTGCCTGAGAAAGAGGTGGATGTTTCCAGTGTGTCTTGTTTCTATCTACTCTGTGCAACTATTTTCACTCTGTGGACCATGACCTTGGCCTCAGAGCCAGGGATGGGATTACAAAACAGACTGGGCTCGTTACAATGACTGCAGTGCCCAGAGTACAGATTCCAAATGAGGCGAAGGCCCACGGCCAAACACAGTACTTTCCTGAACAGTGGAGTTAGAATAGCAAGTAGTCCTTTTCTCCCTTCCTTTTCTTTCTGTATCAGAGCCATAACTGAGACCGAAAATGTTATCTACCCAGGGATAGAGGGTTAGGTGGAGGATGAAGAAGAAAAAAAGGAGAAGAAACAGAAGAGAAAGAAGAAGAGCGAGAAGAAAATGACAAGGAGGAGTAGCTCTAATGATAGGTTATTTCTCCACCAGTGAAATAAACCAACTCAAACCAGATTAGATTATATTAAAGGCAAGTGTTTTAGGGAAGGTGCTCACTGGTGAGTTCACTAGCCCCAAGAGTCGAGGCCAGGGGAGAAGTCATGGACAGGGAGAGGGAGAGAAAGAAAGAAAGAAAGAAAGAAAGAAAGAAAGAAAGAAAGAAAGAAAGAAAGAAAGAAAGAAAGAAAGAAAGAAAGAAAGAAAGAAAGAAAGAAAGAAAGAAAGAAAGAAAGGAAGAGAGAGAGAGAGAGAGAGAGAGAGAGAGAGAGAGAGAGAAAGGAAGGAAGGAAGGAAGGAAGGAAGGAAGGAAGGAAGGAAGGAAGGAAGAAAGAAAGAAAGAAAGAAAGAAAGAAAGAAAGAAAGAAAGAAAGAAAGAAAGAAAGAAAGAAAGAAAGGGCACTCTGGCAGAGAAGGAAGGAGGTGGAGAGACCAAAACATCTGGATTATATAGGGAAGAACCTCTGGGACGTAGAGGCTGCAAAGTTCAGGGTATGCCAGGTAGGGACTAAGGGATTATGGGAGAACCTAGAGGCCAGTTCTACTTTGATATGTAGAATATGCACCTCTCGTCCCTTTTCTTGGGGTCTGAAGCCAAACGCCTAACTCTAGGCATCCATGAAGATGCCTTTCCTCTCATCCTTCCTAAGGTTAAGGATGAGATGACTTGGAAGCAAGATTTCTCATTAATAGGAACAAACCCACTTCAGTGAAGGCAGGAACAGCAGCTACTTGGCAGAAGTGACACCAGTAAATCTCAGAGGTAGTAATGGGGGTGGGCAGGAGGTAAGACCTGAAATAACAGTCTCTTGATAGGAGCTTTCTCTTTCTTCCAGCAGTGGACGAAACAAACAATTGTGGGGAGTTGCGGGGTGGGGGGGGGACCTGTCCATGGGGGAGGGGGGTAAGTATTAGCACAACAATTCTTAGCTCAATTTAACAAACTGTAATTTAATCCGCCGGCTCTTCAAAGCAGATTAATCACACAGCCACTCACTTTCCGATCTTTCTGTCTCAGCTTCACTTCTCATTGAATTTTTATGTCCGAAAGTTTAAAAAGCAATTTTTAAGACCTGCTCTAAACATTAGTTTGAGTTTTAGTAGATCAAATTCATGTCCACGCAGTTAGATATGGAAGCGTTTAACCTTTCTTTCATTCTGTGTAAGGAAAAGCTGTAAACTGATGCAGAAAGTAGTACACATAAGAACCAAGCTCTTTTTTTTTTTAAAAAACTTAGCTGCTCCTGCCCTGCTGTGTGAACTAAGGCTGTGCCTCTGAGAATAGAACTTATTAGCAATCCTGAAGTAAAAGAGGACAGGATATTTTTCAACAAGGGTCTGAGCTTTGCCAAACATCCCAGGGTTTGTCTCTAAGGACTTAAAAAGAAAGGAAAGAATGAGGACCGGAAACCATAAAGCACGCAGCCCGGCTATCAGCTAATTACCGGATGAATGGTACAGTTGTTTTGTCTGATTGCACCGAGCTAGTTATCCGCTACTAGCTTCATTGACAGAATGGGAATCTACACAAATTATAGGGAAATTCAAGCACTAAAGGAATGTTTTGGTTCAGAGGTTTGCAATGACTATTGGCTCCGCTTCTTGGCAAAGGCTGCCCTGGCTGTATGAACTCAGCTGTGCTGGGTCAGCTTGAAGCTTTCCCAAAAGCCTGGAAGAGGACAGACTTCCTCGTCATCTGTATCCCATCAATAAATTAAAATGATGTTCTCGAGCGCGTGTTTGTTTCTTGGCAGGCTAATCTACAATCAGAGAAAGAGAGGCCTTTCATTTGTCCTCCGCAGCTAGAGGAAGGAAGCTTTTGTATGTGGATCTGCTGGAGACCAAAATATTAAAAAGTGGAAGAGGAAAACCATATGTGGCCGATCTCTCATAGACAGGCAGCTCCACGGCCTCCTGAAGGAGGTAAAGGGGAAACCAAAAGCGACACAGATACACTTGGTCACAAACTTCAACGTTTGGAAGTTTATTCTTTCAGTTTACATGCATGTTTATAACATATTTTTATGATATATAATCCCTGTTTTCTCCCTCTTGTCCCCCTCTTTTCTGTATCTACCCCACAGAGTCTAATCAGCGCTGCCCAAATGACCACGGATGTGGGAGCCTGGGCAATCTACCAGTATGCACAGCCCGAGGAAACGACATCCCCTCCCTCCCTCAGCAGCCGGAAACTGCCAATCTCTCTCACCTAGGCCTGGGCCCCTGACCAACCCTGACATTTTAAATGGTGTTTGGTTTTCCTTAACCTTTCTTTTTTTTCCCCCTTCAAGTCAAAAGAAGCTCAGAAGTCAAAAGAAGTCAAATTAGAAATTAAAAAGAAACTTGACATTTTTGATGATTTTTAGCACAATGCCTTAGATTTTTTTCAGTTTAAGAAGGAATTGAGAAATTGAAAATAATAGACACAAAGATAGTTGTCAGAAACTCGTTGCTCCTTTTCTAAGTAGACTTAAATGAGATGAGACGTCGTGGTTGCAACAGCTGGATACAGATAAAAGTAAAGCAGAGACATCACCAAAATGATTGTCTATATCCTACTTCATTGTGAAATAAATATCGTTCGGCTGACAAGGGGATTTCTGTGACCTTGCGTCCTTTGTAAGCAAGCACATTAATCAGCAGGACTGGCGTTCTTCTAACCCTCTATCATGCGTTGTATCACCACATCTGTGTTAGGTTTCCTTTATATCTCTCTGAAGCAGACAAGAATAAATTCTATTTTACCACATATATTGTTTATAGACTACGGCTCAAGCATGAGCTAAGTGCTTTATGGCCTCGTATGCCAATGGCCCAGTTCCTCACAAAGTGAACTGACATTATTCCTCCTTTGTAATGGAGTTGCATACATTCAGTGGGAGATTTAATGCAGGAAGCGGGTAAGAACTGTGAAAGTTCTCAGAATCCGACTGGCTGTGTCAACTGTAATGGAATAACTACATGACTGAATGAAGTGGGGTATGTGTATAAAAGATTCCTTCTGAGTCTGTTACAATGTAGCCGTCTGCAGGAGAATGGGTTCCTCCTGGTCCCCAGTTGGAGGAACTGTTTGGGAAGGATAAAAAGGTGTAGCCTTGATGGAGGAAAGCGGTCACTGGGGGCAGGCCTTGAGGTTTCCAAAGTCTAGGCCTTTCCCAGTGTATCTCTTGGCCTCCTATTCACAGAACCAGGTGTGCGCTCTTAGAAGTTCCTGCCTCTGTGCTTCTGCCTTGCCATTGTGGACTGTAACCCTCTGAAACCATAAGGCCAATGAAACACCTTCTTTTACATGTTGCCTTGGTCGTGTTGTTTTGTCACAGCAATAGAAAATCAACTAAGACAGTGACTACCACAAAACTACATTCGAAATGACAATCCAGTACGAAGACCACAGGTTGGCCCTACAGCCCTTACTGCGGCAGCAAGGGAATGAAGATAGGACAGATGTACACTCAGAAAACCTGGGATTGGATGGGCTGTACTTGCCCTGATAGAGCGTGCCTACAACGAAACAAGCAACACCTCTAAGCAGCATCCTGGACCCTCAGTGCATTTATTATGTAATGCAGGAGAAGTTAGGCGTGTCCGTTGGAGATCTCGGCGGCAGAGCAGCTCAGACAGACATCAGAGAGCAGTGTGATGCTTTCTGTACACTCTGCCAATATCAGCACACAGAGCAGAGGAAGCATTTGCCAGTGCTCATGTTTCTGTGGCATCCATGTCAATGACACACATTCACTATGGGTTTCTTCCACTCTCCACAGACCACCACTAACTTACACAAGAACATATGTGCAGCAAGGTCTGCTTACCATCACAGGTCTGATCAAAACATCCATCTGCAAGGATGTCTGCCTATCAGCTGCCTGTTTAGCCTCACACTGGTAACATCCTTTTGATAATTCTTGTGGATAAGGATAATTGTACCAAAATTTCTTATGTAATTTTCCTACTTATACCTTAAAACTTTATTTTGTCTCAATTTCTTGGAGTACTTACAGTTTGCCATGTTATATGTAATCACATTGAACTGTCCTATCCCCGAATAAATTTAATGTTTAAAGAATCTCTCTAGTTCAAGCAGAAAATGCATACCCTATATGCATAACCTATAACCCAAGCCTTTGGGAAAGTAGAGGCTGGATGGCCACAAATTCATGGTCAACAACAGCTACATAGCCATTCTGGGCTACATTAGACCCTGTCTTAAAAGATCTTAAATTTTAAAATAAAGAGAAATCTCTGAAGTCAGGCTTGGTAGAATAGAACTTTTACATAAGTAATTAGTACATCTTACAATCCACATTGAATCATCTGATCATTCAATATTTGATCTTTCAGAGTAACTCACGGCATACAAGGCATTATGTCTACATGATCATGGGAGCTATATAAAATAGAAGTCAAAAAAAAAGAAAATGGTTGAAGCCTAAACAACACGTTTAGCTACAGGAAACAGAGCATGGGCTTGCAACGGGGAGATGGGCGTGCCCTCTATGGGAGGGTGACTGGAGAGAAATGTGTGAAGAACAGTTTGTTGCTCAGGGAACTGTCCCCAAGAGAATGGGCAGTATAGTGTTTGCTAAGGTTGTAGGGAAGGGGCTTATAGGATTGAATTCCGTTTTTTTAGACAGGAGAATTTCTGACAAGGAGAAGAAGGATCAGGAGAAGGTCACAGAGACCTTAGCTGCAAGGCCGAGACCTGGCAGGATGCTTTTGTTCACAGTGGCCAGCGTGCCAGCGTGCCAGATTCGGGTTATGTTTTCCTGAGCTTCAGTGAAGTTCTTCCTCGTCCTGCCTCCAGATAGACATATAGAGAAAAAACAGTTGTTCCTGTGCCTTTCATAGTTCTTGAGTAAGATATACTATAACTAAAACAGGTTAAGAAGAGAAAACAAATGGAAATTCAATAAAACTTTCTTATACATTCAAAGCATCTTCATTGATAACCTAGAGTAATGAACAAATATCTAGTGGATATTTCAAAGGGATGACTGAAATTTCATGATTAAATAGCACGTGTCAAGAGAGAGACTGGGGGGGGGGTGTGAAAAGCCGCAGGATTGCCAGAATTTAAGGGGTGTTCCTTTGTAGTTGCCAGATGATAATGGGGAAATCAGGGTCCTCTCTGTGGTTCTCAGACTCTAAGAACAGATCCATACGGAAGCTGATGGACAATTTTACTAGAATTTAAAGAGAAAAAAAAAAAACCCAAGACAAGCAAGCTGTAAATCTCAGCTGCTGCCAGGAGGAGGAGAGGAGGAAAATGGAAGCCACGTCCTTTCAGTTAAACCAAGGGGCCAAACCCTAACTAAGACAAACTTTAGAGAAAGATAGCACAGCAGAGAAAGCATGCTTAGGACAGAAGGAGAAGAAAGCAAAGGAACGTTCTGCTTTCTGAGTGACTCAGTGAACTTTCTGTGACTCAGGAGCACGGGCAGGCGCACTGAACCGCTTGGCTGCAGCTGTGGAAGCTAGTGTGTGCTAGCGGCAGGAGTTCTGAGAAGGAAAAGGTACCTTATCTCATTTAAGATGGAACTATCCTGCCTATCTCTTTAGTGTGGCTTCCTGGGAGTGGTCCATTCCTGAGCCTCTTACCTACCCACCAGGAATGTGGGGTCTCCACCCGGGCCAGAGATTGTATTCACTGGAACAGAAGGAATTTTTCCCTTAATAGATCTTTAATCCAACTGTGTTATCAAGATAGGTAGGATAAAGGTTAGTACTGTGGTAAAAGGCATGCCTAGAGTGTGCACGCCAGGATCTGATTCCCCAGAGAAAGAAAGGAACAGGGAAGAAGGAAGATGGAGAGGAGAAAGGCAGGAGAGAGGAAGATTGGAAGAAAAGGGAGGGAGACACACACACACACACACACACACACACACGGGGGGGGGGGGGAGAGAGAGAGGAGGGAGGGAGGGAGGGAGGAAGGGAGGGAAGAAGGGAAAGGAGAGAAGATAGAATGGCCATTAAAGGCATACAGGTCAATCAAAGGTAAAATCTGTTGTGCAGATTTAAGTCAAAGCTTTCTCTATTGATTATGAATCTCTGGGGCTTAGGGTGAGCAGCTCAGTGGTGGAAAGACCCACAAATGGAAGTTGCTTTTGTTGTTATTGATTCTTCTAATAGTAAAGTAGTTTTCTAGAATATTTTGGGATAGCGTGCTTTGGAATCCTACAAAGACACGTGCTACAGCGTAGCACCGGAGCCCTCTGATGCAAAAACTCCTCTCCTCCAGTGGACTGAGCGCAACAGCACTCACCATGATGCGATGGGGCTGTAGAAGTAGTAAGCATGACTAAGGAGAGCTTTGCTTGCGTCTGATGAAGAGGGGGTGTTCTGAGAGGACTGTTACCCTTTGAATGTGAATGTCGCTGCTGCAATGTGCCCACAAGTTCAGATGCTGAAAGCTTCATCCCAGGCTCGGGGCACTCTTCCGGGAGAAGGCAGAAGCTTTCGGAGGCAGTGCCTCGTGGAGGCACTGGAGGCAGTGGAGGAAGTGGGGTAGTTCCTGACCCTGTTTCCTAACTACCATGGGGGAAACTCTGAGCTGACAATTCTCCTCATCACGCTATTCTGCTTTGTCTCAGGACCAAAGCGATAAATACAGTTGCCTCTGCACAGAAAGCTCCGAAACCATGAAGATATCCAAACTGTGATTCAAATATCAGCAAAATAATTTTTAAAAAGAAGTCCCTATAGAGAGTGTTTTAGTTCTAAGATAACACTTGTAGAACTAAAATAAATGAAAACAGAAATAGACTAAGCACACTAAAAACATCCTTTCCAGCCTTCAGATAAGTCCTAAGAACTGACTCTTGAGCCTAGTAAAATAAACAGATCAAAGAAAAGAATGTTCTTGTGAAAAGAACATAAACAGCAATGACAAAGACGTTCCGGGAGAAGCTAACCGGAAATTCTCAAACAGAAAGCCCCGCTCTAAGACCTGCTCGATCATTCCCAACTGCAGGAAAAATGAAGAAAGAAAGTAGGTCAGGGATCGGGAGTCAGAAAGTGCCTGTTTACCATCGATTGATGTTTAGTTGGACAGCTACACAGACCTGCCCTCTGATTCACCGTATTGGATACGTCCACTTTCCCATCATGCAATGCTGAATCAAGGCGGAGCCTTCTCTAAGGAGGCAGGAGTGAAATGAAGCTGGCTCATCTATAAGGAAGAGGAATGGGGTTGACTTAAGCATTTCCATTTTTTTCTATGATAAATCACTCTATCATCATTGGATTGGGTGGGTGACGGATGGGACTCTGAACACTAAGTAAGCACACGAGCAAACGACTTAGCTCACTTTCACCAAAAGGACTCTCAGACTGTTGCGTACAGTTCCTCCACTGAATTTCCCAGTCATCCCTTCTCCAAATCGGAAAGATTCTTGAAATTACTCTATCCCCAAACCATTGCTCTACTGTTAAATTTTCAGATTGCTTTTACAGAGGACCCAGGTTCAACTCCCACATCTGGAAGTTCATGACCACCTTTAACTCCAACTCCAGGGGCACGTAAATCTTCTGGTCTCCAAGGGCACCTGCACTCGGGTATGCACACCCTCACAGGTGCATATATGTATACACATAGTAAAACAACAAAGAAATGTCTCAAAAATCAAAAAACAACACCATTGTTATATATTAGAAGGATGGGGAGGAGGATACTTAGCACTCTGGTCCTAAAAATCTGTCTGGACCAAGAAGTGGGATACAGAGACCGACTGGGGACACTGCATCTCAGTAGGTCACACTGTTCTATGCGGCTTTGGGGATTTCTGTCTTGGGATGGAGTAAGAATAGTTTATACATGAAAAGAAGCCTGAAGCAAACACTGTGTTGCACAAAGTAACTATGGAAGTTACTGGGTTGTGTTCTCTGTCCCTCTCCTTCCAGGAAGCAGCAGGATTGGATTTCTCTCCTCCGTGTTGCTTTTTTAGGCCAGTAAAATGGTAATGGCGGTGCCACATATTCCCCCCATGTGGTGGCTTCCAGCGCCAGGATGCAGTTCTTCTTCCCATCCCTTCTTTCTTCTAGTGTTCTTTGGTGATTATAGAAGAAAGTGGGTGAGGGAGCACTGGTCAAGTTATGTCCCTGAAGGCCTGCTGTGAGCGGGGCTCCTGGGCACCTCAGGGGCGTCTAATCAGCAAACAACAGGAAGACAGCTAGGGTTGAATGCCAACCACTGGGATCTCACAGTGTGATTGCTGCAGAAGCCAGCGCCTGGTGAGGCATGTGCAGTTTCCTGCAAAGAAAGAAATTAGCAGGGCGACGGTGCCAAGTTCTAGTTGATGTGTCATTTTTTTCCCTTTCAAATATGAGAAGGTTTCACTCACCTTAGTACTGAATTAGATTTAGCTTCTGTCTTGTGAAATATTATTTACTAACTTCTCCTTCCCCTCGCTCTTCCTCCCTCCCCCATCCCTCCTGTTGTTTAAGACACAGTCTCACAACCCGACCCAGGCTGACTTTGAACTCGCAGCAATCTTCCTGCCTCAACTTCCCCACAGCTCCTTGTCTGTCGGCACCTTCAGCCTTATGCCCCACTGCATGTCTCTTGTTACAGAATTTCCAAGTCAATTTCCAGCTTCCTTCCACATTTAACTAAAGAAACCATCCTTGAGTGATTTCTAATCTGAGGTAGCCACTGATATATCTTATGCCTGAGTCCTCAGAGGCCTATCCAAGAAACATAGCCACACAATGTGGAAAACCACTTACTTCTCAAGTGTGTTTTGCTCAAGGGTGTTTTCTTCCTTCTCCTCCCAGAAGAACCGCATTTACTGTGTGCCAGCCTGGTGCTGACTGCTTGTTCAGCAGAGGAGGGTGCTGATAAAGACTCTATACCTCCAAAGAACACAGTTTTTCCTCTCTATTTTTGAAAGTGTGTTCTATGTAACAGGTGGTTATTTCTGTTTAACTACTTAAAGGGGGAGAGGCTTAGGATTGAACTGTTATTTCTCATGGATATCCGCATAGGAGCTGGACCGTCTCTTTAGTCTGAGCTTGATTCCACAGCTCAGTGCTTAGATTGCTCGATGCTGTCAGTTAGCTGAAGCCCAGGAGGGAACGTGAATCAGGCTAGCTCCACTAGGATACTGTCTCCACGTCACTACCGCTTTATCTGTCAGCGCGCTACGCAAACAAGAGCTCCCCGGGAGGAGGCAGAATCACTCAAGAATCCTCTCAGACCTCGAAGTGATTCCTGTCCATTATTGTTTCCGGCAGCCGGAGAACCTCGTCGTGATGACGTTACCGAAGCGCGTGGATGCTCTTCCACGGAGGTGGAAGGAAGAGGTGGCAGGAGGCACTAGCGACAGAAACAGTATGGCTGACTGGCTGACGTATGGCACTTTAGCCAAGTGCGTAGGGCAAGCTAGGTTTACATGGAAGAAAAATAAAAACAAAAACCAAACAGTAACAACCAAAACACATCGACTCTTTAGCCTGTAAACTAAGATACTCTTAAAATCTGCTGGAGCGTGTGAAAACGTGTCTGTCCACTAGGAAGATAGTTTTTACCTTACTACTGGAATTGATGGAATTTTGTCAAGGTCTTCTTTGCCTCAATAGACTCCTGCTGGCTCCAATAAGATTTTCTCAATAATCTCAAGCATTGCTATGTTAAGGATGGCCATGTCTACATGCTCCTTATAAAAAAATGCAAACAACCAAACAACCCGTGGGCTTTTTTTTTTTAATCCTGAAATTGTTCTTTGAATCTATAAAAGCTGTGACTCACCCTACAACATTTCCACCGGCTGCCGTCACAAACCAAAGTCAAAGAGCACATCGTTGATGCCAGAAGCACTGGAAAGGTAGAGCAATCGTCATGCTTACCAAGTGTCAAAACCATCTGCCCACGTGTTAAAATCAAATGTCCAAAAGCACCCTGAAGGTTTCTGCACCTAAAATCAAGTGGATGCACCTTGAAGCCTGTTCAGGCCACCTGGACTCACAACTTAACCCCTTCCACATACCTCACTTCAGCTTGTACCTTAAGTCTGCTAAACTGGCAGATCAGTGATGTCCTATCCTGGGGATACCTCTTGCAGTTTAGAAGCTTTGCTTTTGCTTCTCTGAAGATCCCTGTAATAAAATACTCCTTTCTAAAATGATCCATGAATTTCAGGCAAATGTCTGTGAGCTTGACGCCATCCTGGTCTATAAACTGAGTTCAAGGCCTGTGAAGGTTACATACTGTCTCAGAAAAAAACAAACAACAACAAAAAAAACAGAAACAAAAACAAAGCAAACAAACAAGAGTGCTAGGTTCTCTCTTGGAGACTATGACTTAGCCAGCTATGTGGTTTTGGCTCAGTGTCTTAGTTAGGGATTCGTTGCTATGAAGAGACACCATGACCACAACAACTCTTATAAAGTAAAGCATTTCCTTGGGGCTGGTTTACCATTCAGAGGTTTAGACTATTATCATCATGGTGTGACGCACAGCAGCATGCAAGCAGACAGGGTGCTGGAGAAGGAACTGAGGGTTCTCCATCTTGGTCCACAGGTAGCAAGGAAAGACTGTGTGCCACACTGGACTCTGCTTGAGCAAAGAGGACCTTATTTTTAATCTTTATAATTGTTACTAAGTTCAAGTTGTAAGTTCTTATTTGAAACAGAATTCATTTTGATACAAAATCAAGGTTTTCATTGATAAAAGTTTCTTCTATTGACACTAAAAATTTAAAAGTACAGGGCTTAGACCCAGTCCTTCTATTGCTGCTATTATCAACAGATCTGAGATGTTTAAGCCTCTGAGTTTAGGGCCAAATAGCAAATAAAGGCTCTGAGTGTATAGTTAGGGCGTTTTCAAGATTTTAATTAGAAACAGCTGAGAGTAGTTAATGGACAACAGTCCAGACAGAATAAGCTAGCCCTTAATAATTGCTGTTTTTCAAGGTCTGTCAGAATATCCTGGGCCTGAAAGGCTGAAGACCGATGCTCTAACTTCCTGACTTAACTTTTTCTTTTAATTAAACAGAAAGGGTGAAATGTTGAAGGATTTTCCCTGTCCAATCATATTAGGGCAGTGGAAGGCCTGTGGTTGGACAGGAAAAGGGAGGTGGACTTAGGAGTTGGGGGTAGAGAGAGGTCACAGGAGAAGGGAGAAGAACCAAGATGGCTTCGGATGTGGATCTGCGTGGCATTTACTAGCCACAAATAGCTATGTTTTTATAAGGTTAGAAATGTTGGGATAATGAAGAAGGAAGAAGAGGGCCCTAATCCCGGAAAGGCTTGATCCAGCATTTTTGATCAAAGTATCAAAATTCCTTATTTTTCTCATTTTATGTTCCAAAGAAGGAGGTATGGTGGCTTACATGGGAATGGCCAGCAATGCTGGGTGTGGTAGGTAGTGCGTGCTTTTAATCCTAGCACTTGGTAAGCAAAGGTAAATGGATCTCTGTGAGTTCAAGGCCAGCCTGGCTCATGAATTCCAGGACAGTCAGGTTGGTTACACAGAGAAACCATGTCTTCAAAAAACAAAGGAACAAACAAACAAAACCCAATCTGCTCGCGTATTTGAATGCGTATTCATGGTGGAGTAGCACCCTTCTGGTCAGGATGTAGCACTGAGCTGCTGCTGCTCCAGCACCACACCTGCCTGTCTCCGTGTTCCCTACTGCTGTGCTCCCTGACATAATAATAATGAACTAAGGCCCTGAAACTGTAGGCAAGCCCCCAAGCAAATGCTTTCCTGTATGAGAGTTGTCTTGGCCGTGGTGTCTCTTCACAACAATAGAACAGTGACTAAGACAAAAGACATACCTTTTAAAACCATGTTTAGAATGTCATTTACTATTATACAAAAAATAATAGTAGTAGGTTGGTATATCACCACACCCCTATAATCACACCACTAGGAAGTCAGAGGCATGTGGATGTCTATGAATTCAAGGCCAGCCTGCTCTACCCAACAGGTTTCAAGCCAAGTGGGGATTCATTTTGAGAGCCCATCTCAACAAACAAATAGCAAAGATAAATAATCAAATAAGGCACTTGAAAAGTACTTGATATCAGTAGTCACTATAGAAATGTAATTAAAACCAAAGTCACTATAAAACCCCTAAGTTTAATCAAATGTAATAATTTGCTTAAATCCAAATAGACATTGTGTGATGAGAAAGATGTGATCTGCTGAAACCCTGAGACATGCTAGTGAGAAAGAAAATGTGGCCCAACTTGGAAAAGCAGCGTGACTTCAATGATAGACTGCGTGTGCTTGCTGGGCCATGGATACGGCTCCACAGGAAAGCTGCCAAGCCCGGACACCCGAGTTGTCTCCCTGGAACCCCCGCAGGAGAAGAAGTGACCCCCAACACACACAGTTGTCTTCTGACCTCCACATGTCCACTGTGGCACACATCAGCCCCACCCCATCCCCAAAAGTAAATAATTCCCCACATTCTGTTCTCCCTTCCAACTACCGCTCCTGCGACTTGTATTCTCTCATTTGTCACAGCTGAAATTAAATAACTAAAAGAAGGAATTTGACGAAGAGGTCATCTTAAACTGTAGAAACCATGCAAAGAAGTTTCCAAACTATGAAAGTGCTTGCAGAGGGCAGGTGTGTCTTTAAAACTGGCTGACACAAAGAATGGAAGGGAATTTGTCCAATCAGACAGCTGCAAAGTTCTCACTGGTTTCACTTCTGATGCACTCAGGTCCAGGGCTCAGACATAAGGTCAGAAGTAAGTCATTTTCCCTTGTGACACCTTCTTCTGAGGTAACAAATCATACTGTGTCCCTCTACAGGACAGATCCTCACCGAGTCAGGTTCATATCCTGCCAGTTTCACAAAAAGTGTTCTTCCTTCCTGATATTCTAAAGAACTTCTGGTATTAGTGTCATCAGTGTGATT
Organism: Apodemus sylvaticus; assembly: GCF_947179515.1. NCBI lineage: Eukaryota > Metazoa > Chordata > Mammalia > Rodentia > Muridae > Apodemus > Apodemus sylvaticus. The sequence continues at coordinate 19,921,800 of NC_067479.1, forward strand.
TGATTTGTGTGAGCACTTATGCAATAATCCTTTAGCCATGGGAATGAAATGTTCTGATTGGCTAGCATTCAAACAAACTCCAACAGAGCATCAGTGCTACTGTCCATTGATGGGTAAGAAAGAAAGTTCCTTCAAAGATCCAGGGACCATAAAGGGGAGGGGTGTTGTACAATCTTAACTGCTGATCAACGTTCCTAAACTAATGATAGATTTAAAAATGTCTTCAGAAATTGACATAGCCCATGTCATTTGGCATAGTTTTTTTATTCATTTTAGTCATTAGTATTGAGAAAGCTCAATGCACTAGAAAATGAAGACATACAGTTGGCCCTTGAGTTCAGTATCCATGTATTCAGCCACCTATGAATCAAATATATTTGGGAGAGAAAAAATACATCTGGATTAAACATATATAAACTTTCCTTGTTGTTATTCCCTAAATAATGCAGTATGAAAACTGTAAGCTATGATTCTCATTCTGCATCAGTCATCTATTTATCAATCATCTATATATCAATCATCATCAATATAATGATATTTCAAGTCATCTAGAGGTTACTTAAACTACACATTAGAATGGTTATATGCTATTGGCAGACACTACCATTTTTGGGTAAGGAACTAAAGTATCTGTCATTTTAGTGTGAGAAGAGAGCCATGGTATGAGTTTCTATGAACACAGAAGGACCACTGTATTTGTTCTTCTTGGTCACTGTAATATCTGATCCATGCTTTTAGGTAGACAGATGATAGATGATTGATAGATGGATGATAGATAGATAGATAGATAGATAGATAGATAGATAGATAGATAACAAACAGATAATCTTTCCCTAGCAGCATTGTAAATGTACCAAAGATACTGCACAGGATGAATGTTGAAGATCACACAGGGAGATTAGCTATGGCTGCCACACTAGAGTACATTCTTTCTACTCGGAACTAAGTTTCAACAATAGATCTTCTTTTAAGTCTCTTAGGGTCTTTCTAAGTACATTTTTAGTAATTTTTAGCAGAAACAACTCAAAAAGAAAACAGGGCTGGGGGCTCTGTTAGTCTTGTACTTTTATAAACTGGAAAGACTTCTGATTGTAAGCCTTCAGCTGCTTTCTACTGATAAACAGTACACACCACGTCTTTACACATACCAAAGGCCACGTAGGTAGGTAGATAGTACTAACTTACTAAAAGAATTTAGTGAAAGAGTCAGAAATGTGTACATTATAGAGTGGGAAAGCTAGAAGTGTCTTATAAGGAAATATAGAACAGCAGGAAAACACAACTGTCTTGGAACTGTATTTTAAACCACACAGGTGAGTGGGGCAGGGGGACAGGAGCCTCACCATTGCTTTGTATCTTTCCCATATAAACAGTGACATTATGGTAAATTGCATGCCTAGCATGTGCAAAGCCTTAGGCTCAGTTCCTAGCTATGCACAAGAAGCACCAAAAGCAGTCGAAAGTAAATGTTCATGGATTTACCAGTCCCTGAATATAGAACCAGTGTTGTCAAAAGGTCTTAAAAACTGCAAGCGCTATCTTACAGAAGTTACTTTTATCTAATTCTTTAAAAATCTGCCTTGTTCCAGTGAAATGAAACTAGGTTTTCATTATTTTTAAAATCACCTCTTGATTGCCTTGTCTGGCATCAGTCTCAGGGGAGGCCCTTGGCCCTGTGGAGACTTGATGCTCCAATGTAGCAGAATCCTAGAGTGGTGAGGTGGGAGTGGGTGGGTGGGTGGGTGGGGGAGCTTCCTCCTAGAAGCAGGGGGAGGGATAGTGGGTTTGTGAAGGGGAAATCAGGAAGTGGGGTAACATTTGAAGTGTAAATAAATAAAATAAATAAAATAACCAATAAATAATATAAAGTAAATGATAAAAAATAAAAAACATAAAATCACTTTTTAATTGGTCTCATCCATTCCTACAAAGAAATGTCGAGATTCCTCTGCCTGGCTTTCAACAGAGATTCCCACAGACATCACCAGAGAGAAATGGTGACTAGCGTCTTAGTTTCTTTCCCTGTTGCTGTGATAAAATATCCTGACAAAAGCAACGTGTAAGGGAGGGGGGATTTGTTGAGGTTCACAGTTTCATCATGATGGAGAAGTCAAGGTAGCAAGACCTTGGAGCAACTTCTCCAGTGCATCCGGGATCAGACAGTGGGAGGAAGGGGTGCTTGTGCCCAACACACTTTTTCTTTCACACAGCCTGCTAACCCAAGCTTAGGAAAGGGTACTGCCCACGCTCAGTGTGAGTCTTTCCAGTTCAATTAACCTAGTCAGCGTAATCTGTCATAGGCAGCCCAGAATCTAAAGAGTCCCTCACAGAATACCTGGAGGCTTGTCTCCTAGGTGACCCAGATCTTTCATACAATTAACACTAACTACCAAAATAGTAGGTGTACTTAATCTCTGCTAATTACTCTGGCTGTTTTCTTGATAAGGAATATGAATATTTGCTTCTTCTCAAGACACTGGTTTTAGCTCTCTCTTCTCATGAGTTCATCCTAAAGAAACTGCAGGCGCTTTCTGCAAGTGGATTTAAGCTCTGCATGTAACTTTATAGTTTGAAAAATTCTCAGTACTGGTTTTATAGTTTAAGATTGTGCATTACCCCTTAGACAGACTCTCATTTGCTTTATTTAATTTCATTTGTGACAAAGAAAAAACTAGACGTGTGCGTGATAGTGTGAGTATATGCATGTGTGTAAAAGAGAGTGACTATGAGAGAGCATGTGTGTATGTGTGTTTGAAAGAATGTCTGTGTGTACAAATGTATGTATATGTGTGTGAAAGCGTATGTGTGCATGTGTGTGTGTGTATTTGAGAGTGTATATAGTGTATATGTAGCTGAGTCTGTGTGTGAAAAAAGTATGTGTGTCTGAGAGAAAGAAGAGAGAGAGAGAGAGAATGCTTAAAAGAAAATACTTTGACAACTAATGATATTCAGATATGTGGTGGTTTTAAGTTACCCTATAAGAAGGTTAAAGGGTTCTCTTTTGTCTAGTTCCCTTTAGCCTGTAGTATTTGGTTAGGTAAGAGAGCTTTGTGAATTATAAAGGTGAAATTGCCAGTAAAAAAAATAAATAAATAAAAAGTAAAATAAATAAATAAAAAAATAAGGAAAAGAAAAAAGAAAAAAAGAAGCCATCCCTCTGCCAAGGCTCTGAAGGTTCTGGGTTGTGCAACAAGGCCACTGGCTTTGAAACACTGTCACCACTCCAGCACCTCGTGCCAGATACTACATTTACTCAGGGTCATTTGGGCAAAAGTAGTGAAAACTATTATAGCAATGTTTACGGAGCAGGTATGCACTATCAATCAGGTTCTGCACGTTGGCGATATGAGTAAGCATTGAGTTGTTTGGGAGAAAAGTCACATTTTATCTTAGGGAGTGGAAAACTACCAGTAGATAGTACGCTGGAGTTTTCTTTGTAAAAACATTTTATGAAATTTGTTCATTTTATCTTATGTGAGAGTGCTTTACCTGCATATATGCATATGCGCGCGCGCATGCGTGTCTGTGTGTGTGTGTGTGTGTGTGTGTGTGTGTGTGCGCGCGCGCGCACGCGCGCGCGCGCGCATGCGTAGAGGTCAGAAGAGGGCTCTGGATCCTTGGACCTGAAGTTACACATGGTTGTGGACCACCATATAGGTTCTGGAAATCAACCCTGGGTTCCCCGTGAAAGCAGCGAGTGCTCCTAACCACTGACTGTCTTTCCAACCCTTTGTGAGTCTTCTTTACATTAGGATTAAATGTTTCTATTTATACATCTCCCTGCATAATTACTATACATTTTTTGTAAGAGAACAACAAAGAGTAAGACTAAATGTCTTGCTTGATATTTATAATTATTGTATCCATTTTGAAGAAGATGACCTTATAAGTTACTCTTTTTCTGAGATGAATGCTTTTTAAAATCATCACAGACAATGAACCAGAATCTTACCCTCACCTAATGTCTGTGCCACCCTCCAAGCAGAACCATTGTTCATTGAAACAGTTGATGAATGATTTCATGGATAGACCATCTTAATACACACACCATTTCTTAAATGAATGTAACCTGTTGCCTGTGGGCTGAGAATGATGACAGTCACTCAAGTCAAATAGCTTTGATACAGGAAATCTGTACCCAGATAATTGTGCCTACAATTCATTCCTTGGCACAGCAGAGCCAACTAAGCTCTTAGCTTAGTTACTACGGATAAAGTCCTTTGGTGATGTGAGGGACATTGAAGTACAGCCTTATTACAATAAATTCCAGTGTCTAAAAATTGTTCTGATTTTAGGTTTGTTCCACAGTAAGAGCCAAGATTTTAAGCTCTACAAAAAAACAAACAGTTTTTATGTTCATTTAATAACATGTCCATCATTTTTATGATTGGTATAAAAATATATATGTGTTGAATATAATAAAAAATAAAAATTATAAAAAATGTTTGTAGATGCTTTCTACAGTTTAGGCAAGCAGTTAATTAGTATGCCAGTAATGCTCTGTAGTAAAGCGTTAGCCCAGCATATGTAAGACCTTAGGTTCATTCTCCAGTACTATAAGAAAAGACTCATTGAACAGAAAATACATCCCAAACTGTGAGCTCACCTGTAGATTCCGAGAGAAAGCTGTCTTGTAGTCCCAAGAGTGGTTTTCCTTGGAGCTCAGTTACATACACTGTATCTTCAAAATTCTATACTCTGGGCTAGAGAGATAGCTAAGTGGTTAAGAGTACTGACTGCTCTTCCAGAGATCCTGAGTTCACTTCCCATCAACCACATAGTAGCTCACAAGCATCTGTAATGGGATCCAATAGCCTCTTCTTGTATGTCTGAAGACAGTTACAGTGTACTATTTAAAATAAATAAATCTTTAAAAAAAATTCTACACTCCACCCTAGTGAATTTTCCTCTGTTTACTCAGCAGCTACTTAGTTGAAGGCTTTAAATTCTGTCTTGGGGCCACTTGCTCCCAACTCAGTTCTCTAATACTTTATTTTATTTACTTTATTTCACCTTCTGCTCTAAATGATCACTTGCCCCATCTCATCTACGAAAGCCCAAGTAATCCAGAGTACACCTAAAAGTAGTGTTGCAAACACCTCCTTTACTGACGTCTTTCTCTGAAGGAACCATTCATTTCTTCATAAGAAGAACCACAAAAAATGTCTTTCCTTGACAGAAACAAACTTTTAACCACCGTCCTAGAAAATTGAGCAACTGCCTACCTCATTCTCCGACAGTAATCGCCTCTAGTTCTCAAGCAGAGATTATGCCAGTTTTACAAACAGAAAAGTAGAGATGCACTGAACACAAAGCAGAAAATGAAATCCGTGTGCAAACTGGGATCTACAGTATTAGCAGTCTGACTCCAGGCCTGGCCTCTCTGCCTGTACCACCATGCGCTCTCTCTCTCTCTCTCTCTCTCTCTCTCTCCCCCCCCCCCCCCAAAGCTTGCACTCCAGACCTACTGTTGATTAGGGAACAGGAAAACTGTTCTTGGTGTGGAATACACTACGCCCTTCCTCTGTCCCACATGTCGGAGCTCTAACCTCCAGTTACTGTAAAATATGACTCTTTGGAGAAAGGCTTCTTTTTTAAAAAAAAAAAGAAGTCTTCAGTTAAGATGATGCTAGAAAGAAGTCTAGCCTAATGAGAGGAGATTAGAGCTCCAGGGTACATGAGTGTGGAGAGAACACCATGCAAAGACAGGGTGAGGAGACCGCCATCTACACTGAGCAAGCACCTCGGACCAAACCACGTTCATCTTAGACGCATGGCTTCCAGATTATGAGAAGAAGCTCCTGTTATTTAAGCCACCCAATTTGTGACCTTTTGGTAGGGTGTCTTGTGTTAGTCGGACTTTCTGTGTCTGTGACAAATGCCTAAGAAAAATAGCTGAAAAAGAAAAAAAAAAAGGATGTATTTATTTTGGCTCATTGTTTCAGACAATGGCTGCGTGGTAGAGCAGATTGGCCGACACCAGGCT